>NW_020954655.1:885507-904989 GCF_900497805.2 Vombatus ursinus
TCTGGTCTATGAGTGACCACAAGCACTCTTTTCTGCCTTGGAACTGTGAGGATTCCCTCTCTACCACCACCACAAGCTCCACTGTGCCAGTGCTTCTCCTCACCCCAGGATCACCACCCAGAACTGTGACCCAGATCCAAGCACAGGCAAAGCAAAAGAATCCTGCATCAGTGCCAGCAAAGAGATCCCTGCATTGCCCCTCTCATCAGCCTCTCAATCCCCCCTCCATCTGTGGGTTGACAGCTCTGGAAGCAGCTGCCACCCCAGGGCTGTGCCAGGACTGGGGCTGGACCAGGGCTGGACCAAGCTCCTCTCTCACCCAGGTCCAACAGACCTTTTCTACTGACCTTCTAAGTTGTCTTTGGCATTTGTGGGTTGAGAAGTCTGGAAACTGCCACAGCTGCCTGTGATTCAGTCCTCTGAGGCCTGCTCCAGCTTTGCTGAGGCCCCATATTTACCTGCCTGGCCCATGCTGATCTATGCTCCTCTCCCAGCCTGACACAACAGACCTTTCTAATCAACTGTCCAGGTTGTCTTGGGCTGGAAATTTGTTTCACTCTGTCTTTTTGTGGGTTCTGCTGCTTTAGAATTTGTTTAGAGCCATTTTTACAGATATTTGGAGGGGTTTGGGGGAGAGCCAAGATAGCTCTGCCCCTCAAGGTCATCATTCTTAATGATGATTTTCACTCAGAAGGACTGGTTTGGATGAAGGTATAGATGGGGAAACAAGGAAGGGAGTGTGATTTGTATTCTTTTTGCTTTTCACACAACTGGAAAATAAAGGAGAAAGAGGTGAACACATTTCTTTCAGATACCAAGACTATAGGGCACTGTCCATTATCCCATTGCTGTTTCACATAAGTATACAGCATTGACACACTATATGAAGCACTAGTTGTCTACCCTTCGGTTCCCCTAGGACACATATCCAGGACCCTCTCTATTTCCAATGCAATCTGTGTTAGTAGATATTCAAGCCTCCAATATTACCTATATGTATATTTTCCCAAAGACTAAATAAAATTTTAAGACATGAAGTCATCAATTAAAAGCATTTAATTTTTTTAAATGACATAGTAAGGATACTGAATTCAGAGGTAACATTCCTGGTGTCTATACCATGTGGCTTGCCCTATAAAATATCTACTGGGAGTCCTAGTTCACTCTGCAATTCCTTACATCTCAACCTATTAGGAACAGGATGCAGCCAGGCCAAACTGACGGCATAGGTATTACAAGTCAACATTAGGAGCGGTCTGTCCGTTGAAGAAGCACCTTTTATTCCATCTTGTAACAGAAATGAATCTTGGGGGCGCTTGCCTCCAGATAAACTCCCCCTTGCAACATCTCTCAAATGAACCCTCTTGGATCCCAACTTGAGAAAATTGTGTAGATGTTTATGACTGCATCTGTCGTTCCCCTATGCGCGGGTTGTTCTATGAACACCTCCATCTCTTTTCATCTCTTCCCTTCATGAGACTTCCCACCCCCTGAACTTTTCCAATCCTAGAGACTATTGAACAAAATCAAATTGTACACAGTCATCTAAAGGATGTGGTTCTTATCCCCAAATCTCCTCAATGGAGTTTTTGGCAAACTCCTTATACACACATAGCAATATTTTCATACCTTTATGACAAGTTTTGTCAAAGATGACACTCTAGTTGAATAATTAATAATAATAATAGCTAACACATACTTCTTACTATATGTCAGGTCTTCCTGACTCTAGGCCCAGCACACTCTCCACATCACACCTAATTGTTAAATGTAATAGTTTACATTTCTAGAGGCTTTACTGTTCCTAAAGTATTTCTTTCACAATAGGCCCATGAGGTAGATTAAGTGGAAAGAGTATTATCCCCATTTTACAAAATGGTTAAGTGATTTGCCCTAACACACATCTAAATAAAGGTACTCATGCTGAGACCAGAGCATTTACACCTTACTTCTCCTCAGTTGGTATAAAAATAATAGTAGTAATAATGACTTCATGTGATAATAACAATAAAATAATAATTGACATTTAAATAGCATGTTAGAGTTTCCAAAGGGTTCTCCATACATCCTTCTATAGTTAGATCATCAAGACAATCTGAAAGCATGATGACCTCATATATTTTACACTTGTGTAGCATGGTATAGCTTGAGGGCAATTAAGTGGCTCAGGGGATAGAGCACTGGGCTTGAGATCAGGAAGACTCATCTTCATGAGTTCAAATCTGGCTTCAGACACTTACTAGCTGAGTGACCCTGGGCAAGTAACTTAACACTGTTTGCCTCAGTTTCCTCATTTGTAAAATGAGCTGAAGAAGGAAATGGCGAACCACTCTAGTATCTTTGCCAAGAAAACTCCAAAATGGGGTCATGAAGAGTCAGATACAACCAAAACGACTCAACAACAACAACAAAAAGCATAGTGTAATGGACAGAGCACTAGATCAGGAGTCAGGGCAGACCTGGGTTCAAATCCTGCCTCAAGCATTTAGTAGTAGCTATGTGACCAAGCGAAAATCACTTAACCTCTCTGTCAACCCCAGCTTCATCATCTGAGAAATGGGAATAATAATAGCATCCATAACACAGGGTTGTCAAGATCATCAAATGAGATAATGCTTGTAAAGCAATTTGTAAACCTTAAAATACTAATAAACATGAGCCACTTGTTATTATTAACTATTATATTTATTTAGTTTCTATAGCAAAGAATCTATAGACAGTGTGAAGGAAGGACAAAATGCTACCCGCTCTCCCTTTGTTGCAATGGGCAGTGCCTCATTCTCACAGGACTGGGATGACAGTCAGACCCTATAGTGACTGACAATGTGTGAAAATGACAGAGAATGCATCTGAGAGGGATAGTGTTGGGCACTGCATTACTCACTACCGTAAGCCAAGAGAACATTTTGGCATCAAACACCAAAACTTCCTTGGCAGATTCAGCTTCAACAAGGAAAACTCAGAACAGTTTTGGCATCTTGGCAGACAGAGCAGCTCTCACAAACCTCATTTTTCCCTTCCATTTTAAAAATAATCATTATCATTTTTATTTTAAATACAGACATTTAGAATCATTGTGTGCCCTCCCTTCCCTCTGCTGCTTGCGTTGTCCCTTTCTCCTGTATTCTCTTCAGGTGGGCCCTCATGCTCTAACCCCATCAAAATCTGCTCATACTGGGAAACCATTGACTTAGTCATGTACACTTTAATGCAAGGGTTATGACTATAAAATAAGGGACCTGACTTGCTCTTGTGGCCTGTAAACTCTGGGAGCAATTCTCAATCTCTCCCCAAGCTTTGTTGCCACAAAACCAGTTACTCACTGGATATTTCAAACTGAATATCCCTGTTTGTTGTTGTTGTTCAGTAGTTTCACTAATGTCCAACCCTTCATGACCCCATTTTGGTTTTTCTTGGCAAAGATACTGGAGTGGTTTGCCATTTCCTTCTCCAGCTCATTTACAGATGAGGAAACTAAGGCAAATAGGGTTAAGTGACTTGCCCAGGGTCACACAGCTAGTAAGTGTCTGAGTCTGGATTTGAACTCAGGCCTTCCTGACTCCAGGCCTGTGCTCTATCCAATGTGCTACCTAGCTGCCTCTCATCCTAGAAATCTTACCAGTTTCCAAATCTTGCCATTTCTATCTTCACATCCTTTCTCAAATCCGACCCATTATCACCACTCACATAGCTACCATCTTAGTTGAGGCCTTCATCACCTTTCACCTAGTTTATTGCAATTGCTTCCTCCTTGGTCTCCCTGACTCAAGTCTCTCCCCTTGCCAGTCCATCCTTCACATACACACTGCTACAAAAATGATTTTCCATGACCATGTGAATCCACTATACAGTCAATGCCAGTGGCTTCATATTGCCTCTAGGATAAAATACAGACTCCTCTGTTTAGCTAATAAGGCCCAAACAACCTGACCCAAACCTATCTTTCTAGCCTCACTAGACATTGTTTCCCCATCTACACTCTGCGATCCAGCCAAAACAAGCTTTCTCTCTGTTCCTCACTACAACACATTCTCTCTCCCTTCCCTCTTATCCTCCATGCCTGGCATGTACTCCCTTCCTCACCTCTGCCTCACTAAGTTCCTCTCTTTCTTTCTTTCTTTTTTTTTTTAGGCAATTGGGGTTAAGTGACTTGTCCAGGGTTACACAGCTAGTAAGTGTCAAGTGTTTGGTCTGAGACTGGATTTGAACTCAGCTCCTCCTGACTTTAGGGCCAATGTTCTATCCACTGCACCACCTAGCAGCCCCTAAGTTCCTCTCTTTCAAGACTCAGCTCAAGCACCATATTCCGTGTGAAGCTTTTCTAGAACCCCCAAGGGTGTTCACCTTCCCTCCCAAACAACCTTATACATCTTTAATGACTTTTTATTTATTCTGTATATACTAATACATGTAATTATCTCCCCATTAGAATGTAAGCTCCTAGCAAGTAGGTATTATTTCACGTTTTGTATTTGTACCTCTTTGCCTAGTGCAGTACCTGGTTACATATTAATTGCTTAATCTATGCTTTCTGATTGATTGATTATGCCACACCAACTCACCTTCTCTTCAGAATTTCTATATTCTCCTTTGGCTTGGCAGATACCCTATGAATCACTGCCTCATAGCTCCATTCCAAAAGAAAACTACAGACCTGGTAATAACCGCAATCAATCATCAAAACTGATCAATGAAGCTTAAATCTGTATTATAGCAAAGCACTCAAGAGTGTGTGTGTTTTCTGTCATTTCCCCCAAAGCAATGATTTTTCATTTCCTGAGGACAACTAAATATTGTTAACAGTTGTAGCAAGAGCCTTCCAAAGTGATAGATGTGGCTTAGCACTTTGTGCAGCCGTTGTTTTTGGAGATGCACTTTCATGTTTGCTCTTCTCTTGCTTAAAAAGCTTTATTAGGATGATTATTGCCTAAGAAGGCTCCACCTTGCAGGAGTTTTCCCCCAAAACTCTACAGGGCAATTTCAATGAAGTACAGATGAGAAATCACTGCAATATGGTGGCAAGAACCGGCTTGCTCCTGATTGCCTGGTGTTGAGTATCAGGAACCACCAAGAATGAAGTGTTTTCCTGAGCACCATGTCTGAGGTAAAGACAGACTCTAAGAAGACAAAAAGCAAATGGAATGTAACACCTCTACCCATTTGGGTGGTACCCTGAAGGACATCCCTATAATCACACTGCCCTTTGTGATTTACTCTTGATTGGCAGAGAGAATGATGAACCAAGATACTACACAGAACAAGAGTTACAATTAATTCAGTTCAGTCATTTTTCAGTCATGTCCAGCTCTTTGTGACCCCATTTGGGGTTTTCTTGCCAAAGATATTTGGATGGTTTGCCATTTCCTTCTCTAGTTCATTTTACAGATGAGGAAACTGAGGCAGGCAGGGTTAAGAGACTTGCCCAGGGTCATAAATTCTTGGCAAAGATACTTAAGTGGTTTGCCATTTCCTTCTTTAGCTCATTTGGCAGATGAGGAAACTGAGGCAGATAGGGTTAAGTGATTTGCCCAGGGTCACACAGCTAATAAGTACCTGAGGCAGGATTTGAACTCAGGAAGATGAGTCTTCCTGATTTCAAGGCCAGTGCTCTATCTACTTTACCACCTAGCTGCCTGTAGTCGTTTCACAGCTAGTAAGTGTCTCAGGCCAGCTGAACTCAGGCCCTTTTGATTCCAGGCCCAGTGCTCTATCCACTATGCCACGTAGCTGCCCCTACAATTAATGGTTCAGCAAATTATAATGGAAATGGCAAATCAGAGATCCATATTTATATATTGAGCTGGTCAGAGTTGGCTTGTAAGCAACATTCAAGGAAGGAGTTCATGGTCACCATTAGTAGTGTCATCTTCAAATACAAGGGCATGTGACATGCTTGTAAAGTACAGAAGAACCTGCCTTTTCCTTTGTAGTCTGAGCAAAGCAATAGGGAAAGTTTAGTGGAGTAGAAACATCACTAAACTTGGAATCTGTGGACAGGTCATAGTTTCATAGAACAACTGGAAGGGACCTGACCTTAAAGATCATCTAGTATAATCCTCTCATTTGTAGATGAGAAAACTAAGGTTCAGGGAAGTGGTGACTTGCCCAAGGTCACATAGTTAGTAAGTGATGGAGCCAGAATTCAAACTCAGGTTCTGGGACTCTAAATTCAGCACTGAATTCGACTCCAACCCTTAGGATTTCAGTTGTAGTTGTTCAATCGTTTTTCAGTCATGTCTGCCTCTTCGTGACTCCGTTTGGAATTTTCTGGGCAAAGATGTTAGAATAGTTTGCCATTTCCTTCTCCAGCTCATTTTACAGATGAGGAAACTGAGGCAAATGGGGTTAAGTGACTTGCTAGTGTCTGAGACTGGATTTGAACTCAGGAAAATGAGTCTTCCTGGTTTCAGGCCTGGCACTCTATCTACTGTGCAACCTAGCGGCCCATAGTTAAGTCATTTAGCCTAGTCATCTCCAAAGTGGTGTGGGAAGAAAATGTTATGATAGAGGAAAGAGCAGGAGAGTTGTATGATGGTGGCATGTTTGCAGCCACCACTTTCTTCCTGCCTGCACCCAGTGATCAGTCCAGCATGCTCTTAATGGGAGGCAGGCCAGCAGGTAGGTAGACAGCCAAGCATTCATTCTTCACTTGGCCCCTCTATCCCTGTCTTTCCTCCTCCCTTCCCTTTTCAACCTTGTATTTCTCCTGGTTCCAGCTTCAGAGAAAAACAGTATGTGAGCTTTGGCTGAGTCTTTTTTCCCCACTTAATAGTATTTTATTTTTTTATCCAATTGCACGTAAAGATAGTTTTCAACATTCACTTTTATAAGATTTTGATTTCCAAATTTTTCTCCCTCCCCTCCCTCCCTACTCCCCTCCCCAAGATAGCAAGCAATCAAATATAGGTTATATATGTACAATCTTATTAAATAGTTTTCCACATTAGTCATGCTGTGAATGAAGAATCAGAACAAAAGGGAAAAAAAGTGAGAAAGAAAAATGAGAAAAACAACAAAAAAGGGAAAATAGTATGCTCTGATCTGCATTCAGACTCCATAGTTCTTTCTCTGGATGTGAATGGCATTTTCCATCATTAGTCTTTTGGAATTGTGTTGGATCATTGTATTGCTCAGAAGAGTTAAGTCTATTGTAGTTGATCATCTCACAGTGTTGATGTTACTGTGTACAATATTCTTCTGTTCTGCTCACTTCACTTAGCATCAGTTCATGTAAGTCTTTCTGGGTTTTTCTGAAATCCGCCTGCTCATCATTTCTTATAGCACAATAGTATTTCTTTACATTCAAATACCACAACTTGTTCAGCCATTCTCCAGTTGATGGACATCCTTTCAATTTCCAATTCTTTGCAATTGACTGAATCTTAAGGAAAGAAGGGGACTCGAGGAGGTGGAATTAAGGAAGGAATGTGTCCCAGCTAGTTTGAGGGAATAGAGGTGGTACATGGAGTGTTGTGCTGGAGGAACCAAGAGATTACCAGTTTAGTTGGACTACAGAGTGTGAGATGGGGAATGATATCCAGTTGAAAGACAGATTAGGATAAGGTTGGGAAGGTCTCTAAAAACTGAACAGAGGAATTTCTGTTTGATCCTAGAGGCAGTGGGAGCCACTGGCGTCAACTGAGTAGGGAGTTACATGGTCAGACATGAGCTTGGCAGTAGTGTGGAGGATAGATTGGCATGGGGAGAGACCTGAGGTGGGGAGACCAATTAGGAGGCCAAAAATAAACTCTATGATGGCAGTGACTGTGCCATTTTTTTATCTTCCTATCCCCAGCATGCAGCACAGTACCTTGTCTGTAATAGACACTTGCTGAGCATGGTACCTTGCCCATGGTAGGACACTTGTTGAGTTGAATAGTCCAGAACTATTAGACCTAAAACTGGAAGGGAACTTAGACATCTATTAATTTAACTCTCCCATTTTACAGATAAGTAAAGTTGGTCCCAAAAGGGTAAAGAGGCTTTGTCCAAGGTCACACAAGTAGTAATCATCAGAGCTGGGATGTGAATCCCAGTCTTCTGACTCAAAACCCAAGATAGTTTCCATTTCTGAGGCTGGAACTAGAATAGCCCAGAACATGTGACCTTGAAACAATAAAAACCCAAAACTTCCAAGCCTCCAAACAGCTGCTTTTTGTTGGCAAGCCTCTTGAAAGTACCCCAGAGCTGCAATCCAGGAGAGCAACACACTGACAGAAAGAAGCATACGGGGGAGCCCAGCTTGTCTTTAAAGGAAATATAAGATAAACTAAATTTGTGTTTGATTCCATAAATTCCTGACAGCAAATCTTAAGAACTAAGTCCTGATTTACAAACCATAGGTCTTAACATCAGATTTGCCTTTCCTCCATGGTATAGGAAACCTTTGATTTACAAATCAGAAAATAAATAGATTTACACATCCTAGGACAGACTTACAAATCACACCAATAAATCCTCAATAAAGATTTCTCAATTCTCACCTACCTTTCCTTGCTCTTAGGTTGTACAGTGAACAGTGGGTGAATAAATCAGAACTCAGTGTTATACTCTGGTCAATTAGCTTTGGTCTCTTGTTTCACCTAGAAGTTCAAGGTCATGAATTTTGCTAAAAACAGGGAAAGATTACTTCTCAGGTCTAATAGGCTAACCTAACCACAAAAAGCAATGTCTTCTCCTTGGTTTAAGAAGCCATGGTCTTGGGGAGGGAGGTGGGGAGAGAGGGGGAGAAAAAATTAAAACTCAAAAACATGTGGAAGTGATTGCTGAAAATTAAAAATAAATTAACAAACAAAAAGAAAATGAAGGACAAACAATAAAAAAGAAGCCATGGTCATATCTCAATTCAATGACTGGAGATGTTTAACCAGTCTTTTCTGGCATCCTCATCCTCTTTGGACTCCTTTAGACATCCTTCTTTTGCCATTTACTCTCTAGTGGTATGGCAGAGACCACACAAACCCCCTTTGAAGTATGCATTAGTGAGTGAATGACAAGTAAAGTATCCCTGAGGATAGATCTAGAAGTAGGATAATACAAATGTGAAGTGGGGTCAGGAGAGAGAATAGGTTGCTATTTGCAAGTCATAGGAAAAGATAAGCTATTGCAGGGCTTATATGAGCCCACTAGGTTAAAATAATAAATAAATTAAAACCCTTGAAAAAGATTTCTTAGCAAATTGTGCTCAGAGAATTGGTTCAGATTGCTGTCCCTATAGGACTCCAGTTGGGTCAGATATCCAAGAACAGCTAATCATTATTAGCTTCCCACCTTGACCTCCACATCACCATGAAGGGCTGGGAAGTACAGATGGGAGGAGAACTCTATAAGTTGTCCACCAACCTGTTGACAATACAATGCAGGCTGGTTCCTAGTGCTTGCATTAGACTAAGAGGGATGATGATGATGGTGGTGGTGGTGATGGTGATGATGATAGCTAGTATTTATGTAGAGCTTTAAGGTTTGTTAAGTGTCTTATCCATGGTGTCTCACTGATTCTCACAACCCTGTAAAGTAGCTGTTATTAATATCCCCACTTTATAGTTGAGGAAATACACTGAGAAAGGTTAACTGAATTGCCCAGGGCCTCACAGTTAGTAAGCATCTAAGGCAGAATTTAAACACAGATCTTCTTGACATCAAGTCTAACAATCTACCCATTGTGCTACTATCTCTCCAGAAGAATGGCTATTGGAAGAGGCGGCCCATGAGAATTTTATTAGGATGTTTAGTTTCCGGCTGGACATATGTGGTTGCATCAGTTAATCTACAAGTAGCATGGGTTTGTCTACCATCTATTTTTATAAGCCAAGGATCATGGGGAAGTTGTTAGTGATGGTTGCATTGGCCAGGTATGGGTTATTTATGGGAGTTACTTACATAGGCGTTACTTCAGGGAGATATCTTCTTTTGGGTTGCTGTAGGGGTAGGTGGAAGGGGGTTTGCCTCCTTGTTGAAACCCATTATGTGGTATGTTGCTGTTCAATCATTTTTCAATTGTGTCTGACTCTCTATGACCCCATTCTTTGCAGAGATTCTGGAGTAGTTTGCCCTTTCCTTCTCCAACTCATTTTACAGATGAGGAACTGAGGTTACAGGCAAACAGGGTTAAGTAACTTGCCCAGAGTCACACATCTAGTAATTGTCTGAGCCCAGACTTGAATTTTCTTCCCAATCTGAAATTCCCTGCATTAGAGTCATTGATAGATTAGACAACTGAAAGAAAGGGATACTGTCCAGAAGGCATGGAGTGCTCACATATCCCCCTAGCCTTCTTAAAGTCATAAAATGACAGATTAGTCATGGGCACATGCTGTTCTGAAGGCTCAGAGGATTATGGATTTAGAGCTGGAAGGAGTCTTAGGGGCTACATAAAGCAGCTGGGTGGCATAGTGGGTAGTGTGCTTGACTTGGAGTCAGGAAGAACTGAGTTTGAATCCTGCCTAGTTAATCACTAACTAGTTATGTGATCTTGGGAAAGTCATTTAACCTTTCCAGGTCTCAGTTTCCTCATTCATAAAATGGATACTAATAGCACCTACCTCACAGGATTATAGTAAGGATAAATTACAAAGATTACATATGTAAAGAGATTACACATTACATATTATGTATGTAATGATATTACATACTTAAAGAGCTTTGCCGACCTTAAATTGCCATGAAAATTCTAGTTGTCATTACTGTTGTTAGTTCAATTTCTTCACTTCATAGATGAGAAAGGATTGTGACGTAAGACAAGGGTCATTTCCATTCTGGGGTGCAGGAAGATAGAGAGTACTTTGTAAAGCAACAAGCCTTGAACAATGGAGAAGGAAGTGGTTTTAGGACACTGCAATACACAAGGATGACCTAAGGTCTTGGGACTTCTAAGTAAGAAAGTTCTTGGAAGCAGACTGGAAAGAAGGAAGTTGGAAGTAAAGGAAGATGCTGGATATGAAGGGAATATGATGAAGATGAGCCATTAAGACAAACAAATTCTACTCATGCTTAAGGCTACTCTGATCCAGAGTAAACCACAGAAACTTGCCGAGATCTGGGCCACCCTGGGGTCAGAACACTGGTAAGAAGCTTTAGTTTCTGGCTCCAGATAGGCTCAGGGTATCAGTTCAGTCAAGGCCCAGAGACTCTAGCTTGATTTGAACCTGCAGCCCAAGACTGACCCAGACCCAAACAGATCTCTAAGTTTTCAGTTGGGAGTTGAAGACAGTGAAAATGAGAGTTGATTTCTGAGAGTCACTTGTTGTTGAGTAATTTTTTCAGTTGTGTCCAATTCTTCATGACCCCATTTGAGGTTTTCTTGGTAAAGATACTGGAGTGTTTTGCCATTTCCTTCTTCAGCTCATTTTATAGATAAAGAACTGAATTAAGTGACTTGCCCAGGGTCACACAGCTAGTAAGTGTCTGAGGCCAGATTTGAACTCAGGAAGAAGAGTCTTCCAGACTTCAGGCCTGACACTCTATCCAATGTGCCAACCTAATGGAGAAGAAATTAGTAAACAAACTGCTGTCCATTCAGCATTAACTAGGATCTAGGCCAGGCAAAATCTCAAGCTTTGAAATCTGTGAACTGTGCTTCATGTAATAGACACATTATATTTTAAAGTCCCTTTACCAACTCCACACCTGACCTAGGACCCTGAATATGTAGCTCCTTGGTTAGATTGGCACTAAGTAGTTTTTGCATTGGGCTGCAAAGAAGGCAGGTGGATTTGCCAACTACGTAAAGTTGGTCCCTGCCTTCCCTTCATCCTCCAGGAGTCCAGTACCATCTGATGAACTCAATCACACTTAGATATGGGGCACATGGTATGTCATCATTGCCAAAGATATTAGCATCTTAAAGAGGATACTGGGGTTAGTGGGGAGGTTCAAAGCTCAACTGGGACATTAACTCCCTGGGTGACTCTGGGCAATCACTCTTTGTGTGTCTTACACTCTTTGTGTCTCTTACACTCTCTGTGTCTCACCTGAAAACTGAGGGGCTTAACCATTTCCTGAAACAGAGGTGATGGATTCAGGATGCAGAGTGAGATATCTTTGTATGTAGCCAATGTGAGAATTTATTTTTGCTTGATTGTACATATTTGTTGCAAGGGTTTGTTTTACTTTTTCTCTACTGGGGGAGAGGAGAGAGAGAAAATGGATGGTTGCTAATTGAGTAATTAAATAAAAAGGGGGGGGGCTCTCATTAAGTGATTTCTAAGGATCATTCCAGTTCTAAATCCCATAAAATAACTAATTTGAATAAATCACTAATTGTGGGATTTCAGGCACACAGGAAAATGATTGTAATAGTTGAAATTTATATGGATTTTATATTCATTATCTTACTTGAATTTTATGAAATCTTCCCTAATGTAGGCAGGTAGTACAGATATTATTATTTTCATCTGATGGATGAGGAAACTGAGGAAGAGAGAATAAGTGACTTCTTCAACATTACCTACAAAATAAGTGGCAGAACTTAGAGCACAGATCCATAGATCTCAAGTTAGAAGGGGCTTCTGAAGACATGTAGTATAACCCTCTTATTTTGTCGCTGAGGAAATTGAGGCTCAGGTCAAAAGACAGTGATCATTTAGCAGGTCTTCTCGCTTCAGATCCAGTCTCTTTCTGTTATACTACAGCTATGTCCAGAGACAATTTTGGATAGGTACTCATTCACAACACCTCTCAAATGGTGATCTCATTAGCTCCCAGAGATTCAATTATCATCTCTTTTATGCAGTAGATTCTCAAATATATTTCTCCAGTCCTAACCTCTCTCCTGATCTGTGGTCTTACACTTCCATATGCCTATTGGATATCTCAAACTAGATGTCCCATAGTCATCTTAAACTCAACACGTAGAATACTAGATTCATTATCTTTCTCCCAAATGTTCTCCCCTTCCTAACTTCCCCATTATTTTCAAAGACACTGTCATCCTCCCAATCACCCAGCTTTGAAACCTAGGAGTCATTCTCTACTTCTCACTCTCTCTCACCTCCATATATACGATCTGTTGCTAAGTAGTATCAATTCTACCTTTATGACATCTCCTGAATCCACCCCCTTCTCTTCTCTGACATTGTTACCACTCAGGTGCAGGACCTCATCACCTTATGCCTGGACTATTGTAATAGCCTGCTGGTTGGTTTCCCTGCTTCAAGTCTCTCCCTACTCCAGTCCATTTTCCACTCTGACATCAAATTGATTTTCCTAAAGCACAGCTCTGACCATGTCACTCACTCAATAAATTCAATTAAAATAAAACTCAATAAAAATAAAATCCAAATAAAATTCAATAAATTCCAGTAGTTCCTGTTACTTCCAGGAACACATATGAAATCTTGTTCACCTTTGAAAGACTTTCATAAGCTAGACACTTCCTACCTTTCCAATCTTCTTATACCTTACTACCCTCCAAATATGATCCAAGGAAACTGGCCTCCTTGCTTTTCTTCTCACAAGACACTTCTCTATTCATTTACACTGGCTTTCCCTTATGCCTGGGATACTCTCCTTCTTTATCTCCACCTCTCGGCTTCCTTCAAATCCCAGTCAAAAATCCCATCTTCTGTGAAAGTCTGTCTCAATCCCCTTTAATTAGAGATAATTGAAGATTACCTCTAATATATCTTGTATATAGCTTGTTTATTCATGATTATTTGCATTTTGTCTCCCCATTAGACTATGAGCTCCTTGAGGGCAGGGACTGTTTTTGTCTTTCTTTGTATCCCCAGCATTTAGTATGGTGCCTGGCATATTGTAGGCCTTAATAAATGCTCATTAACTTGATTTGACTTGATGCTTTTTTCCCCCTTCCATATTTGATTTCTAAATAAGCATTTCCATAACATAGTATAATAAAAAAGATGATTGCACATGAAACTGCAAATCCATTATGTACAAATTGCTATTCCCTCTAAATATACAACAAAGTTATCATGTAAATTTCTTTCTTTTCCCTTCCCTCATCCCACTCATGGCTACTATTAGACACAAATAGGTATGTGTGTGCGTGCGTGTGTGTGTGTGTGTGTGTGTGTGTGTGTGTATAAATACATACATACACACACATATATGTGTGTATATATATATATAATATATGTAAAATAATTCTATGTATACATCTATTCATCAGTTCTTTCTCTGGATGCAAAGAGTGTCTTTCTTCATATGTTCTTTATAGTTGACTCTCAGATCTAGTACCACACAGATGATCATCTAAGAGTAAGGCCAACAACCTGCAGGGATGTATTTGATGTCTCAATCTTTTCATTTTACTTTGGTGAAACAGAGTTGGGAGAGAGTCAGCCTTTCTTGGGGTCATGCTACTTTGACATACCATATACAAGTGAAATTAGTGAAAATAGTGAAATTAGTGAAATATAAAAATAAAATAAATATAGTGAAAATAAAATGAAATTAGTCAGCCATTAAGCATTTATTAAGTACTTACTGTGTACCAGACACTGTGATAAGAACTAGATATATAAAAAAAGGCAAAAACAGTCCCTGCCCTCAAGGATCTTATATTTCAATGGAGAAGAATGTGAATAACTCTGAACATACCAGAATATACAGAATAGACAGAAAGTAATCTTAGAAGGGGAAAGCTTTAGCAGCTGGAAGAGACTGTAGAGGTTGGGACTTGAGCCGTGTCTTGAAAAGTCAGATGAGAGCTGAGTCCTGAAAGATTATTAGTGTCTGGCACCGATTGTGAAAGAGTTAACCACCTCACTTACCAACAAGAAAAAACATCAATAGAAAAGGAGACATAGTTAAAAAAAACAAACAAACAAACCCAACAACAACATATCTGGCTCATAACTGGTTAGATGCTTCCAGAGATAGAAACTGAATTCTCACACCAGCTAGAACTTGTACAAGGACCTCAGTTATTTAGTGCCTCAGTATCACCCTCTATGAAATAGGATAACAATAAATGTTGCCCAACATTTTCTCCAAGCTTGGAAAGACTGGATGGACTTGTTTTTTTAAAAGTACTTTGAGTCAAAGGCAATATATTACACAAGCCCCAAGTGCTATTAATATCACTAATTACTCAAGTTCTAAATATACCTTTGGGTATTACCATCTTTCTTCTCTACCTAAATTTGCACCAGAGATGAAGTTATAAATTACAATTTCTTTTATGGTCCATTCTGTGATTAAAGATTAGTTCTGTGAAATAAGGATGGGCTGATTTGGAAATGGATGGGGATTAAGAGGAAGCTGCTACAGATGTCCATCATAATAATGTGGGAAAAATAGGAAATGTATTAATAATAAGTGGATAGCACTTATATAGAACTTTGAGGTTTGCAAAGCATTTCATGTATCTTATTTCATCCTCATAATAACCTTGTGAAATAGTTACTAGGATTATAACCATTTTACAGATTGAGAAAGTGAGGTTAAAGGATTTGCCCCAAATCACACATAGTAAGGCAAGATTTGAACTCAATTCTGCCTGACTCCTGGGGCAGTCAAATGGTGCAATGGATAGAACATCAAGTCTGAAGTCAAGAAGATCTGCATTCAAACCTGGTCTCAGACTGCTAAATTAGCCATGTGAGCCTGGGCAAGTCATTTAACTCTGTTTGCCTCAGTTTCTTGTCTGTAAAATGAGCTAGAGAAGGAAATGATAAACTATTCCAGTATCTTTGCCAAAAAAATCACAAATGGGGTCATGAAGAGTTAGACAGGACTGAAAGATGACTGATTAACAACTGTC
Source organism: Vombatus ursinus (assembly GCF_900497805.2). Taxonomy (NCBI): domain Eukaryota; kingdom Metazoa; phylum Chordata; class Mammalia; order Diprotodontia; family Vombatidae; genus Vombatus; species Vombatus ursinus. Next base: position 901,232 of record NW_020954655.1, read on the forward strand.
TGACTCCAGAGTCTGTTACTGTATACACTGTGCCACATAGTTGGGAAATGAGCAAAGAAGTTGATCTGCATGAAAACAGGTTGCAGTAAGGTATTCAGTATAAGGGAAAAAACAACTGCAGCTAGATTTGGCTTTTAAAATATCAATAGCTCTCGTTCTCACGATCCTTTGCTGTTGAAGAACAAATTGCTTACATTATTCTTCACTTGGTGAAGAATACTTTAAATCCTCACAACAATCCAGTGAGTTAAGTAGAATAAGTACTGGTATCTCCATTACACAAATGAACACACTGGGGCTCCCTGAAGATAAGTGATCGCCCAAGGGTATGGACATTTTAATCAATTTCTTTGCATCAACCCAAATCACCTTCCAAAATCATTGCTCCCCCAGCAGACTATTAGCATGCAGCCTTCCTGCATCCCTTGTACACTGACTTTTTCCAAGTTCATTAACTTTTAAAGCATTATCCCATGAAGGGAAAGATAGAAAGTGCGTGCCTTCTGACAAGGACATTTATTTGTCTTTTCTGTGATCTGCCAGATTGCTTCATCCCTAATAAACTGGGGCACTTGGAGAAAACAACGACCTCACTGTGAGAACCAGTAATCATCAAAGTGAAGGTTTGGGGGTGGGTGAGGTGGGGAGGGAAGGGAGAAGATTGTGGAATCTCCTCTTTCCAAGGTTTTTAAATACAATACTGATTATCATCTCTCCCTGGGATGGTTTCCACAGACAGACCTGGAGGCAGAGGGAAGGACTAAGTTCTCCCAAGATGTCTTTTGGCTCCAGAAATCAAAAAAAAAAATCTGTGGTTTTTAATTAGTGTTTTGGGAGGGAGAGGTTTGGCTCTCACTTGAACTGTTCATATTGGAGTTAATTTCGCTGGAGGGGAGAAGGGGTCATTTAGGTGGGGGAGGGAACACAGAACGCTTAAGGAAGTGGCAGAGAGCCTAAATGTGAACAGATCCATGTGGTTCCTAATGCTGATCAGAGGTTGACAGCACTTTGCCTCTAGACAGTCCCAAGGAACAAATATAAAGTTTTGTCCATCAAATACACCATCTCTGTGAATTTCCATTCTTCTAGTCTCTCAGGCTGGAAACCTTGGCCTCATCTCTGACTCTTTTTCTCTCCTTCGTTCCTTCTATCTAACTTTTTTTTTCCTGCCTTCAAAGTATGTCTTGGATTTACCACTTTCTTCTTCAGGTCTTTTCATCACCTCTCCTGACCTTGTCATTACTCATCACCAGTCTTCTCACCCAAAGTCACTCCCTATTCCAATCCATCCTCCACTCAAATACTAAGATAAGTTTTCTAAAGTACAGGTCTAACCATGTCACACACCCCTGTGCAACAACCCCATTTCCTCCATGATCAATTACAAAATTCTCTTTTGTGATTTAAAGCCCTTTCATAATCTGGGCCCACCGAGCCTCTCTAAACTTCTCACATTTCATTTCTGTCTATGCATTCTACAGTCTAGTTATACTGGTTTATTTACTGTTCTTCAAACAGAAAGTTCCGTCTCTCATGTGAGTGCCTTTGCGCTATCTGGCCCTCAGGCTATGAATGATCTTCTTGACTCATCTCAAGGCTTTCTGCAGGAGGTTTTCCCTGGTCTCCTCAGTTGCTGATGCCTTACCTTTCAGATTACATTCCATCTACTCTGTATGTATCTGGCATGTACCCAGTTACTTGTGTGGACAATGATGCCAAATGTCCTAAATCTACAGCTAAAAGGGACCTCAGAAGCCATTGAATCCAATATCCTCATTTTTTCAGGTAAGGAAACTGAGGCCGGGGGAGGTGAAATGATTTGCCCAAGACCACACAGCTAAAAAGTGTCAGGGGTGAGATTTGAACCCAGGTCCTCTGATGTTAAAACTCATATTCTTTCCACTGTACCTTAAAAAGAGGGGCAATATCTTAAACCCCCTGTGCATCTTCCACAGTACATTGTATTCAATAAATACTTGTCACTCAATTGATTGATTGGCTGGCTAGGAAAACCAAGCATAACTTTACAGACCTGAATCAATTTGCTTGGTAACCTTTTTTTTTTATTTTTTGAAGCAGGACAGAAGTAAAACTTCAGTCTGGTCCAGGTCAAATTAATCACCAATTTTACTAATTGGTAAAATAACGAGGTTTTCCTAAGCAGAATCAATTATGTTTAATATCTGCAAAAAAAAAAATCTCCAAAGAGATTGTGAAGAAACCATTCAAAGAAAAAAGAAAAAAATGCTATTAAATTATGATCTTTATCTATTTTTTTTAGTTCTACTTGATTTCTGTTTCTCCTATCTTGGAACACTGTCAGAGTGCTCTCCTACGTGCAGAGGTATGATAACATTTCTGAAATGAAATCATTTGAAGAAGGAAATTGGGATGGATAGGTGAGGGAGGGAATGTTGTGTAATCAACATCACACTCCCTCCTCACTCCCACCCATCACTTCTGCCACCAAAAGCTGGCAAACTGAAATGGAATCCCTGCTTAGATTTTTCTGGACATTGGGTGCCAACTTATCTCTAGCCTCAGAAGCACTGATTTGTGCTTTTTTATCTACATTTCATCTCATGATGTTATGTTCCTTGGAATCAGATCTTAGCATTCTCTCTGAAATAAGATACATGGACCCCAAGTTGTTTACCTCTCTCACTCAGGGGTCAAGAATAAGAGAATGCCCAAGGAGAAAGTAATTCTTTGCCCAAAGCTGGAGACAAATATGAATGATCCTCCAGAAACAGGAGATGCGAGCAGTTCTATTTTCTACCCGTCTCAGGGAGGTGTCATCCGAGAAGGTTTCATGGCATGTGGCATCAGTCGTGTAGGACAGCAGGACTCAGAAATCAGAGAGAGAGAGAAAAAAAGCATACCAAACATTCCCCTCAACTAGTTCATGGGAGGACATTGTGTACCTTCTCCCTGAAACCCACAAAACATTTTCTCCTCTCTTGGATTAACCATCATGAATGAATCCATAATGAGCTCCCCATGTGATGACTGATCCATGGACTTTTCTACCCAAATGTTTTGAATTCTAACCCCAAATCTTCCTCTCCTCACTCACCAGAGCTATGTTATACAGGCAGAGTTACAGAGATTTCACTCAGAAGGGCTGAGCAAAGACATTAGTATTTCCCTATACAGGCACTCTGTGGACTTTTTATATTCTGACATGATTGCAGTCATGTATGATAATTCCTTTTTTTTTTAATACTTTCGTTGTAGGTCAAACTAGCACAATGTCATGAAGTAGATTAAATTAACAAAGAAGAAGCCAGGAAGTGTAGTCCAATATATTATTGGCCTCCATTAAGTATTTTTAGACCCTTCACCAAGTGAAGAAGTCTAGCTAGGCATTGGGGTGGAAAAACTAATTACCTGGGAGTTAAAAGACCTGAGTTTGACACTTGTTACCTGACTTCTTTGGGCCTCAGTTTCCTCATCTGTTAAATGGAGCACTTTGGAGTTTTCATTAAATTAGCTCCGCCCCCCAAACTTAACTAACACTGAATATAACAAAAATTTCCATATACAAAGTAGAACAGAAAAAGAGTCTCATAGATGAAATCACCATTGTCTATTATGTGCACTGTACTTTTCCTTTTAAGCATAAAATAATCCAATATGTAACTTTCAAGCTGAGTGTGTCTATGTTTCTTTCTGGCCTTAGTTCTGTTTTCTTCTGCACATTTAGAAAATACTTCAATGACTCTTTCTCTCCTTTCCATTCTTCCTTTCTTTCTTGA
>NW_020954655.1:905019-906523 GCF_900497805.2 Vombatus ursinus
TCTTTCTTTCTTTCTTTCTTTCTTTCTTTCTTTCTTTCTTTCTTTCTTTCTTTCTTCAAAACCATGCCATTAGCTCTACCCCCTTGTTCCCCATTCCAAATTTAAAAAATAAACACAGAACTCTTGTAACAAATACACATGGTCAAGCAAATCAAATTCTCACTTCAGCTATTTTTTTTTTCACTTTGGCTATTTTCAAAAATGTGTGTCTCATTCTGTACTCTGAGTCCATGATCTCTCTGTCAGGAAATAGGTAGCCTGTTTCATCATCAGTCCCCTGGAAGATTGGCATTGGTGTTGATCAGAGTTCTTATGTTGTAAAGCACTTTGCATCTGTAAAGGGTGACATAAATATGAGTGAAGTTAATAGTCACTATTAACTTCTTTGGGTTACATCTACTTCATCTGAAGAATGAGGGGCTGGCCCAGATAATTTCTATGATTCCTTCAAACTTTGCCATTCTGGGATTCTGAATTGCTTTTTCTATATGAATATGATATGATTCAGTTTTCAGAGATAAGCACAGAAGGGGGAAATCATAGGGCAGATAGGATGTGTAATGCCCTATATCAATAACTGATGAATCCAGAGCTCAGGAAGAAATACAGCTGGATGCCCTGAGAAGCTTCCCTAAAGGGTGTAGGCTAGGAACCCTGCTTAGTGGTTCTTGGTCCTAACAATAACGTACATTCTTTGCTATAAATGAAACCAAAATAAATGAATAATTTTTAAAGCATTTATTAAATGCCTCCCATGTGCCAGGCATGGTGCTAGGTTCTGGAAATAAAAGTATAAAATTGAGATAGTCCCTACCCTCAAGAAGCTTACATTCTTTTTAAAAACTTTTTATTAATTTATTTTGATTTATCAGCAATAACTTCCATAAGCTTTTGAGTTTTAAATTTTCTCTCCCTCCTTCCCCACCTCCCTCCCCAAGATGGTGCACAATCTGATTTAGGCTTTACATATACATTCCTATTAAACATATTTTCACATTAGTCATGTTGTAAGTAAGAACTAGAACCAATAGGAGGAACCACAAGAAAGAGGAAACAAAACAAAACAGAAGAAAAAAAATAGCAAATAGTATGCTTCGATCTGTATTCAAACTCCATAGATCTTTTTTTGGATGTGGATAGTATTTTCCATCATAAGACCTTTGGAGATGTCTTAGATCTTTGCATTGCTGAGAAGGGCTAAGTCTATCAAAGTTAGTCATCGCACAACATGGCTGTTACTGTGTGCAACGTCATCCTAGTTCTGCTCACTTTACTCAGCATTGGTCCATACAAATCTCTCCATGTTTTTCTGAAGTCCACCTGCTCACTGTTTCTTATAGCACAATAGTATTCCATCACATTCACATTCCATAACTTGTTCAGCCATTCCCCAATTGATGGGCAACCCTTCAATTTCCAATTCTTTGCTACCACAAAAAGAACTGCTATAAATGTTGTTGTACATATAGGTCCTTTTCCCATTTTTATGGTCTCTTTGGAATAC
>NW_020954655.1:906600-906913 GCF_900497805.2 Vombatus ursinus
CCCACATCTTCTCCAACATTTATCATTTTCCCATTTTGTCATGTTGACCAAACTGATAGGCTTGATGTATTACCTCAGAACTGTTTTGATTTACATTTCTCTAATCAATAGTGATTTAGAGCATTTTTTCATATGACTATAGATGGCTTTAATTTTTTCATCTGGGAACTGTCTGTTCATATCTTTTGACCATTTATCAATTGGGGAATGACTTGTATTCTTATAAATTTGACTCAGTTTTCTATAAATTTGAGAAATGAGGTCTTTATCAGAGATACTTGCTATAAAGATTGTTTCCCAGCTTTGTGCTTAA
>NW_020954655.1:906962-907122 GCF_900497805.2 Vombatus ursinus
CTAATCTTGGTTGCATTGACTTTGTGCAAAAACTTTTCAATTTAATGTGATCAAAATTATCATTTTGCATTTCATAATATTCTCTATCTCTCGTTTGGCCATAAATTCTTCTGTTCTCCATAAATCTGACAGGTAAACTATTCTTTGCTCTCCCAGTTTG
>NW_020954655.1:907132-907317 GCF_900497805.2 Vombatus ursinus
CGTTATGATTTTTTCTAGCTCTGTAAAATAATTTTTGGTAGTTCGATTGGTATGGCACTGACTAAGTAAATTAGCTTAGATAGAATTATCATTTTTATTATATTAGCTCAACCTACCCATGAGAAACTGATGTTTTTCCAATTATTTAGATCTGACCTTATTTGTGTGAAAAGTGTTTTGTAATT
>NW_020954655.1:907373-907455 GCF_900497805.2 Vombatus ursinus
ATGTTCGTATAGTTCATGGGCTTGTTTCAGTAGGTAGACTCCTAAATATTTTATGATGTCTACAGTAACTTTAAATGGAATT
>NW_020954655.1:907491-960025 GCF_900497805.2 Vombatus ursinus
GTATTTCTAGTTCTTGCTCTTGGGTTTTATTGGTAATATATAGAAATGTGAATGATTTATGTGGGTTTATTTTATAGCCTGTAACTTTGCTAAAGTTGTTTATTATTTCAAGTAGTTTTTTACTTGATTCTCTAGGATTCTCTAAGTATATCATAATATCATCTGCAAAGAGTGATAGCTTTGTTTTTTCTTTGCCTATTCTAATGCCTTCAATTTCTTTTTTTCTTCTCTTGTTGCTAAAGCTAACATTTCCAGTACCATATTGAACAATAGTGGTGATAATGGACATCCTTGTTTCACTCCCAATCTTATTGGAAATGAAGAAGCTTACATTCTAATATAGTTTCCTCATTCCTCACCCACCTATAGAGAAGTAATAGTTAAGGAAAGGAGTTTTGGTTTAGGAAATCACAGGGATTGTGAGTAGAGCCATAGGGCAGGGGACTGCCTGGAGTCCGGAAGACTCATCTTCTGAAGTCAAATCTGGCCTCAGAGAATTACTAGCTGTATGTCCCTGGGCAAGTCACTTAACCCTGTTTGCCTTAGTTTCCTCATCTGTAAAATGAGATGGAGAAGGAAATGGCAAACTACTCCAATATCAATGTCAAGAAAACCCCAAATGGGGTCACTAAGAGTCAGACACAACTGAAAAAAACAACAGAACAACAACAGCAAAAACGTAAGAGGTGGAAAGGGAATGGGATGGTGATGGTATGTATGCTGTGGCAGGGCAATTGTCAAGATTCACACACTAGGTAAGCTCTGGTGTTCTGAGGGTTAAATTGGTTGTGAAGTATGGTCTGGGGCTACCTAGATACAGTGGGTTAAGTGACTTTGTTCAACATCCATTAATCAGGATTTTTTGTTTTATTTTGTTTGGTTTGTTTATGTCATGAATGTATCATGAATACTTTCTTCAAGAAGAGACTTAGAAGAGACTTCTGGACATAGAAAGCACCAAACCACATGACAAAAAGTGAAATTGGCTATATTGTAATTGACAGGAAATGACTGATTATGTGGGTGTTATTTCCGAATCAACTGTCTAAGTGCAACTAGGTCATCTACTAGCTAAAATAAAGGCCATCTGACAGCAGTTAGAAGGATAAAGATCAAAAGATATTCTACTGAATTACAATATTACTTGCCTGATTTATTCAAAAGAACTATTGACACTGAAAAATGAGAATTAGACTAAGGTGAAGATATTGAGCCTGATTATCACTATATCTCATAGACATTAACCTAATGTGGTCACAACAAAAGACCCAAAGGGCCCAGGAACTGCATCAGTGGCCAAAAACTTGGTCTCTTCAGAAAGTACTCACAACAGACAAAGGTAACACTAGTCCTGAACACAAACTCAACTTACAAAATGTTACGGAAAATGGTGGCTAAAGATTACAAACAATATCGTCTCAAAAACACCAAAAACCAATGGAAGGGAAAATAAGTCTGCAAGAAATTTGTCATGAGACAGAACTCAACTACATCATCTCAAGGGCATCTCTAGATTAAACACACAAGGAGAACAAAGAATAGACAAACAAATAGAAGAGTTTTTGCCAGCACTCACATGGCAAACTATTCTCATTATCAGTGACACCATATTTGGATTATCATACTTTTGTAAAATATAGGGCAATGGAAATGTTCCTTAGGAAAATGGAGTTGGACAAAGATTTTTGTTGTTGTTCAATCGTGTCCACCTCTTCATGAGCTCATTTGGGATTTTCTTGGTGAAGATACTGAAGAGGTTTGCCATTTCCTTCTCCACCTCATTTTACAGATGTGGAAACTGAGGTAAAAAGGGTTAAGCGACTTGCCCAGGGTCATACAGCTAATGTCTGTGGCCCAATTTGAACTCAGGAAGATGAGTCTTTCTGTCTTCAGTCCTGACATTTTATCCATTATGCCACTTAGCTGCCTGGAAAAAGACTAAGTAGATTGAAAAGAAATCTGTACTAGAGGTGACACAATTTCAAAAGTATTTTTAGAAGCTCTTTACCATATTTATTTTAAAATTATTTTATTTTTAATTTTTAAATTAATAAAATTTTACTTTTTCTTTCTCCAATCTTCCCCTGTATTACAAAGAAAAAAGAAAAGCTAAACCTTTGTAACTATTATACAATAGATCTCAAAGAAGGGAAGTAACTAAATAACTAGAAAAATCATAGATGGTAATCAAAGGGACACCAATAACTATTGATCCCCATGCTAACTTCCTCCTTTGTATAAGATCTTTAGGAAGATGATCTATGCGTTTATTGAGGGCATCCTTGATAAATATATGAGAAACAAACAGAACAGATTTTCACTAATGATTTTCTACAGCCCCATCCTCACATGCCCATATGCAAATTATACAATTTGTAGGCTTGTCCATTTTGAAATTTCCTTCCATCCAGGCCCTCTTAATATGACTTAGATCTGCACCCTTAAAAACTGAAGAAAAATGAGCACTAAATTTAGTGAATCATTTTTTGCCCTGGGATCAGCAAATGTCACATTTGCTAATTAGCAAGACACGAGAGGTTAGGTGGAGAGTGGTAAGGTAACAATAAAGCTGTGCTTTTGTTAAAATGTCACCATGGAGCACCAGGGTAACAAAGATATCTGACCAACTGGGAACTTGCATGGGGTCATTTGGGGGAAGAGGTGACAGCAGAGCTCTCTAAGTCCTACATTCCAGTTCTTTATTGAGAAGTTTATGCTCAGGATGTCTGTATTACGGATGTTTTACAGATGTAATTAGTGCCTTTTAAGGGAGCTTTAGAAAGATTTCAGGGATGATCTAACATTCAGTGTTCTACATAGAATGGAGCTCAGAGATCATGTTATAGAGAGATTTGCTCAGAGACTTGCTTAATATTATACATGCAGTAAGAGATAAAGTTGGGATTCTACTTTGGATGAGCTGATACTTTTCCTTGTTTCTCTTTCATCCTTCCCACCTCATCCTCAGATTTTGTTTAATATAATATACATAGTTGTTTAATGCAGTGTATATTATATTCTAATATAATGTGCCTGTATTTTGTTTGTTAGTATATGTGTATATGTATGTATGCACAAATGTATGTATGTATATGTGTATTGATTTTCCAGCGAAAGTAAATGATTTATCTAGTGAGAGTTCCCATTCTATATTTTCTACCACTTAGTAGCAGTATTTAGTGTTTGAGTTGGGGAACTTCCCTGCTCCCCCTCCCCTCCGACTACTGAAACCCCTCAGGTTCAATACCTTCTACAAGGATCCTTTGCAAAAATGGGCAGGCCCCTGTTTAATAAATCAGCATCCTTTTTCTTAGGTGTCCACATAGACCCTTCAATGATTCCTCTATGGAAGTGCCCTGTGGATAGGGGTGTCAGCTAAAGACTCCACAGACTGGTCCTGACAAGGAGCAAGCTGCAGAGAAACCAGCCCTGTTGTGGCAAATAACAAGACAGGGTTAAGAAGTTTGGAAAGGTATGCTGATAATAATTCCTTTTGCCATTCAACAAGCATTCATTAAATGTCTGCTGGGGGCCATCTCCAGTCATCCTGATCTATATCTCACCACTGGAGCCAGATGGCTCTGGAGGAGAAAGTAAGACTGATGACTCTCCACAGCCCTCCCTCACTTAAATCCAATTCACCTGCATATCATGGCATCACCTCCCTGATGTCATCATCCTCTTTGAGAACAAAGGACAAACAACAACAACATTAAATGTCTGCTGGGTGGCTCAGTGAATAAAAGGCTGGGCCTGGGTTCAAATCCAGCCTCTAACTCTTAGAAGCTGTATAATCCTAGGCAAATCATTTAACCTCCACTTGCCTTAATCTACTGAAGAAGGAAATGACAAAGCAAGACACAGGAGGTTAGCCAAGAAAACTCCATGGGCAAATATTGGTGTGCTATGGTCCACAGGGTTATGAAGAGTCAGACATGACCCAATGACTGAGTAACAACATGTGCAAAGAAAAGGGGGGGTATAAACACAAAAAAGAAATAGTCTTTGCTCTCAAGAAGCTTACATTCTTTGGGGAATAGGAGACAGAACCATATGGACACAGAAAAGGAAAATATTAGAATTAGTGAGAGGCAGTATGGTATAGTGGATAGAAAGCTGGCCTCTGAGTCAGGAAGACCTGGGTTTAAGTCCTGCCTTTGACACGTGTGACTGTGGGCAATTTACATGAGCTCCCTAAGGGCATAAATTTCAAACAAAGTGCTAACTCACATTGGAAAAGTAACTTCATTATCTGGGAGTTCCCTCTATCAGTGATATTACAGATCCAATCCCTGTCTGTCCTTTTCCTTGATGATTTACAGTTTATAAAGTGGTTCCCTCACAACAGTCTTTAGCAGTTCATGCATTAGTGTTGCCATTTTACAAATGTGGAAACTGATGAATCTCAGAAAAGTGAAATGACTCACCCTCATATCAGCTGGTAAGTATCAGAGGGAGAACTCCAAAACCCAGTTCTGACTCTTAAGTAAACCCAGTGATCTTTTCACTGCACTAGGCACCCTCCCTGAGATAGCCCCTGAGAAAAGTTTTCCAAATGAGGAAAATTAAAATTGTGCTGTATTATTTAACAACTAATATTTCTCTGTGATCCTTCTTTTTTTCTCATTTTGACAGACTCCACAGGCAGTTTCAGAAGGGTGTGATCTTGATCAAGCATCTTCTCTTTAACCACCTTGGGTTGGGTTCCTCCCAAGTGGAGCCCTGGTTTCTGTTTACCCATAAGAACAGAAGCCAGTGGAAGCTAGGCCCTCCCCAGAGGATGACTCTTGTGTCCTTGCTTTTCCTAATCAAAGTTAGGGATTACCTGGGTCACATGGTGGGGGGGAGAGGGGGTGCACTTGGGAACCAAGCCAGAGAGAACCTGATTGAGATGGTTTATGTTTTTCCAGCAAAGATTGCCAGTGGCAGCTGGGTCTCAAAGCAACTAGCATTCCGTAAGGGTCAGAAAGGGGCATTATCAGCCACATCTGAAGGCCAGCCCACTTTCTCTAGCTTCAGACTAATCCTTTCACCTGCGGATTAGTTCTCCCTCTCTCCCGCACCCCATAATGAAGCAACAGGGAAGAGCTGAGAACTCTTAACCCACCGGCTCATTAAAATGTCTACCAATTGGAATTTCCTTGTCTTTGCCAGGGGAAGTCAAATGATGTAACCTCAATCCTAAATATGTTATTGATAGCCAATCAGAAGACATGCCTATCTTGCTCAAGATTTTATTCTGTCATGTTGCTAATTGTTATAAAAGATCCTGTCAGCCCTTGTTCATGGTCTTTGGTCATCCAGAAGTGCCAATGACCCAATCTATTGGTTACTGCTAGCCTAATAGATTGATTGTGCTCAGAATTTTGTCTCCCAGAAGTTCAATCCTTTATTCACCATCCTTTATTATCAGGTCTCATGTCTTTGTTAATAAATGATATCTTGCCTCAGTTTACCTATTTGTTAAATTTCACTTGTGATACAAACCATCATGTCTTTTAGAACAACAAACCAAACAGGTCCTCCCTTTCCTGAGAACCATGTGATGCCCAGAAAGTTAGAAAGTCCCTTAAAAAATTTAATAAGCCTCTTGAGATAACAAAATTTGGAGTTTTACCAAAAATTAATAAGCTTTCCTGCTCAAAAAGATCTTGAGGGAGCTTGGTATCATGAAAAGGGCACTGAATTTGCAGGCAGAGAACCTAGGTTTGAATCTTGGTTCTCCTATTGAATCTTGGTTCTCCTAATTACCTATGAAGCCTTGGGCATGTCACTTAACGTCTCTCATATTCAGTTTCATTATCTGTAAAATTAAAGAGTCAAAATAGACTATCTCTTCAGTATTTTCCACATCTATGATCCTTCTGTGGTTTCCAACTACTTGTACTCTCTAGTCAATCTCCTTCAGTTAGGCGTTCAAGGCTCTCCACAATCCACTTCCTCCACCGCCCAAAAAAATTATCACCCTACATAAAGCCTCCAATTCAGCCAGGCTAATCTTACTGTCTCCTTCATACTCTCCAATCAGTTCCACTGTCCATCTTTCTGTTGGACAGGTCAACACACCAACTACGCCATTTCTTGGGAAGGAGACACAGGAGGGCTTCTAGCACCTCTCTCACTAGCAGGTTTGCTTTTGATCCGGTCAGACGGGAAGACAGGAAGGGAGTCATAATAAGGGGTTAAATAAGTTTATTTTATTCTAGTCTAGTCTTCTCAAAGGGAGTTTGCTGACAATGGGAGCACCAACTCCTACAGCATTCCCTAACAACCCTTTTTGCAGGGGCCAGCGTGAAGCGGAGTGGGGGAGGAAACTACCCCTCTGTCTTGATGGGGTCAATCAAGACCAGCACAACTTGTGCACTCCTCTAAATCCCCTCAAGTCTCAACGGGGGCCAGTTGAGGCAAACACACAGATTTTCCCTCCCAAGCCTTGATGGGGGCCAATCAAGGCACGCATAGCGTTCCAGCCTGCACATTCACCCCCAAGGGGGTCCCCAGTCACTGACCAGTGCCCACTTGCTTTATAGGGCAACAGACAAAGAAGGCATTTTACAATAGCCTCTCAATTTTACATTACTTCACCCCTACATCTATTGTGACTACACAGTAGAAATTGTTTTGAGCCATGATCATGAGAACTCGTATCTAACACCTGGAAAGTAGATTGTTATGGCTATGGATCAGGAGAAGAAAACTCTAAGAAAGAATAACAAAAAACCCACTTTACACACACTAAAATTCACTTTCCTTACAATTTCCTCCTGGCAAGCCCTTCTTTTTTTCTTTGCCTATTCAGATTCTACCCATCCTTCGAGACCCAACTCCATGCCTTCGACTATATTAGATCTTTCCCTGCTTGCTGCAAGTCACACTGGTCCCCTCCTATTCTGAATTCCTAGCGCACTTATTGTCTGCCCTGTTCACTCAGGCTCTTACCAGCAATTTTTACCTTATACTATTATTTAACTTTTTCTCATGTGTAGAAATCTTTTCTGCCCAATTACAGTGTAAGCACCTGGAGGTCAGGGATCACTTCTGAAACTATTTTGGTTCCTCTGGCTAGCAGTTACTACAGCACTAAGCATGCAGCAGGTGCTCAGTAAATACTTGATAAATGAATAAACTTAGGCTCTTAAGGTGAAAATTAAGGTTAAGGTACTGACTAAACTTGACCATATCCTTTTTCCTGTAACTGCTTTTCTGCAGAAAAAAATAGAGTGTCCCTTTGGTAATTCTAGGAAAACTTGTAAGGGAAAGATGTCTTTCTTGCAGTCTATTACACATACATGTGTTATAATCCTTTCCTTTGTGTCTGTTATTTTTAAAAAATCCACCCACAGAATAAAAGTTTCCATTTTAAAAAGTACAAATGTGGAGAAAGTACATTCCTATCAAACTTGCCCCCTCTTCTTAATTCTTTATTTTATTTTTGCTTTGAAGGCATCGAATCAATTTAGCTCAAGTCCTAAATATAGGTATGACTAACAATGATTTCCACACAGACTTCAGAAATTGCTCGTAAGCCAGCAGGAGGAAAATAGATTAGCAAGCAATGGCACCAGCTAACATTTAAAAGGACTTAAATCCAGCCATGGAACAAAAGTGAAAAATAATACTATTTTCTCCAAGAAAAAGTAAGCTAGTCTAATGTCTAGGCAGGAAGAAGGGGCCCCATATGAGATGTCTCTGAATGCAAGCTTGAGTTGGACTCAGGTAGTTACTATCTGAGATGGTGCCTCTATCTGTATGAGTCTGGGCACTACATTGGGAGGCAAATTTGAGACAGACTCCAAAGCACAGAACCCAGTTTCTAGTAACTGTTTCTCATTCTGGTCCTGTGAATCAAAAACAATTATGCTCTGCCCATTGGCATACCTCTCTAGAAAGCCTTCTATAAAACAAAGTTGTTGGGACAGCTAGGTGGTGCAGTGGATAGAGCACTGGCCCTGAAGTCAGGAGGACCTGAGTTCAAATCTGGCCTCAGACATATAATACTCACTAGCTATGTGACTCTGGGCAAGTCACTTAACCCCAATTGCCACACACACACACAAAAGTTGTGGGTAGCAATCACCTTAGAATAAATTAGAAGCACAGTTATTCCTTGAGACAAAGGATCCAAGGGGGGTGAGAAACACCTCGATGGGAAGAAGGATCATCAAACAACCCCCTCACCTTCTTGTTTGATATAGGAGTGGAAATCTCAGACATTTACGCTACATTAGAGGCTTTGCCGAATGTGAAACTAAGTATAATAATGTCTCTGATTTTACAATACAACTTGCTTAAAGAGGGTGACACTTTTGAAAGGAATTAGTTTGCTACATGCACACAAAAAGTAGATCAAGTGATTAAGGGATGATAGAACCACAGATTCAGAGCTTGAAGGAGTTCAGAGGTCATGCGGTCCATCCCCCTCATTTATAGATGAAGAAACTGATGCCTAGGGAGGGTAAGTGACTAAGGGGAACTCTAATATTCCCTCATTAGAACCGGGAACAGAGTTTTTGTGAGAAATAGTGACTTCCTTTGAAGGGTTCAAACTATATTCTACATTATAGAACTATAGGCTTGGAAGGAACTTCAGAGGTCATTTTGTTCAATGCTGCTGTTCAGTTGTTCAGTAGTATCCCACCCTTCATGACTGGGGACCATAGAATGTCAATACTGTCCGAAGGGTTTTCTTGGAAAGACACTGGGATGGTTTGCCATTTCCTTCTCCAGTGGACTGAGGCAAAAAGAGGTTAAGTAATTTGCCCAGGGTCACACAGCAAGTAAATATCTGAGGCCAGATTTGAACTCAGGTCTTCCTGACCCCAGGCCCAGTGCTCTATGCACTGAACTACCTAACTGCCTCTACTTGACTTAGTTCAATACTCTACTGCATAAGAACATAGGAAAACAGATATGGAGCTGAAAGGGAACTTGCAGTCCATCTGTTCTATTCCTCTATTTTATAGATGAGGAAACTGAGTCACAGAGAGGTAGGATGACTAGAGTACAATAACATAGTAAGTGGAAGAGCCAGAATTTGAACCCAGTTCTGCTACCTCTAAATCCAACATTCTTTCTCATACGCCATTCTGTTTCTTGATATGGAAATCTCCTCTATAATTTCCCTGAGAAGTCTCTATTGCCTTCTGTGTGAACACTGACGGGTGAATTCACTACCTCACAGAACAACCCATTCCATTTTCAGACAGGTCTCATTATTTCAAATCTGTTCCTTATTTTTGGCTGAAATCTTCCTCCTCATAACTTTCACCTTCTTGTCTTAATTTGTTCTCTGGAACTACTCACTTTAAGACTAATCTGTCTTCCACACGACAAAGCTTAAAACATTTCAAAGTTTTGTTCCTCCCACCACCAACCCCCGTGTTTTCTCTTTACCAGACTAAAGATCTGAAATGACTTCAATGGTTTCTCATATTGCATCATCGCAAATCCCCTCATGATTCATGTCATTCTCCCCCGGCATCAGTTTACCAACATCCGTACTAAACCAGAATGGAAACGGGAACTCGATGCCCTGTCACTATTGTGATATTTGAACCATCTCCACGCTATCCACTGGCAGGTAAGCAAACCGTTATTAAGGGAAGAAACCAAGTGATGAATCAATGTCAAACTGTTTGGCCACTGTGTCACCTTGAACAAGTCACTTAACCTCCCTGCGCCTCAGTTTCCTTATCTGTAAAATGAGCGGTTTGGACTACACGGCTGTTGAGGTATCATCTAGCTCTGGATCTATTATCCCTCAATATGGTACCTCATTAATCTATTATTTAATCTCAGCCAGTCTGTCAATGAGTATTTACTAAGCACTTACTCTTTTCCAGATACAGTGCCAAGTACTAGGGGAATACAAAGAAAAGCAAAAACGTGGTCTCTTCCCCCAAGAAACTCATAGTTCAGTGGCAGAGAAAACTTGCAAACAGTCATATGCACACAAGACATCTACAGTTCAAATGGGAAGTAATTCCAAAGGAAAGGACCTAGACGGGGTGGGGAGCCTGTGGCCTCGAGGACATACGTCACTCTCTAGGTCCTCAAGTGTGGTCCTTCGACTGAATCCAAACTTCACAGAACAAATTTGTTCTTGAGAACTTGAGGACCTAAAGGGCCACATGTGGCCTCAAGGCTGTAGGTTCCCCACCCCTGACCTAGGAAATGGGGGTGGGAAAGACTTCTGCAGAGGGTAGGACTTAAGCTGAGTCTTAAAAGAAACCAGGGAAGTCAAGAGATGGGGATGAGGAAGGAGAACTTTCCAGACATGGGGGACTGTGAAGTAAAAGTCCCAGAGTCAGGAAATGGAGGGTGATGTGCAAGGAGGGGTTATAGAGTAGATGAGGGAGTAAAATATAAGAAGATCAGAAGTACAGGAAAGGATTAGTTTATGAAGAGCTTAAAAAATCCCCAGAGAGGATTATGTATTATTATCAATCATTACATGTTATTATTAATATATATATATACATATATACATATATAATGGTATCTACATTTTATTTTGAAGGTGATTGGGAACCACTGGAGTTTATTGGGTGGGGGATGGGAGTGACATGATAAGACCTGGTCTTTAGGAAGATCACTACTTCTTTCCTGTGTGTAGCAAATTTATTTTCAATCTTATGATCCTATAACTAGTTGTTTTCAAAGATCTTTTTTAGTGCTAATGTTCTATGACTCTCTAATAGGGTCCTGCATAATGGCAAGCACATTATGGACAGGATTCCTGGTAAGGCACAGGTTGGGTAAGATGACGTCTGAAGTCTCTCCCAACTCTAAAACCGATTCTGCAATTGATTCCACTTGGAGAACAAGACCTCCAGAATGACTTATTGAGACAAAGGACTGCTGGGTCATCATTAGAGTTTGTGAACACTGAGCAGCGCCAAGCTAGCTGACTGACCCTTCAGATGACTGTGACGTTGGACCTTGTATCTTGGCTTCAGCAAGTTGGGTTAGATCTGACATTTTGGTAATGACTTTCTTACAAGGAGTACAAAGTGTTTCTCATAATTGAACTTTATTATATTCATTGTGGTAATGTGGTAGTGTGATGGAAAGCATTCTACTGGTACTATACCTTTATAAACATGGAGAAAATGAGGCTAGTTGTCATTCAGTCATTTTCAGTTGTGTCTGACTCTTCATGAATTTATTTGGAGTTGACTTGGTAAAGATACTGGAGTAGTTTGCCATTTCCTTCTCCAGTTCATTTTACAGATGAAAAAACTGAGGCAAATAGGGTTAAGTGACCTGTCCGGGGTACACACATCAAGTGACTGAGGCCAGATTTGAACTTAGTTCCTCCTGACTCTAAGGCCACCTATCTGCCCCACTGAGGCTAGTAAAATAATTGATTTGAGCTAGAGAGGACCACAGAGGTCATCTAATTCAACTCCCACATTTTATAGACAAAGAAAATGAGATACCAAGAGAAGTTATTTCCCTAAGGTCACACAGATTGGGTAGCAGAGTCAGGATTTTAACCCAGGACCCCTGATTCCCATTCCACTGCTATTCCCTCTCTATCAATGACTTGCCCATTTGCCTAATTTATCCATCAAACATCTATTAGATACGATGTGCAATGCATCAGTCCTGAATCAAAGAAAGATGCAGAGAAAGGAAAAAGAGAGGGCATCCTTGATTTCAAGAGGCTTTCAATCTGGGAGTGTGTGTGTGACAGTACACAATGTGACATGTACACATTGAAAGAATAACTAAAAATAACTAAAAATATATGATTAAGTTGTTTTTCAGTAGTGACCCCATTTGGGGTTTTCTTGGCAAAGATGCTGGAGTGGTTTGCCATTTCCAACTCCAATTCCTTTTACAGATGAGGAAACTCAGGCAAACAGGATTAGGTGACTTGCCCAGGGTAATACAGTTAGTGTCTGAGACCAGATTTGAAATCAGGAAGCTGAGTCTTCTTGACTCCAGGCCACGTACTCATTCACTGTACCACCTAGCTGCCCCTTCCCCCCAAATACATGGTGGAATATGATAGATGACCATTAATTGTTTGAAACAATATATGCTACAAGAGAACAAGAAAGAAAGAGATTATGGTGGATTAAAATAGGGGAAAACTTCAAGGCTTTAATTAAGGCTTAGAAAGATGGGTCTCTTTTTTCTTTTTTAAATACATTTTATTTATTTCATTAAATATTTATGGGTATCATTTTGATAAGCAAAAGAGGGGTGGGAGGGCACTGGTGAGGAAGCAATGGCTTGCGGCCACATAGTAAATAGGAATAAGGATAGGGCCTGGGCTTATGATTGGAAACTGTGAAAAGACACCTGGATTTGGAGGCACAGGACCTAGGTTCAAAGCCTGTTTCTGTCACTTATACTGTGACCTTGACCAAATCTTTTAACTTCTCTGTGCATCAGTTTCCTCATCTGTATAATGAGCCAGGTGGACTAGATGACTTTTAAAATCCTTTCTAGCTCTGTATCTGTGATTCAGTGTAGAATAGGGCCTGGGTCTGTGATTTAATTACATAAGGAACTGCTAGAGGAGTCATCTCCTCCCAGTGTACACCAGTATCTTCTGAGCAATTTATAACCTAAGAGAGTTGCCCAGAGCACCGAGATTAAGCATCTTGCACAGGGTCACAGAGACGGTATGGATCAGAGATGGAACTTGAAAGCAGGACTTTCTGGTTTTGAGGATGGCTCTCTGTCTACTCTGGCATGCTGCCTGCGAATGAAGACTCATAAATCAAGAGTTAGAGTTCAGATCTCCTGACACACAGTCACTGGTGCCTGGTCAGCAGTACTACGTGGCCTTTTCTCTTCTCTCTTGGCCTTTGCCGAATTTCTCAATGTTATCTAGGATATTGCAATCACTACCCAGGCAAGAAACCAAACAGTTTGTAAATGGAGGAGTTCCTGAGTGGAAACCAAGCTGTCTTCAGAATCATGCTACCCAGAAAGGAAGAAATGATGGATCCCTAAAGACTTCACAGACTTGTTTTTGCAGATGTCATCTGAGACCCAGCCAAACTTTGCATATTCTCTCAATAACAAATTTCTTAAGTGAGACACTGGGGGCTTCTCATATTAGTAACTATGAGTCAGCTTTGTTAATGTATGCTTGATAGGAACACAATTAGCTTCTGGGTACTAGCTGTGTGACCCTAGGCAAATCACTTAACCCTGTTTGCCTTGGTGTCCTCATCTGTAAAATGAGCTGGAGAAGGAAATGGCAAGCCACTCCGGTATCTTTGCCAAAAAACAAAACAAAACCCAAATGGGGTCACAAAGATTTGGACACAACTGAGAAACAACTGAGCAACAAAAATATTCTTCAAAATAACAACAGCACACTCAACATTTTGAGGAGTTAGGGATTCATTATAAGTTGACTTGGGTTCAGAAGGTGGTACTTTTTGGCTACCTGTCACAACTTAACAATCATAGACAGAATTAGAAGGGATCCAAAATGATCCATGATGATAATATACTTGGTTAATGACTGTCTTTGTTAACCAGATTAATCTAAGTGAATGTGGGTAGTGACAATAGTAATGGTCATAAAAAGTGAATGCTATTAATAAATCAAATCAATGATCTTCACATGTGTTATTGTCTTTACAATGTGGGCCCATAGTGCTTATGTAGCATGAGATAAAAATTACCATCAGTAATAACATTAATTAAATTCTATAATGATAATAAAGAGAAATGATAATCTATGAATTTGTGTCATGTGAGGATCATTTGAAGTGGTCATTGATGGTCACCCCAAAGAACAGAAGACATACGTAAGGCTCAATTAATCTCTCTGACTTCATTCTCTCTCTACTCCCAGCCATCCTCAACTCAGCTGTTAAATTGATCATCCTAAAGCACAGATATGACCACATCCCTCTCTTATTTAATAAACTCCAATGGCTTCCCATCTCCTCCAGGATCAACTATAAAATCCTTAGTTTGACTTTCAAAGCCCTTCATGCTCTGTTCTAACCCTTTCTTACCCTTTCAATCTTCTTATTCCTCACTCTCTTCCACATAGTCTGCCAACTAGTGACTCTGGCTTCCTTGCTAATCCTCACATGAGACATTCCATTTCCATTCTGAATTTTCCCTGTCTGGCCCCCATGCTTGGAATTCTCTCCCTCCTCATTTGGTTTCCCCAGCTTCCTTCAAGTCCCGGATGAAATCGTCTTTCCTGTAGGAGCCTTTTCTGATTTCTCCAAACGCTAGTGGCTTCCATCTACATTTATCTGCAATTCATTCTCCAAATACCATTTTTGTACATGGTGCTTCGCATGTCATCTCTCTTATTGGACTGTGTGTTCACTGAGAGCAAGGACTGCCCCTTTTTTGTCTTTCTTTGTATCCCCAGCACCTAGTACTGGGTCTAGCACACAGGAAGCACTTAATGAGTACTTGTTTTTTGACTGATAGCACTCTTCAAGTAGTTGAAGGGATATGTGGAAGAAGAATTTTTTTCTGCTTAACCTTAGAGGGCAGAACCAGGATGAATGTGTAGAAGCCTAAAAAAAAGCAAAAATGGATTCGATGGAAGAACAGATGTTTTAACAATTAGAGCTTTCCAAAATGGAATGGGCTGCCTTGGGAGATAATAGGTTATCTCTCACTGGAGGTCTTCAAGCAAAAGCCAGAAGATCACTTTTTGGACATGTAAAAATCATTTCACCTCCAGGCAGCTAGATGGCGCAGTGGATAGAGCACCAGCCCTGAAGTCAGGAAAACTTGAGTTCAAATCCGGCCTCAGACCAAACACTTGACACTAGCTGTGTGACCCTAGGCAAGTCACTTTAACCCCAATTGCAAAAAAAAAAAATCATTTCACCTGCCTGGATTTGAATGAAGTTCCTCAAAATGAGTGGGCTGGCCCAGATGACCTTTAAGCTTCTCCCTAGCTCTAAATCCATGATTGTCTGTATGGGTTTGACTAGATAGCTGAGAAGTACCTTCTGATTCTGAAATGCTTTGATCCTTTGAACTTCTTATGATTTTGCTATACTCAAAGCTGGCACTTCCTGTACCCAGCTTTGACTGAATGGCAACATCCTGAATCTGTTGCGGTGAACTGTTGGCTCTGGCTCCCAGAGAAGTCATTAGGAGAAGGTCTTGAATATAAGGTTGAGATTAAATCACCCATCACACTTGGCCAAGCACATTGGCCCTGGCAGCAACAACCAGGACCAGACCATACTGCTGGACCAAGAAACATTGTTGTTGTTCAGTCATTTCAACTATTTGTGACCCCATTTCAGGTTTTCTTGGCAAAGATACTAGAATGGTTGGCCATTTCCTTCTCCAGCTCATTTTACAGATGAGGAAACTGAGGCAAACAGGGTTAAGTGACTTGCCCAGGGTCACACAGCTAGTAAGTATCTAAGTCTAGATTTGAACTCAGGAAGACTCATCTTCCTGACCCCAGGCCTGGCACTTTATCTACTGAGCCAACTAGCTGTCCCAAGGCATTATCACTATGCTAATGATTAACATGAATTTCTCTGTATCGATATTTTCTTTTTTACCATTTTTTCTTTTTATTTTGAACTTAACAAACACCAAAAAATGAGCATTCCATATATGTTGTGAAACAGGAGAAGATTGTGCATGAACTAAGAATCTCTACTAAGTTGAGTTTGCCTTTCCTTCCAAATGCATACACACACACACACACACACACACACACACACATATATATGTATGCATATATATATCTCCTTCCAACTACATATTCGACATGTAACTTTCAAAGCTGTCCTTGTCTGTTGTTTCTTCTGGCCTTCTTTTTCTTCTTTTTTCATCTTTCATTTTTTAGGCAGAGAAGAGAACCTTATTGCTTTCCAGAAGGGCTGGACCACTTCACAGCTCTACCAGTGGCACATTAACGTGCCTTTCTTCACTCAGCCCCTCCAACATATGTCATTTTCCTTATTTATAATAGTTGCCAGTCTGATTGTTCCTATATATCTTCTCTTGGCAATTTCTTGAGTGTCCCAGAAGAGTCACAAATAAAACATGATTGCAAAGCCTTCGACCAAAGTGACTCAACATTTCTGTTTCCTCTCAGGATGTTTATTTCTGAATATTGTAAAGACAATTTTTCTAATAAGGAAGCAGCAAGTACTTAAATACCCTTTGTCAGAAATGGTCTCACCTTAAGACCTCACACATCCTTTTTTTTTCCTATCTTAGTAAGGCACTTACCAAGTATTATTGCATAGTATCTAGGTGGCACAATGGACAGAGTGCCAGGCCTGGAGTCAGGAAGATCTGAGTTCAAATCTGGCCTCAGAAACTTAACTAGTCATGTGACCCTGGGCAAGTTACTTAGCCTTGTTTATCTCAGTTTGTTCATCTATAAAATGAGCTGGAGAAGGAAATGGCAAACCATTCCAGAATCTTTGCCAAGACAACCCCAAATGGGGTCATGAAGAGTCGGATACAACTGAAAATGACACAACAACATTCAGCTATCAGACTTTAAGCTCTCCAGATGAATCTATTCTCTTGTGTTTATGTCTCATCACATTTCCATACTTTAAGTTCCTTGAAGGCAGAAACTCTGTCTTATCTAAACTTTATATGCCTCTCAGCACCTAGCATAGTGCTCTGAAAACAGTAAGAACCCTTGGAAGCCTTGTTTCAGGAGTAGTTCTTCTACAGACAGACTACCTCTCTCTACATATACTCACCCCGTTCTTGTCTGGCATGGCACCACAGACAGACCCTCATATTTGGAATCTTCCTGGCTGGAAACCTTCATTTCCCTCATTGATTCTTACCTTCCTGCCTGTGTTGGCAGAGGTGTGAAAAACCAATTAGACGTTCCTGAGGGTGACTCGTCACGTCACCATTTCCTGTAAAGTATCTGACCCTCCTTCTTCTTCTACATCATAATGCTAACCTATTTCTTAGGACCGCCCAGGTATCCAGTACCAAAGACCTGGAGAAGTCACAGAGAAGCTGGAATCATCTGGAAGCCAGATGCCGGAGCAAGGAGAGTGTCTTTCTTCTGGATCATTGATTGCCTTCCTCCAGCTGCTGAACTTGGAGATCATTGCTAAACCCACAATCCTATTGTTTCTTGGCCTTTCTAGAGATTCCTCTGTGTCTTTGTCTCTGAGGTAATGATGAGCCAGGGGTGCGCTGGTAAATGTTTAACAACCAGATCTTGGGGTGGGGGGGGAGGAATATGTATGTGCAATCTATTTTTAAGTTTAATCTGTGTTCTTAATGTTTTCTCCACCAAGCCTAAACAATAAATAAAACAATACATCGAGCCTTGATTTCTAGCATTGCCTGATTTCTGAGGTTTAAAGGCTAACGCTCAAATTGTAACAATGAGCTTTTGAGAGCCAGCTCCAGGTAATTTCAGCACATCCCTACTGCAAACTCAATGCATTTTTGTCCTTTCTTTCCTCAATGCCTTCCTTAAGCTAGATACCTCTCCTTCCACCCCCAAGTCTAAAGTTAAGCACTTTCCCTCATGCAAAGTGACTAGGTGACAGATTGAGGAATCAACCACTAGACTGGGAGTCAGGAAGACCAGTCTTGCCTCAACCATTTACTGGCTGAGTAGCATAGGACAAATTGCTTACTGGTCTCGGCTTTAGTTTCCTTGTATATGAAATGGGTATACTTGTCCCACCTACCTCACAGGATTGTTTTGAGGTTCAATGAAGTAATATATGTAAAATGTCTAGCAAATCCCAGATAAATGTTTTATTAATTTATTGTTATTATTGTTATTCTTATTATTATATGTCCCCAAGAAAAGGCTTACTGGTTTTAGTATTATTGGTCAGCTTTATTTTGTGAAATTCTCTACATCTCAAAAAAGTAGTTGCCAATGACCAGGACAGAGTTTCATAAATGAATAGAGGAACTCCATGTATTAACTGAAAACTAGGATCAGTGGAGGGGTGGGGAGAACAAGAAGAATTTATTCCAACTCTGTCCTCAAATGACCTTTGCACTGAGGCTAAATAGAACATATTTCCCATCATCGGTCTCTCCCTCATCTGTTTTGTAGAATCATAGGATTTGTGATTTGGATGGGACCTCAATGGCCTTCTAGTTTACCTAGGGCAGCCAGGTGGCACAGTGGATAGAGCACCAGGCCTGAGACAGGAAGACCTGTGTTCAAATCTAGCCTCAGATACTTACTGGCTGTATGACCCTGGGCAAGTCACTTAACCCTGTTGGCTTCAGTTTCCTCATCTGTAAAATGAGCTGGAGAAAGAAATGGCAAACCACTCTAGTATCTTTGCCAAGAAAACCCCAGAGGGGGTCATGAAGAGTTGGAGATGACTAAACAACAACAACAAAGTCCAACCTATACATGTAGGGATGCCCCCTTTAACATGTCAGACAAGTAATCATTTGGTCCCTTCTTGAAGACCTCCAAAGAGGGAGATTCCTCCCACCCCTGGATATAGTCCATTTCACTTTTAGGCAGTTCTAATTTGTAGGAAGTGTTTCATTATATAGAGCCTCAATTGACCTCTTGGCAACTTTCCTCCTTTCCCATCCAAATGCCTTCTTTTAAAAGATGACTTTCTGGAAAGTCATGGTTAGGAATGAGACATCTGCATAAACCAAGGTCTTGTGTGTACTCTGGTATGTGTGATAGATGTATCGTCTAGGGACCCAGAACTGTGATATGCTGCTTTATGAGATCAGCCAAAATGAAACTGTGCATGCTCCATAATTTTGGCATCATTTGGCTCTGAGGGAATGTGTAACAGTAGCATCTCGGCTATATTATTCATTTTAAGGAATGCTCCCTTTATTCCTATGATCTCTAGTGTTTTTAATGGGAATGGGTGTTGGCTACCTTATTCAAACTTAATAACATATCCTCAGAATGCATTATAACAGCAGACATTTTTATTATGCTTTCAAAAACATTTTTTTTAATTTTTAGGCAATTGGGGTTAAGTGTCCAGGGGTTAAGCGCCCAGGGTCACACAGCTAGTAAGTGTCAAATGTTTGGTCTGAGGCCAAATTTGAACTCAGGTCCTCCTAACTCCAAGGCTGGTGCTCTATCCACTGTGTCACCTAGCTGCCCCTCAAAAACATTTTTCTTAAAACAACCTTGGGAGATAAGTAGTGCAAGTATCACTATCTCCATTTTATAAATGAGGAAACTGAGGCTCTCAGAGGCATAGTGACTTGCTCACAGTCTTCCATCAATGGCACAGTCAGTTCTCAGGATTCACTTCAGGCTCAGGCTTTCTAGCCCCAAGTCCAGTGTTCTTTCTTTCTTGCCATTCTGATTCTCAGCAAAGCTCTCCTCTAAAGACCCAACTTTATGACTTTCTCCAGGGTCCAATTGCCAACCTTGACTTTTGCTGTGTGACATTGGGTAAATCACTTAGCTTATCTGAGTCTGTTTCTTCATCTATAAAATGACCCCTAAGGTCCCTACCAGCTCTGACATTCTATGATTCTAAAAAGTTTCTTAACTTAAATCATGAAAAGTATTAGGGCGAGAGCAAAAAAGCAGAGACTGATTGTTCCCCACTGCCCTCCTTTGAATGGGCAATTAAATTTTCCCCATTTGTATCTGACACTTCAATTTGAAGCACTTAGAGCTTGGTCAGACATCAAAGATGCCAAGGTCATCCACTGTATCCCAGGCCATTGCCAGTCATCCTAACATTTGTCTTGCCACTGGATTTTGATTGCTCTGGAAGAGAGAGTATGGCTGATGACTTTGTGCAACTCTGCCTCACCTAAATCTAACTCACACACAAGTCAAGACATCACTTGCGATATTATTGGTCCTCTTCCAAAATGAAGGACGAACAACAACATAGAGCAAAGGAAGCTTCTTCCACAAGTTTTGAGAAAAGTCATTTTGTTAAACACCGGGTACTTCCTCCAATGTTAAAGTACCCTGAATCTTTCAACAAATATCCGTTCATTGGACAAAGATTTAAGGAGTACTTATGCAGTGCCTAAAAATAACAGCTCGCATTCATATAATGCTTTCAAGTTTGCAAAGCACTTTACATGTTATCAGACTTGATCCTCACAACAACCCTATGAGGTAGGTATTACTATCATCCTTATTTTACAAATAAGAAAACTGAGATAGAGAGAGGGTAGTGACTTGCCCAGGGTCACACAGCTAGTTAAATGCCTAAAGCAGGATTCTGAACGCAAGTCTTCCCAACTTCAAATCCAATATGTCACCTAGCTGCCTTTCATAGTACTTTGGGATCAATGAAAAGTTCATTGAGAGCAGGGACCATGGCTCCTATTTCTTTGAATCCCCCATAATGCCCAGTAAAGTGCTGGGCACACAGTATATGCTTGGTAAGTATATGTGCGGTGACTGTAAAGGGAGTTTGTAATCTAACCATGAAGAATGAGCAGCTGAAACTTCTTTCCAGCCCTGTCATTACCTACTTGCGTGGTTTTCTCTGAGCCCAATTTCCTCATTTGTCCAATGAGGATAGTTATATCCATTCTACTAAACTCATGGAGTTGTTCTAAGGATCTAATGGGATAATGGATGAGAAAGCACTTTGAAAGGTATAAAATTCCACATGATACTGACTGCCTTTTCTAACTTAAAATGTTGTATATTGATATATTTTCTTTTTTATTACCTTCATTTCCAAAATCCCCCCTCCCCCCCAGCTCAGCAGTCATTTCTTGCAACAAAATCTTAAAAAGAAAGAGAAAAAAGCAGTTCAGCAAAATTGACTCACTAATTGAGTCTCACAGGATATGTATGCAATATTACACACCCATTATCCTCCACCTTGGCAGATATGCATGTACAGTTATCCCTTCCACATCACAGGGGTTAAGGGCAAGGTACCCCTTGCTCCCTTGCCCCACCTCCCCCAAAATCTGGAAAATCAGTGTAAAATTTTTTGGCTTTTCCTTTGCAATTTAAACAGCACAAGATACTAGAGATGTAAAGATCACTGTGGGATCACTGATCACTGCAAAACGTCATGTAAGAGATTGTAGTAAACATGCTTGGCATCCCCAAACCACTGAGTAGAACTGCAGTTCTTTTATTACAAATTTAATTCTAAGGGAAAAAATGTGTAGCTATTCATTTATGTTATTAAACAATAAAATACATACTATAGAGGTAAAATTACACATAACAGTACATACATCTTATGCACTTTTGAGTTACTAAACTTTTTAAGATATGTCTACCTTCCTGGCTTTCACAAACTTTAACTTTTCATTTATTTTAACTTTTTAAAAAATTGTGTATATTTATGGTATTAAAAGCAAATATGTTGATATTATATGATACTATACATATATTTTATGCATTTCTGAGTTTCTAAGCTTTTTCTGTGTCATCTGCTGACCTTTGAATGTTGTCTGCAGCTTCTGCAAAACTCTGAAAAAATTCCCATTTAATATCTTATGCCACCCTGCAACATATCAAGACCAAGATGGGGAAAGTTGAGATGTGGAAGGGATAAATGTGGCGCATTTTCTCAACTATTCTCCCAAGCTAAGCTTTCTGCTCCAATCCATTCTTCACATAGTGATTTTCCGAAAGCATGGATCTGACTATGTTACTACACCCAGGAAACTCCAGGAGCTTCCTATTATCATTTATTATATAATATATTATACAATTATATATAATATTATATTTATATATTATATCTAATATATTATATAACAATATGCAATATATTATATGTGATTATTATTTATTTATTATATTTATTATATAAATGAATATAAGTACAAATATTACATAAATTAAAATAATACTAAATACCAACTATTCTATTTGTCATTTAAGATCCTGGCCACAACCTACTTTTCCACGGTTAATACTCATAATTCCCCTTCCCACACACTATGTTCCAGCCAAAGTGACCTTATTATTCTTCAGGTACGCGGCGGCATGCACAACATCTCCTGTCTCTGGGCCTTTGGTCTCATTGCCTCCCTACATGGAAAGCATTTTCTCCCTGTCTTTGTATCTTAAAACGCCTTGTTTCTTTTATGGCTCAGGTTAAACACCAACTTCTACAAGAAGCCTTTTTTGACCTCCCCCAGCTGCTGATGTTTTCCTCCAAAAATAACCTTTTCTCTATTTTGTATATAATTTGCATGTACTTGTCAATATAAAACTTTCCTCCATTGGTTAGATTATAAACAGCTTGAGGGCAGAGACCTTTTCACATACCTTTGTCTTGCTGTCTCCAGCACCAAGCACATTGTTTGGCACATGGTGGGTGCTTAATAAATGTTTCTTGATCATCTAATTGGTTGTGCACATTATTCTTTTGCACTTAGGTACTCTTTCTGGATGATGAAGCATTGGGAGTACTCTGAATAGGCACAATTCAGATCAGTAGCTCTAGGCGGTATTTGCCCCAATTCTGTTGATCACTGTGTAAGAGCTCTGGAACAGCATGAACCATGATCCTGCATTGACACAGGCACCTGTGAGCATCAAATGAGATACAGCAGCGCTTTGTAAACCTTGAAGTACCATATAAAAGTCACTTGACCTCTATCTGCCTCAGTTTCCTTGTATGTAAAATTAAGATAATAATAGTACCTAGCTGCCAGGATTGTTGTGAGAATAAAATGACACACATATTTGTAAAACACTTTGCAAATCTTAAAGTACTACATAAATACTGTTATTATTGTTGTCGTTGCTGTTATTGTTATCTTTACTCATAAAGACTCAGTGGTGGGAGGTCTGTATTGTACCCAGAAGGAATGGAGGTGTCCGTATTCATGCAGAATCACTCCCCAACTCCTGAAACTGACTTTGAGAGGCCTCAGGGCCTCTGAGAGCTTGGATTGGTTTGATTTGTTTACCAAGGATTCTAGGTAGATTGGCTTTGAGGAAATGTGTATAGTTGGCAGCAAACTAGGTACCTAAAAAAATCTGCCTTGGTCAGGACCCATACTCCTCAGCTGGCTCCAATGGATCCATTGGATGTATGCTGTGAAACTGGAAGATGGAGGTATCCAACAGGTCACTGTTTGATTTACTGGCTTAATTATAATAAAATGACATTGCCACTGGTTATGTCTATGGGGTATCAGGATTTCTTGTTTTGGATGATTGTGTTGTCCAGTTTTTATATGATATAAATAGAATTGATCACCAAGAAAAAAAACAATAAAGACTCAGGAAGAGAAAAATTCAGGACCAAACACTTTATGTGTTAAAGCTGCCACCTTCAATATTCAAATCATTTCTCTCCTGCATCCCCTCTACTCACTCAGCACACTCTATCTTACCACCAGTATCAGCTGGTTTGATCTAAGATATCCCCACCATCTTCTCATTATCTAGTTCACTTAAATACCTTGGTAACTTGGTGGAAGTACTGTTACCAACAGCTGCAAGGCCAGCTTTTTGCCACATACTCAGTGACAGAAGTGTCTCAGGTGAGTATCTGTCCTGTACAACCCTAGGTGTTACCTATACTGTCTTTTATCTCTGCACTCCACAGTACCTGCCACTTCTTGCCTAGGTTTCTCCATCTGTTAGATAGAATAATAGCACCTATTTTATGGGGATGACAGCTAGGTGGTGCAGTGGATAGAGCACTGAGCTTGGAATCAGGAAAACTCATCTTCATGAGTTCTAATCTAGCCTCAGACACTTGTGTGTGTTACCCTGGACAAGTCACTTAACCCTGTTTGCTTCAGTTCCTCATCTGCAAAATGAGCAGGAGAAGGAAATGGTGAACCATTCCAATACCCTTGCCAAGAAAACCCCAAATAGGGTCACAGAGAGTGAAGTATTACTGAAAAACAACTTAACAGTAACAAAAATTTCATAGGGATGTTGTGAGCATTAAATTAGATGTTATATATAAGCTCTTTGCAAACCTTAAAAGGCTACATAAATGTACACTATTATATTATTATTACTATGATACAGACGTGGGCATTCTACTAATGTAAACTGCAACATTATTTATCATCATTATCATTTAATTCAGAAAACCTCTAATAAACAACTACATACCCAAATGCTCACATAAGTTCAGATCCAGTGTATACATCCACAATTTAATTCAACAAACATTTATTAAGCAACTAATATGCACCAGGCATTGTGTTAGATGTTGAAGATACCAAGACAAAAAATAAAAGTGTTCCTGCCCTCAAGGAGCTTATACTTTACTGGAATGTGATGCTGCTAGAATAGAGATGGTACAGGCATTGCAGAAATCTTGTTACTTAGGCTGCCCCCAGAAGTAGTATAAAAGTTTTCTCTTGGCAGTAGCCGAAGATGCAGCTGGCTTCAGGGTGCAATTCCAGCCTTAGCTAGGGAGGTCAGATCATATTCTGGGGCATAGAGATTATACATCTATTCCCTTAAATCCCAGAAGATAACTCAGTGCAGCCTTAGTGTGTCCCCACCTTTTTCTTCCGGAGCTGAGCGCCCCCATGCTTCCTCTTAGGGAGTGTTATTTATGAGGATCTATGGGATTTTCTAAGGATAGATTTCTGCAGGCAAACTTTAATCAAATTTAATCCACATCATTCTTTTGTCTATCAGTTAAGGATGGCTTCCACATCGGCCCAGCCTTATGCCTTGGCCCACAATTCATCCCAATGACATTAAGCTCTGTGCCCCGAAGGGCTACTCTCGTCAAGGGTCACATTTCCCTTCATTCCAATTAACCTATTCGTCATATTCTGTGACTTCTGGACTCAACACATTGCCTTGAAGTGTTTCCCATGATCTTTTGGTCATGCTAAGTTGGGAGGAAGAAGTTCCCAGAGTATTATTTGTCATGCCTTTGGTATTTTATCTTAGGAAGAAACACTGAAGGGCAAATGCTCTTTAAGATTTTAGAAGAAACTTTCCCTGCTCGAGGAAAAAACCCTTGTTTTTACAAGGAGAGCTGCATTGGCAAGAAGTGAACTTTGGAAGACGTGAAGTCAGGCATCAAAATTTGGAAGGCACCCACTGTACCTAAACTGTTCTCTGGGAACATACAAAACAAACCCAATCCCTTCTCCATGTAATAGCCTTTAAAATGCTTAAAAAACAACTAATATGCCCCCTCTGTCTCTTCTTTAGCCTAATCATTCTTAAAGTTTTCAATTGACTCTCCAGGGAGCATGATTTCCAGTTCTCTGACCATTCTGACTGTGTTCTTCTCCAGTTTGTAAATATTCTTCCAAAAATATGATACCCAGAACTGAACCTGCTATGCCAGATATGATCTTGTGGTATGATTAGGAAAGAATAAAGTGGAACTTTCACCTTCCTTGCATATATTATTGTTAAAGCCGTAACTAGTCATTCTGATCCTCAAAGCAAGAACCATAAAACATGGGCAGGACAGGCACCATAAAATGTACCATTAAATCAATTTTTTTTACAACAGAGATAGTTGAGAGACTTCACAGATAGAACTCAGATCTCAGGATATAAGACCTTGTGGACAGAGAGATCCAAGACATTCAGAGGCCATTGTTGAGGAGAGTGTTTACATGGAAGGGAGAAGGGCAAGGCCAGATCAAGGAAGTGTTCACTTGGAGTGTGAATATAGGTAGGGAGGAGATATATCAACTAATAGCCTCCTATTTTAGCTAAATATTCTTGCTATGTGCTAAAAATCAGTTGTTTGTACTTATTAAAGGAGTATGAGTGTTGTCGCCACCATCCAAAAGTTGGTACTCTAGGACAAAGTCCTAGCCATCCTACCCTAGTTGTGACTCTGATTAATTCAAACAATCTCATTTTGAGATTGCTATCCACTAAAATCTCTTATTCTTCATATTGACTCGTATAGGCCTGGCTCCCCTTCAATGAACTTGTGAAGCTGACTTTTTAAACTCTAGGCCACCTACTGTTTCCTAGTCCTTAATCGTTGAATAGGTGTTGCCTCAGACAAATTGAGACATGGGAAAGCCTTAGCTTAAAAAGGCCAACATCTCCCCCTGCATTCTGAGCCATCACCAGTCGTCTTTGACAATTTTGACAAATTTGACAAATTTGTTCTATGAAATTTGGATTCAGTCAAAGGGCTGTACTTGAGGACCTAAAGGGCCACGTGTGGCCTTGAGGCTGCAGGTTCCCCACCCCTGACCAGTGCCTAACATATAGCAGGTGCTCAATAAATGCTAGGTGATCTGTCCAAGCAAAAATACCCAACATGTAATTGCCCATACAGGGAAGGAACTTAGGTGAGAAATCAAGACTGGAGATCTGTAGATTTGAGAATCATCTACATAGATCCAGAAAGAAGAATAGGGGACCAAAATCTGATTCTAAGATAACTCCTAGTATTAAGGGAGTGGTGGGATGAAAAGGAATAATAGAGACTGAAGACCATCTGAAGAGGTAGAAAGAGAACCACGAGTGTTTGGTGTCACAACAGGCAAAGGAATGGAAAATTTCCAAAAAACAGAGGCTGATTGATGATGTCAAATGTGTCAGAGAAGTAGAAGAGTTTGGGAATTAAGGAGTGGCCATGGGATTTTGACAATCACAAGGGACAGAGTGGGTTTAGTTGAGTAATTAGGGTGGAAGCTATACTGCAAAGGGTCAACGAGTGAGCAACAGTAAGACAATGAAGATGCTTGTCCTGGTAGTTTTAATTCAACAAATGCAATGCAACAAATCTTTATCAAGTACCTAATATGTGCCAAGCAAAAGGTAATATGGTAGAGATAGAGAGCTAGCCTCAACATTAGGAATATGTGTTCAAGTCCTGCCTTGGTCACACACTAGCTATGTGACTTTGGGTAAATCACTTAATCTCAAATTTCTGTCTAAGCACTTAGACAACTCTCTAAGGCTGTAAGTTGCAAAGAAAGTGATGACCTGCCTTTTCAGAGGGAGTTTCCTCACTGGGAATTGCCTGTACCAATGAAATCACAGGTCCAATACCAATCCTTATATTCTGATCACTGTTAGGTTCTAGGGATACAAGGCCAAAATTAAAATTATCCCCTCAAAGAGCCAAATGATAGTGAAGAGAAAAGAGAAAGGGTAATAGCTTGATGACTTTTCTGGAGAGACTAAGCAAACATGGAAAAAGAGAATAGCTGTTATTTATGTAACATAGATGTGAATACTGGCCCCCCACTCCAGAGACTCACATAAGGTTCCAACCCCAGGAAGTCCACATCAGAAGGTCAAGACCTTTGCAGTCAATTTATTACTCCAAATGAGGCACCTCAGTAACAAATGCCTTAATCAGACTCACACTCTATTCATTTGTAACCATGCTTTTGTTGAAATCAGCCCTACCCAAAATTGGTGA
Organism: Vombatus ursinus; assembly: GCF_900497805.2. Taxonomy (NCBI): domain Eukaryota; kingdom Metazoa; phylum Chordata; class Mammalia; order Diprotodontia; family Vombatidae; genus Vombatus; species Vombatus ursinus. Next base: position 934,755 of record NW_020954655.1, read on the forward strand.
GACTGAGGCTAACTAAACCAACAATTACATACAGCTGATCTAATTACAGACTTAGAGTTGGAAAGCACCTTAGAGATCCTCTCTTTATGCTCAAACATCTTATAGATTAGAAAACTGAAGCCAAGAGAGATTAAGTAACTTGACTACAGTATAGTTGGGTTGAGAAACTAGGTATTCTGATTGCAAATCGTGGCTGTTACACTGTACAGAAATTTCCATATATTTCCTCTGTCACATGGAGACTCTAAACGTGTGCAAAGAGAAACTTGTTTAGGCTTTGTTGCCCTGAGCATCTCAGTCCCTTAAGGGTCTCACGATTTCCCCTCAATTTCTCTCTTTGCATAAGAGAATGTGTATTTCTCTCTGGGTCAGCACCATAGACAGTGGTCTGACGGAGACAAGTCTTGTCTCAAGCATTTGTGGAATTACAATAAAATAGGTGTGAATAATGCCCCCTCCCATAAGATTTCCAGTCCCCAGACATCTGTGTCAGCAGCTTACAACCTCTGCAGCTGATTTTCTGCTCCAAAGTGTGCCACTCCAAGGACACTGCTCTGTATAAATCTGTAGGTGTAAACTGGGGAATAGTCCAAGGAAGGCTGATCAGGTTAGAGACAGCTAGGTGGCACAGTGGTAAGAGTGCTGGACTTGGAATTAGGAAGACCTGAGTTCAACTGTGGGCTAAAACTCTTACTGGCTGAATAACCAAGGACAAGGCACTTAACTGCTGCCTGCTTCCATTTCCTCATCTGTAAAATGGGGATAATAGTAATATTTACCTCCGAGGGTTATTGTTAAAAAATTGTAAAATGCTTTGCAAACCTTAAAGAAATATATGAATGCTGGTTGTTGTCATTGAATTATCTTATCATCATCATCATCATCAGGTTACTGGGGTGGAAGCTACAGAGGAAAACTAGCTGGTTAGTCCCATGTCTAAAACAACATTTCTGATCACCTGCCCCTCAATCTCCCTCACCAATCTAATTTCTAATAATGAGCAAAAGACATTGGAAAAGAATAAATACTCTCTCAACTAGTTTGTCACCCTCAGTTTGAGAAGCCAGAATGGTAATTTCTTAACATTGCCAGAGAGTGTGAAATCTATTTTGTCAACACTTTTAAGGCACCTTTTCCCCTTACTAACAACATCAAGGCATCAGAACTACTTGCAGGGGAACCTGTGGAAGCCAGAATCTGTGGTTTCATATTGCCTTTAGAATGATTGCCTTTCCATTTCAACACAAAGTCTTCTTGAGGAATATTTAACAACCCTTTTGAGGAAATTTTCACAAATTACATTTCCCCCCAATGACATTGTATCCCCAGCCTCCCAGGATTTCAGAAGAGATTCATCAACTCCTGATATGGCCTCTGTCCTTTGCTGAAATTGGTGTTAAGCCCTGAGAGAACATTCTTGAAAATGCATTTTTTCATTCACTTGGCATCAATCAGAAGTCCAACCATCTTAATACATCCACATTAGCATATTATATTATTCTTAATACATGCAAACTCCATGTTCCCAAAGGACTTGCATTCAGTAAAATCAATTAAGCCTTCAAGCAAGAGCTTGCCAGCATGGTTATACACGGAATAACCTTATTCTATTGAGGAGCCTTTCTTTGTATGAGGTCTCGCATTTGAGCTTGTTTGGACCAAGATGGATATTTATATAACTAACTCTGTTAGCTAGAGTGACACTTGTATAGCATACACCTTCCTCTGCAAAGAAGTCCATCAAAAAACTAAACCACATGTGACCACACAGGAATAAATGTAGTCTTTTTCTAGGGTAAAGATGACCCAATGGGAAGTAGCCTTGATTTTGCATGGTATGACTTGATAGGTAGACTCTAGAAGGTCTCCAAATTGTAAAAGTAATTGTATTCTATAATGACCAGTTATGTGGACAGCTCACATGCCCTGTTGGTATTCATGCAATGTTAAGAGATCTTGAGGGAGGGAGGGCCCTTTCATATTGGGTGAACCCTCTGTACAGGATTTTACCAGAGGACAGAGATAGCATCTGTATATAATGTGAAAGCCCAGGTAAATTGCAGTCTGTTCGAAGGGAGACAGTAGCCACATAGAGGAGATCCCAGATACATAAGGGCACAAGTTATTCTTTAATAAAGCACCAGACTGTGAGACAGGAGCCTGACTCTGCCATTGATAAGCTTGGACAAGTTGACTGACCACTCAGACCTTCAGTTTCTTCATCTATAGGGAAGATTGTCAGAATATCATCAAAAGACTCTTTCAGCTTCAAAATTCTAGCCCTGTAGAGTCACAGACCTAGAATTGGAGTGGATATTAGAAGCTATTTGGCTCAATCTCCTCATTTTCAGATAAAGAATAATATAAAATCTACTAATACTTCTAAGGTATATTAGTATGGGTACTCCTTCCACCAATGCAAGTTGGAACCCAGCTCAGCCCCTTAGTTGTGTCTGTGGATTATTCATGAATTGATAGAAATTAAATACACTGCATTCAACCTGGTCATGACCCTATCTGTGTTGTCTCTCCCATTAGAGTATAAGCTCCTTGACAGCAGGGACAGTGTTGATTTTCTATTTGCACACCAGGTGTTAATTACTGTTTTGAACATATTAAATAGTGAGTAAATGTTTTTTTTTCCTTTATTTTTCCCTCATTTTTTTTCTTTCATTCATTAAGTCTCATTGTTGTTGTTGTTATCAGGTGCCTGGGGTAGAGGTTTAGGTCTCTGACCTTAAGAAGATTGTTCCTTATATGAAATTCCATAATCCATCACCAAGTTTATACTCAAAACTTTCCCAGTCTGGAAGGACTTTCCAGATCTTATGCTCTGTTGGCATAGATTTCAAGAACCCAGAGGACATTTGCATGAAGTATTAGAGTGTGACTTTAGGAGAGAAGAGCCAAGTGTCTGAAAAGCAAAGGTTTAAAGAATCTCCTATATGTTAAAAAGATCAAGAGTAAGTCTAAGACAGTTATATGAACATTCAGAAGTAAGAAAAAATGGTTCAGGATCAGGATCAGGTGGGATAAGAAATTGTGTACTTTGGTGTGATTTGGGTGTAACAGAAGGAACCCCCTATCTTTCTAGAATTTAAAGACTGCTGATAGACCTGTGGGGACTAGAATATAGCACCAGTCCTTGTTCTATCCACAAGTATATGATTTGGACTGGGTTCAGACGTGGGGGGCTTGGCCTCTGGTGGGTGGAGACCCCTTTACCTCATATTTATCAACTCATTAAGTCCCTCGACCATGGCACCACAGGTATGATTTTTATTGTGGTAAATTAGATTATGGCTCATGAGTCTAGGGGTTCTCCAAAAAGAAGAGGTGCTATACGTACAATATAAATTGAGGATAGGTAATTTATTCCTATACACAAAGACATGTTAAACAAAAAAAAAAGACTCACAGTATTCATTTATCAAAGGAAAACTTAAAACACTAGGAAGCACAGTGGATGGAATGCTGGGCCTAGAGTCAGGAAAACTCAATTTCCTGAGTTCAAATCTGGTCTCAGACACTTACCAGCTGTGTGACCCTGGACAAGTCACTTTACCCTGTTTGCCTCAGTTTCATTATTTGTAAAATGAGCTAGAAAAGGAAATGGCAAACCATTCCAGTATCTTTGTCAAGAAAACCCTAAATTGGGTCACACAGAATTGGGTATGACTGAAAAATGAATCAATAGCAACAAGCTTAAAATAGGATTTTGTAACAACTTACAAATATAGTTACAATGATCTGAGAGGCTGATACTATAAGACCATAAAGCAGTTTGCAAGATTGCTATTTAGGCACATTATACTTCATCTCAATACTGCATTGTTCCACAACTCCCGATACCTGTCTGATGGTAAAATGGGCCAGGCTTGCAACAAACCTTTTGCTGGTGGCCCTCCTCCCCTCTGCAGAAACTTAGTCCAATACACTTAGTTTAACACTTAGCCACCACAACTGGTGGGGGAGGGTGTGAGAGCCATTTTAGTGGACATAACCACTACCACAGGCACAAACATCACCTCATGGACTAATCCATCTCAACTATTGCTCAGATACCTACACACAAAAGCAAATATAAAGCAGGGAAAAGCTGCTAGCTGCCAGATATAATCTTGCCTTGAGTTCACGCTCCCTATGGAGATGGTGGCAGTGGTAAGCAATGAATTCTTCCTGTGATCAAACCCCATCCTCCCAACTCCCAAACAGGAGGGTCAAAGCAGAGAAATACATTACTGTTCTTGGTTCCGGGGATGCAAAGAGAAAAAAAATGCAACAATACTAACCCTGAAGAATCTTATATTCCATTGGGGGTGATAAAGCATGCACACAGATAAGTAAACACAAAGAAATTTAGAGGAGACAGGGGAACCTCAGCAAGAAGAAGTCACCTGAGCTGAGCCTTGAAGAGAGCTAGGGATTCCAAGAGATGGGGGTGATGGGGATGAGCAGTCTAGGCATGGGACACAGCCTATGTAAAGCCATGGAGGTGGAAGATGGGAGTTTGGGAGAAAGCAAGCAAATTCATGGCTGGAATGTAGAGTAAGTGAGAGGGAGTAATGTGAAATAAGCCTGGAAAAGATAGATTAGAGTCAAGTTGTGAAGGACTTTAAAAGAGTTTATATTCTATCTCAGTGGCCAGACAGAGCCACAGAACATTCTTGAGACCTAAAGTAGTCAGATGTGCTTTAGACTATTTTGGCAGCTGTGTGGAGGATCGATTAGGGAAAGGAAAGAGACTAGAAGCACAGTAACAAATTAGCAGGCTATTTCAAAAGTCCATACAGAACTGTAAAGTGGCCATTATAATAGGTGATAATGACTGCCAGTATGTCTGTTGTTACTACTAATGGTGATATTTATATGCTTCACAAAGCACTTCACATACATCAACTCATTAGCTCAGATTAGTTATCCAGATTATCTGGCCAAATACTTAGGACTCTGGAGAAGGGGGACAAGAAGAAAACTGCAACCAAGCTGTGTTATTTGAGGACATTGCTCCATTTGGAAATGCCTAAGGCCCAGGTAGGAGCGCCTCTCCTTTTCCTTGTTTCTTATGAGCAGATGAAAAAGACAAACGGCCTGAGGATTCCAGAGAGTTTGTCACTGCTCTGTTGTTTTAGAGCAAAGGAAACTTTGCATCTTCAACCTGGGGGGGTGGAGGGTGTGTGTGTGTGTATGTGTGTGTGTGTGTGTGTGTGTGTGTGTGTGTGTGTGTATGCACTGAATCAGCAGAGAGGGGAGAAAGCAGAAGGATTGCAGCTTCTTCTGTCATTGGTTGACTGAGCAACATACCAGCTAGTCATGAGACAACTGATTACAATGGTTGTCTAGGGTCCTAAAGCTGATAGATAGACAGTTCAGCTGGCCAGTAACATTGGTGGAAAGAGGGAGAGAGTGGAGTCTTGCCTCATGTCTCTGTGCTCCATTAGTACAAAATTCTTGTACACCATCCTAGAGGATCAACATTTTCAGAAACCTGTCTGGTATACACTTTACTCTCTCTGGCCTATTACAAAATTTTTGCATATAGCCCTGAACAGGAGACAACAGAGTTGTGATGAATAGGTTGAGGGTAAACAGGGAAAGACCTGGAATACAGAGTATTGCTTAAAAGGTAAGGGTGGAATAGAATTCCAGAGTCCAGATGCCGAGTGGTGAGCCTGATCTTAAGGGATAAGAGGAAAGGATATGGCAAGAATGACGGAGGAAGTCAAAAAAGATGCTTCTTTTGCTTCCTAATTTGGCCTTGTTTGAATCCCTTTTCCCTTGTATTTATGCACCATCAGTGTATATTTATATACAACTCATTTATTATCTCTTGCATTTGAATTATTTCTTTTCCTCTCTCCCTCTATCTTCCCCTTCCTTTCCCCCCTTGTCTCCTCTCCTCTCCTTTCCTATCTTCTTCTTTCACCTCTCCTCCTCTCCCCTACCCTTCCTCCCTCCTTTTCTCTTCTCTCCTGTTGTCTCCTTCTGCTTTTTACATTTTCTTTTCTCATCTGAGATAGGAGTAAAATTCAGAATCCTCCCTTCCTCTATGTCCAACACCCCTAAGCACTCATAAACTTGAGAACATGCATTTGTGGCACTCTTTACAAGAAGTGTTCATTTATTTCATCCCCATCCTTATTCCTCTTTCTCTCTAAGTTTTTATGAAATCTAATATTCCATTCATTGGTATTACACTCGTATTGTCTTGCTCTATTCTTTTTTGTCCCTTGTTCAAGGAAGGGTATCTAGAAGACAAAAATCTTGCTCTCTCTTCTCTAATTCTTCTTTTAGTGAGATTGAATATCTAAGCCACTCCCTCCTTCATCTTTTTTTGAAACAGAGAAGACATATTCTTGGACTATATTTCCCAGAAGACGTAGGACCAAGAAAATCTCATTCATCGGAGAAAATTATCTGGACTATATAACTCAGAAGAGTGTATGAGTTTGTATCATGGCAATGTCACCTTCTATTGGATGAGGAAGTTCCCAGCATAGGAAGTTTAAAAAATTGCTGAGGGGAATGTCATGAAAGTCAGAGGCTTGAATGGTCTTACAGCTGAGTGACTGGAAGATGGAATGACAGCAGAGATGGAAATGGAAGCTATATGTAAAGAACATAGGGCAACTATCTCCTTCTGTAATTCTCCTTTTGTTAACTGTGGAATGACCTACAGGTGTCTCATTTAATTCCACTATCAAACTTAAACAAACAGGGGACTGAATTGAATTAGGAACAGGTCAGAACACCTCCCTTTTGCTCAAAGTTGACACTTTTTAAATTTACTAGCCTCAGTTGTACAGGATAGGTTGCTTAGATTGCAACCCAATATTCTTTGTTTCTCAGAATATCTTATTTCAATGTCTTCTTTTATTTCTTTTAGACAAGAAGTACTCTTGAAATATTAAAATGCCTTTCCTTGATAAAATTTATTTTGGCTTCCTGAAATTTTGTTGCTTGATGCTTTCATTTAGAAGCTTAATCACTGCATTTCTTAGTGAATGAAACTTGGGCTTCCTCTGTGGATTCTATTCATAGTTATATTATCCTTTGTTTGCGATATTTCTGAGCAATATTCTTGTATTATTTTCTAAAGTATGATATTCAGTGTTTTTTTGTCATGTTAGTGTAGGAGATCTAAGATCCTTAAATTTTCTCCATGAACTCTCTTTAAGGTCAACTATTTTGGCTTACATAGAACTTACATCATTTTCCAATGTTGTTTTTGAGTGTGTCCTGACAAATTTTCTATTTTCTTATAGTTCTGTGTTTTTGAGTTCCAAATCTGTTGACATTCTCTTTTTAAAAACTATAAGAACTGTTTGGAGAGAGTCTACTTAGTGTACTAAATGGTGTGTGTGTGTGTGTGTGTGTGTGTGTGTGTGTGTGTGTGTGTGTGTGTAGTATATCCTTTAATGTACAGTATTTGTTCATTGTGGCATATCCTTTCCTAAATTTTCTAATTTTTTAAAATTATATGTGGCTATAATTTCTCTGATTAGGGACTATGTTTATACCCAAACTTTCTCTCTCAGTCTCCTTCCATTCTTTCCTTTCCCTTCTGTTCCAGATAGTGTTCTGTTGGGTGCCATTCAACTGGTCCCCTTCTCCATCAACTGCCTCCCATTTGTTCTGTTCAGACTAATAGAACTGGTTAACTTTAATGACCTCTTTTTATTAAGGTTGGGACCCATTTGGTGCCATATGATATGGAATTCTTTGGCAGAGGTGTGACCATAACTAGGTTTATACTCATTCTCTTTCCTTAAAGAGAAAATCCCTTCTTAGTACAGAATTCCCTTCCCTTCTAGATTAAATAGCATTATAACCAGCTCAGTCCTGCTGGGTTTCTCACCATCCATAGTTACCCATTTTTTCTATCACTGGAGCTTGATGAATTCAATACTCCCTCTTTATTAAGGGGTATGGCTAGGGATCATACTGGATCACTTCTAGAAGGGAACCTCAAAGAGACAGGAAAATACCTGCACAGCTCAAAATGACCTTTTGAGATGGTCATTTTAGAAATAGGATGTTGTAAGAATTATGAGGAAATAGGCAAACAATGCCAACTTCTCTTTGTAGTTCACTGTTTTATATTGTTTTTAGTAGGAATGACTTTGTAGAAAACTGTTTCCTTTCTTCCCTTCTCCTTACACTTTTTCCTGATTTCTCAATATATTTTTTTACTGATTTTTCATGTTATTTTGAGATAGTGAAGGTCAGTGTAAGGCCTTTCACTTTGCCATCTTGCTGGAAATCTATCGCTTTCATTTATATTAATACAACACCATGTTGCTGGGGCTGCTTTAGCTGGTCTTACAGGCAGAAAACAAATAAGTAGTTAGCTGAAAATAAGCATGATTTGAAGAGTGCAGATATGGCTCACAGCCTCAGTTTCCTCACTTGTAAAATGGGGATAAAAATATTGACTACCACAGGATTATTGTGAGGATTAAGTCAGATGCTATATGTAAAGTGGCTGTAAGCCTAAAGTATTATAGAAATACTAATTGCTTATGATGATAAGGATGATGTCTTCCTCATCCACAGCCTAGAGATTGTTTTTCCTTTACCTTTGGATCTCAAAGCCTTTTCAGGACCCTCTGGGGAGTCATAGAATGTTAGTCCCCAAGAACACTTTAGAGATCATCTGTTTAGTGCCACTTATTAATCAATCAGTCAACAAGCATTGATTAAGCACCAACTGTGTCCCAGGTGCTGTGCTAATGCATGGAATATAAAGAAAGGCAAAAGACACTCCCTGGTCTCAAGGAGCTAAAAAAAAAAACCGACAACAAAAAACAAAAACAAAACAAAAAAAAAAACCCACCAAAATAAATGGAGTCATGAAGAACCGGACACAACTGAAACAACAGAACAGTCTAAAAATAAGGATCAGAGAAAAGATTTCAACTTGGCATTTCAGTGACATAGATTTAGAACTTGCAGATTCCTTAGAGGTCATCTAGTTCAAAGTCTCTATTTTCAGATTAATAAACCTAGTGCCAGAGAGATGAGGAAATTGTCTAAGCTCATATTATCAATCAACAAGTATTTATTAGGGTTTACTAGGTACTAGAAATTCATAGAAAGTTTAAAAAAAGTCCCTGCTCTCAGGGAGCTCGGGGGAGCTCAGATGCCCCCCCCCAGATCCTATGTATATACAAAGTATATGTGGTATGCATCTGTTCAGTTGTTTTTCAGTCATGTCTTACTCTTTGTGGTCCCATTTGCAGTTTTTTGGCAGAGATACTGGAGTGGTTTGCCATTTCCTTCTCCAGCTCATTTTATAGATGAAGAACTGAGGCAAACAGGGTTAAATGACTTGCCCAGGGTCACAGAGCTAGCAAGTGTCTGAGGTTGAATTTGAACTCAGGTCTTCCAGACTCCAGGCCAGATGTTCTATCCACTGTGCCACCTACCTGCCCCCATAGGGAAAGCACTGAATTGGGGAGTGAGAAGGGGGAGGAGGAAAAGGGGAGAGACATTTGATATTTGAACCCAGGTCCTCTAACTCCAAATCCACCATTCTTGTCATTGTATTGTTAGCACCATTGTATAATCATACACCTGCCTGTCTCACAGGTATAGTGAGAAAATAAATGCACTAATTTAAAACCACTTTGAAAGCCATCTATAGGAGATATTACACAAACATTAAGCACCAGATGATGAATGTTATTGTCATACATTCCTCCCTTAGGCCATATACAATAACTGAGTTCTAAAAATCTCCAATTTTTCGCCCTCTTCCTCCTTTTCATCAGAGAGAAGTCCTAGTCATTGTGATATAATTGCCAGCCAACTGCAACATCTCTGTTTGGGGCTTACTGTGTGAGTGAGAACTAGTAAGTACATGTGTGAAGATGTGCCCCTAGAGTCTCTTTTCCCCTTAGATCTAGTAAAGGTGTATATATTTATTCCAAGAAACTACTAGAACCTCTATCCCATTTCCTGTATGTGCTTTTGTCTGTTCCTAGTAACGTGCTCATTTCTCCCTCCTTCTCTAATAGCTTCTCCACTTGACACATTTAAAGTTAATGAGGAATTTGTGCTCATCTAACTACCTAGTTAGGGCAATATGCCTATTTTTTTTCTCTCCCCAATCCAATGGACTCAGAAAAAAAGGAAAACATTTTGTCTCTCCTTTTTAATGTCTTTTGGCAGCATCTGAACAGAGCCAATCTGCAAAAATCAGACATATTATTGCTAAGTAATTAGTACAAGCCAGCCAAGGCTCACAAATGAGAAAATGTAGTGAGGAGGGAGACAAGCTCAGGTAATGAAAGGGTTCCCTGAGATGTGGAAGCTGTTTTTGTTTAATGACTATTAAAATAAATATCAGTGTGCAATTGGTTTCCATGGTCAAATCTTGCCCCTGGGTAAGTCATTTAAAGTTGTCTCCCTAAAGTGTGGTCTTTTTTTTTTTTTTTTAATTTTCCAGGAAGTGCATTGGATAGAGCACCAGCCCTGGAGTCAGTCCTCCTGACTTGAGCTCAAATCCAGCCTCAGACACTTGACGCTTACTAGCTGTGTGACCCTCAGCAAAGCACTTAATTCTGATTGCCTCACTTCCCACCCACAAATTTTTTTCAAGAAATTCTTCTCTCAGTCCTATAAAATTTGAACTGTAATTCTTCCTAGTATGATCCATGGCATTAAAAGTGAATGTTAGGCAATTAGTTAAACTTTCTGTGAAAGTCACGGGGATCACAAATTTATCATTCCCTAATCCCATTTTGTTGTTCTGTCAGTATGCTTTTAAAAAAAATTGTACTTTGACTTGTAATGTCACTGAAACCTTTAATTTGAGGCTTAACAACTAGTGTATACGAGCTGTGACACTTCTGCAAAAAGAAAGCCTTTATGGGTCAGTAGTTGCTCTATACCGTATAGTTCTGAACCTGCTGACTTAATTCTTTGTGGCAGTTGTTGTTCAATCGTGTCCAAATCTTCATGACTCCATTTGAGGTTTTCTTGGCAAAGATACTGGAGCAGTTTGCCATTTCCTTCTCCAGATCATTTTACAAATGAGGAAACTGAAGCAAACCAGGGTTAAGTGACTTGCCCAGGGTCACACAGCTAATGTCTGAGACCAGATTTAAGCTCAGGAAGAGTCAGACTCCAGGCCTGGCATTCTATCCACTGCGCCACCTAACTGCTCCTTAAAGAACATTAATTAGGGAATTAATGTAAGGCTGAATGTAAACTCCTTGAGGACAGGGGTCTCTAACTCAAGTTTATATCTATAACCCCAGTGCCTGGCACATAGTAGGTCATGATATTATAGTGTCATAGCTTTAGTGCTAAGACACCCTTGCAATATTGGAATCCAACTCCCTTTTTACAGATGAAGAAACTGAGGCTGAGTCAGGTTAAATGACTTACATTGTAAGTATCTCAGTGAAGATTCATGCCTAGGTCTTTCTGACCCCACACCCAGTGTTCTGTCTAGTATACTAACCTGCCTCTCATTTATCAAATTGCTTGATAAACGTTGACTGCTTGATTTATTGACTGACTAGATGTTGTGGGATAAGAGGAGAGAAGGGGAAAATGTCAAATACATGGTTCTTCCCTTATAGAGTCTGAAGTAATAAATAGGTAGACTAGAGGACCCTAGCTATGTCTATATAATACTCACCTTCCAAGTGGTTTGGACTCTATTAGATTATAAAATTCCTGCCCCTCTCCCAACCAAACCATATAAAGTTAGAGACCATATCTTATTCATCTTCATATCCCTCTTAGGACCTAGCTCAGTTTGTTACACATAAAAAGTACTCAATACATATTTGTCAAATGAATGAATGAATGACATGGACTTCATTTGTTAAATTCATTATCTGGATATTTTGGTGTCATGTAGACATAGTCAAAGTGAAACATTTGATATTATATACATAAATGTTCTGTTCTAAACACTACTACACACTTTGGATGAACATATACACACAGTGTGTATCCTTAGACAAGCATAGCAACACAGAAACACAGAGTGTGTGTGTGTGTGTGTGTGTGTGTGTGTGTGTGTGTGTGTGTAGGGAGTCTTCTGATAACATAAAGCACTCCATTCTATAGACTTACAACAGCCTAGAATGGAGAATTAAGATCATTATTTATATTTGTTACCAAGGTCATGTGCAGAAATTTTGAATTAATAAGATGCCAGGAAGAGTTATTCTAAGGCTTACACAAAGCAAGATAATTGAGGAAAGGCGAAATATTCAAGTTATATCCTGAACACGGCTCCATGTCCTGGACATCTCTCCAACTGGGGCAGTATCTCTGTTTGTCTCCTTATTATGATGGCCCCATGAACACTTATTCTCATTTCTTTGGTCTTTACTGTCTGGTCTTTAGAAACTGCCTGTTCTCAATTTGGAACTACAAACACAGGTCTATAAAACCGTGCATACCCTTGGACTCAGCACCACCACTGCTAAGTTTGTATCCCAAAGAGATCAAAGAAAAGGAATAAAAGGAATCATTTGTACAAAAATATTTATAGTAACTCTATTTGTGTTGGCAAAGAATTAGAATTTGAGAGGATGCCGATAAATAGGGAAATGGCTGAACAAGTTGTGGTATATAATTGTGATGGACTATTATTGTGCCATAAAAATGACAAGCAGGATGGTTTCAGAAAAACCTGGGGGCTCTAAATGAACTGATGAAAAGTGAAATAAGCAGAACCAGGTCACTGTACGCTGTTAACAGCAATATTGTAAGGATGATCAACTGTGAAAGACTTTGCTCCTCTGATAAATACAATGATCCCAAAGAGCCATAGTGAAAAATGCTATCCATCTCTAGAAAAAGAGAGAACTAGTGAATTCTGAGTGCAGATTGAAGTATACTTTTTTCACTTTCTTTATTTTCTTGGGGGTTTTGCATGTGTTTTCTTTTGCAATACAGCTAATATGGAAATATGTTTGGCACGACTTCATATGTGTAATCAATATTATATTTCTTGCTTTCTCAAGGGGTCAGGGAGGGGAAGGAGGAAGGGAGAGAATTTGGAACACAAAACTTAAAAAATGTTCAAAATTTTTAAAAATGTAATTGGGAAATATTTAATGAAATAAATAAAATATTTTTTAAAAAGAAAGAAACTGCCTGTTCTCTGTAGATGCCATTTTAAGAAGGAATGGCCTTAACCAAGGCTAGTCAACCTTCACAAGGCAGGTCAGATCAGTTTCTTAACCTTCCAGGCCATTAGGTAGAATTTTCAGAAGTAATTGGTTATTTCTGGTCCATTGTTCTTATCTGTTTCTAACCTCCTCCATTCCAAAGTGCCTGGAACGCCATAAGAACTGGGAGAAATGCCTGACTTCCCCCTGAGTTAAGCTAACCTTTAGTTCATCTTTTAAAAGCTGCTAAGCTCTGTGACTTTATTCCAGGGGCACAGTAACAGAACAAGATCTCTCAAGGACAGGGAGAGGGAAAGCTGTAGATCAAGGGATAGGGTCAAGTGTACAAGAGAGAGAAATGAATTAAGAAGAAGAATTCTACAGATCAAAGAAAATGGAGCTTGATGGTGAAGCCAAGGACATGAATCATTTAAATCCTTGGCATCTCCCTCCAAAAAAATAAAAAAATAAAAAACCCTCCCCAAGGAAAAGGAGAGCCTGCCTTGCTTGCCAGAAAGTTAATTGTGTAACTAGTTAAAAACCACATTTAAAAAAAATATTGCTTCTCCAAGAAAAAGGCTCTTATCTCCAGCTGCATTTTGTCAGTGGATGATGATGATGTCAGATTAGAGGGAGGGCCTGGGCAGCCTGGATTGAGAAAGAATGCAGAAGCGGAACAAAAAACTAAAACTTCTTGACCTTGGCCGAGTGGAAAAAGTATTCTTTCTGATAGAAGTTTGCCACCTCAAGCTAAGTGATAGGGATTTGCTAAGATGTCTTCTTTGGCAAAGACAATAAAAGTAGTTCTCTCCAACCAGAGACATCTGGGCATTCATCTAATAACCATCTAATCATTCCTCATGATGGAGGATGGGGCAGTTACTATTACAGACCTCTTGCCCCTTGTCCTGTCACCAGGCATGTGTTAAATATATTAAACTGCTCTCTGGAGACAGTTCAGGGGGACTAGCACCTCTGATGTGAGGGCTTACTGAACCCTTTTCAGGGCTGCTCATCTACCTTTGGTGTCCACCTGATTCATCCAACTCTCACCTGTGGCTCCAAGAAGCTGTAGCATGCACCACAGCCACATGCTGGTAAATATCTCAGCAGACAGGCTAAACCAGGTTGAGGGTAACCAACAGACCTTAAACTCATTATTGAATTAGGGGGATGTCTACCTCCAAAATGTGAAGACTGTTCCCAGTGGAATGGGTGGGTGAGGACAATTTGTTCCAACAGCCAGGGAGTGGCTGAAGCAGGCACTTCAGAGTGCTTAGAACTTGGTCAGGCATTGAAGATGCCAAGGTCATCCACTGCATCCCAGGCCATCACCATTTCTCTTGACTTTTGTCCTGCCACTGTACTTCGATGACTCTGAAAGAGAGAGTAAGTCTGATGACTGTGCAATTCTGCCTCACTTAAATCCAATTCATGCACAAATCAAGACATCACTCATGTTGTCATTGATCCCCCTCAAAAACAAAGGACAAGCAACAAATATCTCTCTGGAAAAAAAAAAGGTATGCTCTGTAATCTGTAATATTAACACATTCTTAATCCTGGACAATCAATAGAACGATAAATCAAGTACTGATTTGTAGTGTTTAATAACATCCAAAGTGCAAATGCTCACAAAAAACAATTAACAATGGGTTCTCACCGAACCTAATCCAGTAGATCAAGCCTACTCCTGCCTGTCACCATGGAGTTACATTGCCATCACTGTTTTCTGCAGCTTCCAGTCTCTCCACCCCACTATGGTCTATTTTTTCTCCTTTCGAAATCTTGATGCTGTAGTTAATCACTTCAAATTTACATTGACCTCAAATCCTATGTCCCTTTAGCCTTGCCCAGATTGCTTAGATTTCCCCCATCCTTCAAAAAACCCCAAACTTTTCCTTGACCCTACCATATCCTCAGGCTGGAATCTTGTATCTCTCCTCCCTTTTACAGTCAAATCTATTTTCATTGCCTCCCCCTTTTCACATCACATTACATTCACAACACCCTACTCCCGACCCCACTACTGTATGGAAACTGCTCCTTCTAAAGTCGTTAATGCTGTCTTTACTGACAAATCCAAAGGCTTTTTCTCACTACTTCTCCATACTCTCTCCTGGATACTCCCCCTATTCACCAGTCTGGTTTCTGAGCCCCAAGTGATGTGCTTGTATTTATACAACCAGTCATTCTCAATACTGCCACTTCTAGATTTTAAACATAACAATTTGCTTAACCATAAAGTAAAAGAAATAATATCACAGAGGTTGCTATATTAAAACAAATTCAAGAAAAATAAATTTCATCAAATCCACACAGAGATCTAGGTTACACTCTCCCATCAATACACTCAGTATCTGGTGGGGTAGATAGAATGGGCACATACCTACAGAAACCTGCCAAGAAAGCACATGAGAATGATAACCCATGCACTCGGAGTAGCTTCCAACAATACAACTATAAACTTCAACATTCTCTTTTTGTCTCAGGAGCTATCCATAAAAGTTTCTTAATGAATTCTGAGTTGAATAGATGTTTCCAGTGCTAAACTTAGCTGATTCCCCAGGCAAGGTATTTCAGCCAAACTAGTTGATATAATGGGCAGCATCTCATTCTTTGCTTCCAGTGAATCAATAAGCATTTACTAAGTGTGTATTATTTTCCAGACACTGTGCTAAGCACTGTAAATGCAAAAGAAAAAAATCACAAAGCAAAAACAGTTCCTGCCTTCAAGAAGCTTATATTCTAATGGAGGAGACAACAAGCAAACAATTATTCAAAGGGTAGATCTGAAAGAATCTCACAAAGAAGGCACCAGAATTAAGGAGAACCAGAAAAAGCTTCTAGGAGAAGGTATAATTTTAGCTGATACTTGAAGGAAACCAGGAAGCAAAGGTGAAGAGGGAGAGAATTCCAGTTATGGGGGAGTGCTAAAAAAAAGACAAGGAATTGGGAGAGAGAATGTCTCTAAATTGTAGAGTACATGGAGAAGGGTATGGTATAAGAAGACCAAAAAGGTAAGAAGGGGTTAGGTTATGAAGGACTTTAAAAGCTGAACAGAGAACTTTATGTTTGAACTTAGAAGTAATAGGAGACTAGAAGAGTTTCTTAAGGTTGGTGGAGGCAGGGGGAAGGGACCTACACAGAGTGTGACCTGGTCAGAGATATGAGGCTTTAGAAAAATCATTTTGATCCCTGAGTGGAGGATGAGCTGCAGTGGGGAGTCATGGATGCTAACAAGAAAGCTATTGAAATGGTGAATGAAATAAGAAGGCTTGCTTCTCAACAGCAACACTAGTTTTCATCACCTCTAGATTTTCAATTGTTGATGCAGTTCTAAAATCTGCTGTTTCATCTCTCATATTTTTCTGAGTCAGACCTCAATCCTCTCTGCAAATGACCCACCTAAGAATATGATTAATAATCAAATTCTCATCTTCTTCCTGTAATCAAATAAAATGATAATTTTATGTTAATTTAATTTATTTATTTTATTATGTATTATTTTTATATTATAATTTTATTTATTTATTTAATCAAATAAATGACATTTGTCCCCAAACCATACAACAGTTCTGGTTTCCATAGTCCTTTTAGCATATAACAGCTTATCACATTCCAAACTCAACAGCAACATACTTGAATCAGAATTCTGAGTCAGAATCCACCTTTAGCAAGTAACTTTCAGAGTAATTGTTTCTCTTAGAATCCTGGGTAGGCTTGAGTTAGCAACAAACCATAAAGGAACAATACATTAAACATGTATTACTGCACAAGGGACAAATGCAGTTGGAGGACAGTCCGTTGAGAAAAATAGCCCTATTGCCAGTGTAGGTGTGCCAAAATAGATAGAAGTCTTTCTAGATCCAAAGAGTCTAGTCTTAGCACTACTAGGATTGTAGGGGATAGCAGGTCCCAATAGAGGGGCAAGACAAGGACAGAACCCTGCACCGTGGTAGCCCAGGAGTAGATGTGCAATATGATAGTATCTGTTGGCAGAGGCCTGTGAACTAAGATGAGGGAACAGCAATTTGGGGGGAATGGAAATGGGACCCCTCAACTCCATGTTAACACCCTTGAGGGGCAGCAATAGAGTTCTAGACCTGGAATAAGGAAGATTTGAGTTCAAATGAGGTCTCAGACACTTACTAGCTATGTACACAAGTCACAACCACCGACTGCCTCAGGTTCTTCATCTGTAAAATGGGGATAATAATAGCATCTAACTCCCAGGATTGTTGTGAAGATCAAATGAGATAATATTTTAAAATTTCTTTGCAAACCTTAAAGTGATATGTAAATGCTAGTTATTGTGATTATTATTTGTCCCACTTTAGTTACAGCTATGCTACTCCACTACTTATCACACCACCTGAAATTCAACCATTTGAGATACATACACACATCCATCATAAACCCTTTGACGGAAAGGACTCATTCATTTTTGTCTTTTGTCCCAGGACATAACAAGAATACCTGGCACATAGGTGGGCTTCAAAACATGCTTGTTGATTGAGTGATTTAGATTAATTACTTTGATTTTAAAGGGTTTTTTGTTCCTGTGATTTTCCTATTAAAATTCAAATATAATTGAGAAGGAAGGGTAATACATTAAGCCTCTTGTATCTCAGAGCAGTTGACAGTAGAATCCAAAACCCTGAAGGAATAGGGCATTGGAGAGATAGAGGATGCCTATGGGGAGGGGATAGGGTGACTGAAGTGTCAGAAAGCTTAGAAGGGGTAAAGAAAGAGGAGGTGGGAGGGTACCAAAGACCGACTGCTTCTTTTATTATTTTTGCCTCTGAGGTGGGGCCTGGTTGTGGAAGAGGAGGTACAAATTAAATAATGATCTAACACATTCCGACTTTCTTTCTGAGTTGCCTCATGGTCCTGCAGCTTTATGGAACACTGTCTGAAAATCATTTTACAAAAGCACATAGCTCTGGGGATTTTTTTTTCTTTTTAAAATGGGATTAACTCATATCTTTGGGGCTAGGAAACCACTGGATAAAAGCAGATGATAATGATTGTGAATGTCATTGAAACAGTGATGCTGGGTCCAATGGGCAAATGCAATGTTTCCTCATCTGTTCCTTTGATTACTGTTGAATAAAAATTTAAAGAATATGGCATCCCCTGGCTGAGGCGCTTACCATGACACCATCAAATTTGAGTAATGCTCACTTCAATTGATCGCATCTCAGGCAATTCTCTCTTCTTTTATGACTTTAACATGCTGTGTTAAAACATCAGGGTCATATAAATGGATAGTTCAGACTAAATTTGTCTATGATCCTAGGCTCCAAAGAGGTCTAAGAAGAAGATATCTGAAATTTCTAAGGGTACATTCATCCCATTAACTTTCGGACCAAACAAATCCTATTTTTCTTAATGGATAATATGCTAGACTGAAAGCCAAGAAGATCTGAGTTCAAATCTTCTCTCAAACATTATCAAGTCATTTAACTTCTGTCTACCTCAGTTTCCTCACCTGTAAAATGGGGGAAATAACCTGCTTCCCAGGATTATAGTGAGAATCAAATAAGATAACATTTGCAAAATAGTTTGCAAACCTTAAAACCTTATATAAATGCTAATATTACTGTATGATTACTCTATTACTACTATTATTACTACTTCTTATACTCGAATATTCTACTGGATCAAGACTCTCTTCGATGTGGATATTCTTTCCAATGATGCTGATTGCAACCCAACCATGCCAGCTCATCCTCTGCATCTCATGACCATGTTTTCCCATAAATTCACTATAGGGAGATCACCCAATATGCTAGGAGCTTTCTTCATCTTCTCTTGATGTCAAAGGATGTCAGTAGAACAAGTAAGCTGTCCAATAGCCCTAGCTTCCTCTGTGTGATCATCCCCATTCCTTATTTTCCTCTGAAATTTCTCTTGGATGCCATCTTTTTACACTGCTTCTGCATGATGATGTGTTCCACTATGCTAATGCCCACCATGGGCTTCTCCATTGTCCTTTGGGTGATCCTCAAATTCACTTCTTAGAGACCATAGTGTTTCATGTCTTCACAATATCACCAAAATATCAGTACTATAAAGATAGGTCTTTGTTTCAAGGGGAAGATTAGGCTTATTAAAAGAATCTGATTTCCCAAATGTAATCTCGACTGCTCTCCTATCACTCTCTAATTCTGGACCCGGTTCAGAAGTTCATTGTTCATTTGCAATGTCTGTCTGTCTCTATTTCCCTCTCTCTCTCCCTCTCTAATGTTATATTACATTATATATTATATAACATATAACATTAATTATTATACATTATTATATTATATATCATACTTTAATATCTTATACATTTATTAGATATTATCTCATATTATATATCTTATATATATACATATATGTATAGATATATATCTATACAAGCATACACACATATACAAATACACACAATATACACATACATACCTATAGTATATGTGCATACACATATGTGTGTAATGTAAGCATATATGAATAAATAAATAAATAAATAAATAAATGAATAAATATATATATATATATATATACCTGCATACATAAATATATAATACAGAGAATTATAGGTTGTTCACCAAAGACACGTATGTACAACTACATCAAATAGCCTGGACCAGTATTTCTCAAAAGAACCCCTGAGAATCCTTGAGACCCCTTCAAGGGATCCCTGAGGCCAAAACTATTTTCATAATAATATTAAAATATTTCAATTTCTAATAGGATAAATGTCAATAGACATAGCACATACAAACACAAACTCTTTGGGACCCAGAAACCAAAAGTTTAAGAACTGTTGATGGCAACAACAGGTATTCTTCCTTAACCTTCTTCTTCCTTTGTGGACAGTTAGGCCAAACCCTATCGTGGATCTCCTGGCCCAATCATGGATCTCATTTAGGAGACTTTACAATGATTGTGGCTTGATATAATCAGCACCAGGAATTGTACAGCCAGGAACATTTGGAATCCCTCTTCAACTTAACTTAGCCCTCAAACTCTATCTTTGCTACTACCAAGTGACAAGCATATTTCATGAGCATAATTTCTCTACTTATTGCTGCAATCGAAATCAATAATCACAAGGTTGTTAAGTTTATCACTGTTGTTATCTCTTTTGAGGAATCACACGTAATTTCTCTATGTTGGAGGAGAGCCTCTTAGGCAATGTTTTGCCCTGCCAAATCCCACATTTTTATAATCAATAAGCAGTAAGCATGATATATTGTATTCTCTCTCTCTCTCTCTCTGTGTCTGTCTATCTCTGTCTCTCCTTCTTTCTCTCTCTCCTCTCTCTCTCTCTGTCTCTTTGTCTCTCTGTCTCTTTCCTTTTTCTTTCCTCTCTCTCTCTCTCTTTCTCAGTACACACACAACACACACACACACACACACACTCATAAACACTGTATATAGAAGGGGAAATAGGCATATAGTTCTGGTATTGTTGGTGTTTTTCTTTTGGTCTTTTTCTTTTTTTTAGCAATAATAAGATCCCTGATTTTTTCCCATGCTTTTGCTATTTCTCCTCCTCCAGATATCTTGAGAATCAGTCCCTCAATACCCTCAGAATTGTGTTGCCTCCAATACACCCTCCTTTACATATACTTGTTTCAATTCGATTGTTTTTCCTGTTTTTTGTGGTGGTCTTTTTGCACATATTATGAGCATTGCAATATAAGATAACCAAGTTTCTCATGAAATGTTTCTTGATGCCTTTGGATACACAATAAAACCAACTCCACTAAGCCTTTTATTTGCATTTCTAAGGAGAACATATGAGTCATCTTTCCATTTAGCTGCAACTTCAATTTCTCTTTTACAGGAATATTTTTGATTGATACAATTCAGTTTCTCTAACAATATATTGATTTATTGGTCATAGAACAAGGATCTCACATTTAGAGTATTGACAGTCAAAGTGGTCTGCAAATTGTGTGATTTTTAGTGCTATCTGCCTCTTTTCCTGAAACTATGCCATCATCATTGCAGAAGGAAAAGGGTATCACAAAGGACTGGCTATTTTGCATTTTTCATTGTTTTATGAGTTGCCATGGTCAAAGAATTCATCACATGGTGTTCACATTGTTGGTGATAAGCCTCCTCATACTTAGGCTGGTCCTGAAATGGCAAACATGGTCCATTGCCAAGACCACATTCAAAGCCTTTCAAGAATGCTAGTACCTATCAGAGCTTGTCTCCTCTGACATAGCTTTTGGGACTCTCTGCATGCCATCATGAGGTTTTGGGGAAGGATTACCTGGATTTAATTTTAAAGACTGGATCTGCCTATCTCACCAGTACAGATGCCACTTTTAGGCTCAGTCCAACTGCTGACCATCATGAAAGCTTTGACCTGCTCCATTTCCAACCTGGGTCAGTTCACTCATCTGTAGGCAGGTTGGTGACCTCCTGCTCCTGGGCACTCACCATATCAGTCTTAGCCCTACTGCAGCTCAGAGCTCTCAAGATCAAGGGATCCGCCAGCCACAGCTTCCTGGTAGAAGGAATTACAGATATGTGCCACCATGTCTAGCCGTTTCCTGTCAATTTCCCAGAAAAAAATATGAATAGCCCAAAGGCATAACCGTAGTTGACCAAATTAGTGCCATACATCCATATTCCTAGTAATCCCAAAGGTTGGTGATTATGTTTCTTTTCAGAATACTCCTTGCCAGTTGCTCATTGCAAATTTCTGTGGGCAACTTAATGAAGTAGATGAAGACCCCCACCAATTCTCAATATTTTGAGAATATTATGTAGAGAACTTAAATAAGTCATTTAAAATCCTCTACAATCTGTCTCTGACCTCCCTTGTCTAGTCTTATTCCACACTAGTTCTTTTCACAGCTTCTGAATTTGAGCCAATTTGAGTAACAGAAGCTGGGATTCCTGGAATCCATATGAGGCCGTTGGGTATTGTGAATGGGCCTACAAAAGGTGGAGATAGCATGACAATGGAGGCATCCTCAACCTCCAAGTACCTACAGTTGTTTCTGGAAGCTTTGGATGACTGCTACTGCTCTATATTTTATTGTTTTGATCCCACTTTTACCTCTCATACATCTACTCAGACACTCAAAAATGTTTTAATCAACTCCTACTATAGAAACTGCTTTTAAGGAATTAAAATAGTAATTTACCACTACCTCAATGCTGACATGTCCAGACTCTTGGAAGCCTTTCATGGCAGAGACAGACACCTCTAATGTGTCCTTGGGGAATCTCCTATTCCAAGTCAGACTACCCTGAGGTAGTTTAGCCCTGTGAGTATTTTCCCAGAAGCTATCAGTAGCCAAAAGGAATTATATGATCTAAGGGAAAGAGCTGCTAGTAGTTAAGGCAGCACTTGAGGCTTGGCATCATCATTTGGAGGGAGCCCAGAATCCCATCATGGTCCAGTTGGACCATAAAAGCTTATAGGCTTTTAATATACAAGAAAATGTAACTAGCAACAGATAAGTTTGGTGATTTTTAAAAATTGGAGCCAATTCAACTTTTCTATTACATATGTTCCAGGCTGTAGCCATGAATGAGCACATGCCTTGCCTCAGAAGCTGGAATATATGCCTCATTCTTCATTTGACTATCACATGGGTAACAATGACACTTAAGATTTCTGCATCCAAGCACGATTAGTCATCAATTTAGATATAGGAGTCTTGGGGGCAGCTAGGTGGTGCGGTAGATAGAGCACCAGTCCTGGAGTCAGGAGGACCTGAGTTCAAATTCAGCCTTAGACACATAACACTTACTAGCTGTGTGACCACCCTGGGCAAGTCATTTAACCCTATTGCCTAGCCAAAAAAAAAAATAGATATAAGAGTCCTGAGAGGTCATTTAGTCCAATCCTTTTTATCTTGTTGGTGAGGAAACTGAAGAAATGAAGTGGCTTGTCCAGTTACATAGTCATATAAGCAGCAAGGTCAGAATTTGAACCCAGGTTCTCTGAGTCTAAATCCAGTGTTTCTTCCACAGTATCACACTGAATCGTCACTGACTAGCTCTCAAGAGATCTTATATGATAAAACGAGTATAGGATCCAGGAAGAGCTATCTATAAACAGCCCCTCTCACCAATGGGGTAGGAACTTCATCTTTAATTTAAAGTATACCCTCTTCACCCCAAGGAGACCTTATTGGTGGTACTATGGCTATCCCACAACAGCCAGACAGCAGACAACTAGAGCTACTTAAGACACTTCATTCCCATGTACTGGAATTCTGGGGGCTCCATCTCTGGCATGCTCTCAGCAGATGTTTTATAGAGTCTGTGTCTCAGCAAAAGACCCAAAGGAGAAGCTGGAAGGGTCCACAAATATCATCTAACCTAAATCATACCTGAATAAAAACTTTCTCTACAAGGAGAGGAGAAACTCAGTATGTCTCAAGCAACCCATTATACTTATAGATAAAATTATTAGGAAGTTTGTGTTATCTCAAGCCCAAATCTTCAACGTCTACATGTCATTCCTAGTTCTTTCTTCTAGTCATAAATAGAATAAGTTGAGTCTTCTTCCAGACTTTTTACCATGGTGCTCCTTTTGGGAAAGCCCCTCCAATTTGGATTCTTAGTTTTGGTTACTTAGAGAGCAACTACCTCAGGTTCAAGATATTTCATAGCTCTGTACTTCTAATCTGTGGCTCATGAGCCCCCATTGGTGCATTTATTTTGAACAGTCAGCTGAAGAATTCAGTTAACTTGAAGATAGAATAGCATGAACAGTAACAAGAAAATGTTCCCCCCTTAAATCTAGTGTATACTCTCTCAAAAATATACACAGTGTCAGTGAAAAGAATGAGAATCCACAGAGAGCATGCTATCAGAGAGGCACACAAAGGGGATGTTCATATCACCCTCTCAACTCACACCTCCAGCCCTGCAAGGGTCCAAGGTCTTTTCTGCTATCATGGTGTCCTCATGCTTCTCCCCTTGAGTAACACATTTATGCTAGAAAGGTCACTTAGTGGGGTTCCCTATACTTGTTCTTATCCATAGCTCTACTTGTGATTGTCTCTTGACTCACAAAGGAAGAACCAGACCTATTCCCTGGTGTGTACAATATCTCTTATAAGTAAGTAGCTCCATTGTAATGTGCCATAGTTGAAAGGGAAGATGAGGAGAGAGAAACTTCTTTACTTCGTTAAAGAGAAAAAACAATTCCCTGTTAAAAGATGAGTTCTTCTTTGATAGCTAGCTCTCTTCTTAACTACCAGGGCTCACACTGTCTCCTATCTTGACTCACTCCCTAGACAATGAATTTTGCTTTTTTTGGTTTCGTTTTGTTTAGTATTGTCATTTTTGTCATATTTGCATGGCCCAGATAGACATAAGCACTGAATGTTCCCCCTAGCTATTGAAGTTTTTTATTTCCTTTTTTAATGTCTTTTTAATAGTATTTTATTTTTTCCCAATTACATGTTAACACAATTTTTAGCATTCATTTTTACAAGATTTTGAGTCCAAATGTTTCTCCCTCCTTCCCTCTCCTCCCTTCTTCCAAAAATGGTAGGCAATTTGATATAGGTTATACATGAGCTATCATGTAAAACATATTTCCATATTAGTCACAGTTGTGAAAGAAGAAACAGATTTACATGATTGCACATATATAACCTATATCAAATTGCTACTGTTTTAGGAAGGGGGAGATGAGGATGGGAGGGAAAATTTGGAACTCAATTTTTTTAAATGAATGTTAAAATTTGTCTTTACATGTAATTGGAAAAATAAAATATTATTTAAAAAAAGAAGAAACAGATCAAAAAGGAAAAAAACCATGAAAAAGAATAAAGTAATTAAAAAATATGCCTCCATCTGCATTCAGAGATCATCGGTTCTTTATCTGGACGTACACAGCACTTTCTTTGTGAGTCCTTTGTATTGTCTCGGATCACCATGATACTGAGAAAAGCCGAGTTATTCATAACTGACCATCACACAATGCTGCTGATATTATGTACGATGCTTTCTTAGTTCTGCTCATTTCATTTTGCATCAGTTCATACAATTCTTTCCAGGCTTTTCTAAAATCTACCTGTTCATTATTTATTATTGCACAATAGTATTCCATTACATTCATATACCACAGCTTGTTTAGTCATTCCCCAATTGATG
>NW_020954655.1:960113-972417 GCF_900497805.2 Vombatus ursinus
AAGTTTTATGGCCCTTTGAACATAGCTCCAAATTGTTCTCCAGAATTTTTGGATCAGTTCACAACTCCACTAACAGTTGATTAGTGTCCCAATTTTCCCATATCCTCTCCAACATTTATTATTATTCTTTTTTGTCATATTAGTCAATCCGATAGGATGAGATGGTACCTCAGAGTTGTTTTAATTTGCATTTCTCTAATCAAAAGTGATTTAAGGTACTTCTTCATTATGCCTATAGATGGCTTTGATTACTTCATCTGAAAACTGCCTGTTCATATCCTTTGACCATTTATCAATTGGGGAATGGCTTATACTCTTATAAATTTGGCTGGCTTCTCTATATATTTGAGAAATGAGGTCTTCGTCAGACACACTTGCTGTAAAGATTGTTTCCCAGCTTTCTGCTTTCCTTCTAATCTTGGCTGTATTGGTTTTGTTTATGCAAAAGCTTTTTAATTTAATATAATCAAACTCTATCTCTTGTTTGGTCATGAACCTGTGATTCATTTAACTTCTCCTTTAACAATTTGGATGCCATACCACTTGGTGCATATATGTTTAGTATAGATATTACTTCATTTTCTATGGTACCTTTTAGCAAGATGTAGTTTCCTTCCTCATCTCTTTTAATGAGGTCTATTTTTGTTTTTGCTTTGTCTGAGATCAGGATTGCTAGCCCCTCCTTTTTTTTTTTTTTTACTTCAGCTGGGGCATAATAGATTCTGCTCCAGCCCCTTACCTTTACTATGTGTGTGTCTCTGTGCTTCAAGTGTATTTCTTGTAAACAACATATTGTAGGATTCTGGTTTGTGATCCACTCTGCTATCCACTTCCATTTTATGGGAGAATTCATCCCATTCACATTCACAGTTATGATTACTAACTGTGTATTTCCCTCCATCCTATTTTTCCTCTTGTTTGTCCTCTCTCTCTTTTTACTTTTCCTTCCTCTACAGTTTTTTGCTTCTGTCTACCATCTCCCCTGGTCTACCATCTCTTCTGTCAGCCCCACTCCCCTTTAATTAATCTCTTCCCTTCCTACTTTCCTGTCAGGTAAGATAGATTTTTATATTCAAGTGATGTGTATATAATCCCAGGATTCCCTCTTTGAGCCAATAATGATGAAAGTAAGGTTCAAGAGATGCCCATCACCCACCCTTCTTTCTTTCCCTCCACTGTAATAGGTTTTTTGCACCTCTTTATGTGAAATAGTTTACCCCATTCCACCTCTCCCTTCCTTCTGCACCCAGTGTTATCCTCTTTCTCATCCCTTAGTCATTTTTTATGCCATTCCTTCAAATTCACCTTATACCCATGTGCTCTGTCTACGTATATTCCTTTTAGCTGTACTGTTGGTGGTACAGTTTTTAAGAGTTATAAGTATTGTCTTCTCATGTAGGGATATAAGCAGTCCAGCTCCATTGAATCCTTTGTGTTTTCTTTCCCCTTTTTACCTTTTTAGGCTTCTCTTGGGTTTTGATATTGGAGATCAAATTTTTTGTTCAATTCTGGTCTTCTCCTTATGAAAGTTTGAAATCCTTCTATTTCATTGAATAACCATTTTTCTCCTGAAGCATTATGCTTAATTTCGCCAGGTAGATGATTTTTGGTTGTAGTTTTGGCTCCTTTGCCTTTCCAGAATATTATGTTCCATGACCCCTAATCCTTTAATATTGCAGCTACTAAGTCCTGTGTAATCCTGATTGTGACCCACCAATATTGGAATTGTTTCTTTCTGGTCATTTGCAGTATTTTTTTCTTGACCTGATAGTTCTGTAACTTGGCTATAATATTACTTAGAGTTTTTATTTTGAGATCTCTTTCCTGATGTGATTGGTAGATTCTTTCAATGCTTATTTTGCGCTCTGCTTCCAGGATATGAGGGCAATTTTCCTTGATCATTTCTTGAAAGATGCTACCCAGGTCCACCTTTTGATTATGGCTTTCAGGTACTCCAATAATTCTAACATTGTCTTTCCTGGATCTATTTTCCAGGTCAGTTGTTTTCCCCATGAGGTATTTTACATTGTCTTCTTTTTTTCATTCTTTTGATTTTGTTTGATTGATTCTCGATGTCTCATGGAGTCATTAGCATCCACTTGCCAATTTCTAACTTTTAAAGATTTATTTTCCTCAATTAACTTTTGTACTTTTTTTTCATTTGGTCAATTCTACTTTTTAAGCAGTTATTTTCTTTTTCCAAGTTATTGACTCTTTTTTTCATAATTCTCTTGCATCACTCTCATTTCTTTTCCCAATTTTTCTTCCACCTCTTTTATATGATTTTTCAGCTCTTTTTTGAGCTCTTTCATGAGTTCTTTTGGGGCTTCAGACCACTTCCCATTTTCCTTCGGCATTTTGCCCTTCGGTGTTTTGACATTGTTGTCCTCTTCTGAGTTTGTGTCCTGATCTTCCCTGTCACCGTAATAACTTTCTATGGTCAGATTCTTTTTTGGTTGTTTTTTTTTTTTGCCTAGTCTTTTTTTGGGGGGGGCCTTTTCACTTTCTTTTAAATTTGAGCTCTACTGTGGAGGGGACATTGTCTCAGGCTTTCTGTGCCAGGGACTGCATGCCCTGGCTGTTTACCTGGTGCTGCCCTAATGTGCCCTGAGGCCCACAGGGGATCCAAGCATCTGGTGCTGTACTGAGGGGGTGGGATGTGGGGTGGCTGGAGTTGCTGGAAGCCATAGAGGGTCTGGCAGCCTACCTGGTGCTGAGCCTAGATCTTACTGCTGGTGTCTAACCTCAGCCTGTGGGGTATTTCTGCAGTCCTCCAGGGGCTACACTAAAGCATATGGTGGTCTGGCTGCTAGAGGTTGCCTCTTTGCCTGGGGCTATGCAGTTTTCAGAGCTGGAGTCTGCCAGTTCCCATGGCTATGCCAAGACACATGAGGGGTCCTGATGTTGGTGTTTATCTGCTTCATCACACTGGGGCTCAGGATCTCCTTCTGGTTTGCTGAGGTGGATCTTGCTGCTGACTTGCTGGGATGCCGCCTGTTCTGGACTGTGTTCCCCTTTTACCTGAGTGAGACAGACCTTTCTTGCTGATCTTCCAAGTTCCTTGGGCTAAAAGATTGTTTCACCTCATGTTTTTGCTGGTTCTGCTATTCCAGAATTTGTTTGGGAGTGCTGTTTTACTAAGAACAAGAACACTGGCTTTCAGAATTTGGTTGTTTGTTTTTTTCCTGGAAAACTGCTTGCAAAAATGAAAGCCCTTATTCTTCTCCCTGGAAATAGAGCTGAGTGAAGCCGAACCTTATTAAAATAGTTGTTGATAAAAAAGCAAGTGAAGAAATTCTTAAGAAATGGGAACATATACAAATGAATAGTCTGGTTCTTTTACAAATATAAAGCAAATAAGCTAAGTCCCTTATGGAGGGAAGCCTAGCTCATGGACTGGGGTAAAAGGATGAAAGTAAGATATTTTGAGGAGGAAGAAATGACAAGACTTGGCAAGTGAATGAATGTGAAGGGTGAGGAAGAGTTGAAAATGATTCTTACGTTGTAAACTTGAATGACAGAGAATGGTGGTACCCTAAGTCCTTAGTCTTTCCTTCTATATAGATGGGAGGTCCATATATACTTATAATTCTTATATACATATAACTCCTTGTGAATTAATTTATTTAATCATTTCCAATTGGACAACTAGTTGAAAGACATTTTGTTGGGAGTGGTGGGAGGGTAGGGAGGAAAAGGAGGAAAGGACCTTTGGGAAGCATCATGAGGAGGACAAAAGAAAGCTAAGATTAGAGGGGGAAAATGCTGAAGTCAGCCTTAGAGTGTCTAGGATTCTAGATTTAGAGTTGGAAAAGACCTTAGAGTCCATAAAGGTCAATCTCTTTATTTTTATAAGTGAGGAAACTAAGGCCTAAAGAGGTTGAGTGAGTTGGCCAAAATAATTTTGTCTTCTTCATAGATTTACATTGAGTCTTCCATGGCCTTGAAGACAGACAGTAGAGACTGGTTATGGGATTATCTTACAACATTAAAGTTCTAGATAAGAATTTTCTTGAAGAAGCTTGAAAACTCTTAATTGAACTTATATTGTCTTATATTTTAATATTTTACATTATAAATAAATATATTTATGTGTGAGTAGTGCTTCAATGGATTGGAATGGAAAAGTATTAAGAACTTACAATATGCCAAGCACTGTGTTTAAATAAAATATAAAAAGTATTTACCCTTTAGTTTAGTTTTATGAGGTATGAGGTTTCTCAGCAAATTCTGATGGAATTAAAGGGTAGACCATTTTCTGACTAAAGGGAATGCCACACTCCTGGTGGTCACTTAAAAACCAAGCTGTGACTTCTGGGAGGCACTAACCAGCTCTATGGACATGGACAAGAAATTTAACCTCTTTGAGCCTCAGTTTTCTCATCTGTTAAATTGAGAAAATAATGTTGTAAGGATCAACCAAGATAATGTGTGTGAAAGCATTTGGAAAAGCATAAATCCCTATGCAAATAAAGTGGAAAGAATAATGGATTTGGAGGCAATGGACCTGGACCTTACTCTTCCATCTGTTACCTCTGGGACCTTAGGCAAGTCATTCAGCATCTCTAGACTTCAATTTCCTCATCTGTAAAATCAGATTGTTATTATAGATGTCCTCTATGGTCCCTTCCTACTCTAAATCTACAATACTATTATTATTAAAGGGCTGTGACATGTTTATGCGAAGAGAATGATATGGGTAAAATGGAATTCAAAAAGAAAGACTGATGATCAGGTTAATGATGAGATGGAGAAAAAGAGCAAAATGTACATGTCAGGAGCCAGCCAAGAGTCATTCTATAACCACTGACTTGGAATGCAGTGTGGTAAGTGACTGTCCCTACATTCCACAAGGGTGAAATCAACAATGGGGCAGAAATGGTTAGGTGGATGCATTGTGGCCTACCACTAAGGCACAAAGACACAGGAAGTGGTGAATAATTGAAAATTCAGGGAGATTTCACAAATTACAGAATAAGAGCCCCAGGGATATGGTAGATAAGATGTTGATAACTGGACTAGAAAAATCAGTAAAAGAAAATACACAGCCAAAACAGTCTTGTATGGGTTTCTGGAATATGGCTTACTTGGGTGCCAACAAGCCTTCTTTTTCAAGTAGATTTTTTTTAAAAATCATGATTCATTCTCTCGCTCATTTTCTGATGCCTGTCACCATAATATTCTGGGTCAAACCCAGAAGATATGGTTGAGAGTTGTTTAAAGAGACTTATATTCCTTTCTCTAAGGAGAAGAAAGAGGCATATTCAAACCTGCATAAGTCAGGAGCCCACTCAGCGTCCCCGTTTTCTCATTGTGAAAGTGCCCAGTTGAAAGCTTGCCTAGAATCAGACTCACCCTTTTTAAGTTGTGATTTTTTTCCCCATGTGTCAATTATTTTTTTTAATTGTTCTCTGGCTTGCTGCTATGCAAATAAGAAGGAAGGTGCCTAGTAGAAGCCTGGGAGTTCTCAATCCCTCCTTCTCCACCACGCTCCCCTCCCTGGCCCCCAGTTGCCCAGTGAGACCTTGTGACTTTTAATGATGTCAGCCCTGCAGAATCAGGCTCTCACACAGTTGCAGCAGCCAGGGAGAGAGCACAATTAAAGGTAGTACTGACCTGAAAACATCATACAGAGCCACCTGCTTAGAAATTAAAAGCAGAAAAACAGGAAATTTTAAAAAAAGGCAGGGAGGGAGGTGGGAAGAGAAGAGATGACATCTCATTTGGTTTGAACGGATGTATTGTGTTTAGGGATCAAAAGACAGATGCCAGGCTTGTCTTTGATTTTTCAGATAGCTGAAGCCTAGGGCTCTGTTATTATGGAACTAGATGTAGCAGAGCTTAGATGACTCATTGGATGAAAGCATAACAGATTTCAAGCAGTAAGGGATTGTAGAGGTCATTTAGTCATACCCTTTCTTTGTACAGATGAGGAAACTGAGGCACAGGAAGACGTAACTTGCCCAAAGTCACATAATGTGTGAGAAGGAGTACGAATTAAACCCAGGTCCTCTAACTCCAAATTATATAGGGAGGCATTAATCCATCAAAGATCTGGACCAGTCTGCCCTCTACCTACTCGGCAGATACTATTCATAGGAACATGGATTTAGTACTGGAAAGGTATATGGAGACTATCAAGTCCTCAAAGAGGTAAAATGAGTTCCACTTAAACTCAGAGCTGGCAGGTTCTCTTGTCTCCAGAGCCTTGGATCTGAAAGGCTCTCTCCCAGGCCACATGGTGACAGGGGAAGGAGAGGCAGGAAGAAAAGGACAGAAGGGGCCAGAGAGTCAGACCCACAAGTGGAGAGGGCAAACAGAAAGGAAATACAGAGGGAGCTGAGAGCATGAGCAGCCCAACAACAGTTAGGAAAAGGTTTTTTGGAATAGACTTGTAACTTTGTTGGTATAAGAAACTGCTTCTATCCATGCAAATCAGCACCTGCTCTACAACTTATAAGAGCGTTGCCCAGGTGATTTGCTCAGGGTTATCCAGTATGTGGAGGCTGACTTCAAACCCAGGTCTTCAGATTACCTCTCTGTCCATTATCCTAGGCTGAAACTCTAATGTTGCCCCTTCCCCTGTTCCACCCAAGTGAGCGCATCCCTAGCCCAGACTGACCCTGAGTCTCCTTCCACCTGGGGTCCTTCCCCCAACCACAACTTTTGCTGTTTGTCCTGGTGGAAATAATTGCTCTGTATGATGTGACTAATTCATTGTTGCTTTGAGAACTATGGCTTAGAACTTCTAATCTGACCATAGTTGTAATGCAATCTTCACATATGTTAAAATGTAAGCCTCTTGAGGGCAGAAATGGTCTCATTTAGCACAATGTCTGGCACAGAATAAATGCCTAGTAAATACTTTTCAATCCCATCTGTGTAACACAGATAACTTGTTTGTGTGATATATCTATATATGTATATCACACACACATGCATATATGTATATCTATATGAATGTATATATGTGTATATATACACACATACATGGAGAAGGAAGGAGAAGGAGAGATTTATATTATATAGAAATGTTCCATTTAAGTTGTATATGTATATATACATATATCACATAAATTAACATATTATATATAATTACAATATATACAATTTAAATAGACGTTTAAGATTTTCTATTTGTTGATACAAATAGAAATACAGGACAAACCAGTGAATATGAAATTAGCCAAAGGCAATGCCACATAACTTCTCAACATTTTACTTAAGGGATTGATTATGAGCCCTTCGGCTTTTTCCATTCCTGTCATGTCAAATGAGCAGATCCCTATTTATCATTTAGGAACAATGATTCAATGAATCAATAAGCACAGAAACCCTGCGTTAGGGTTGTTGGTGAGATACAAAAGAAATTGAAGACATCTCACGCCCCCTCAGGAATTTATCATCTAGTTGGGGAGCTGAAACACCCACCCAGGAAACAGCAGCAGACATCTTTTGTGAAACATTATGAGAAAATATATTCTGAGAGAGTACAGGAGGGAGAAGTGGAAGGAGCCAAGGAAGATAACAACGTTCAGCGGGGGGCAGATTTGGGGCCGGTCTTTAAAGAAGGTGAGAGACATGGATGTGTTGTTGCTGTCTTTAAGGTGACAGTTTCCAATTGCATGCATTCAGAACACCAGATTTACAGCTTATCTGTTCAAGTACTGCTTCCTCTGAGAAGTCTTCCCTTACTACAAATACTGTTGCTGCTGCTGCTACTACTACTACTACTACTACTGACTACTACTAACTACTCTTTTCCTGTTTTGATCTTCCATGTCACTAGTTGTAGCAATAGTTATTATGAGGCCACCGATTTTGACATTTAATGTGTCTTGCTTTATTCTTTTACTTAACTTTCATCTTTGAATTGCAAGTGCAGCAGTTCTCAAAGTGGGGTGTCCCAAAGACCTTTTCAGGGCTTCTGGCAGGTCAAAACTATTTTATAATAGCACTGAGGCATCATTTGCCTATTAAAATACTCTTATTTTTTCCTACTTAATCTGTGTGAGGTCAGATTTTATTCGTATACTTCAACTAAATATATATGCATATATAAACATATATTCATATAATATTATATAATATATTATATATAACATATCCTTTATTTATATTATATAATATACATTATATAATAATATATTTTATGATATATTCATGAGGTAATATATATAATATAAATATAAATATATGCAATATAATTGCAGCAGATTGAATGCAAAAACAGATATGAGACTCCAACTTCTATTAAGCCAAAAATTAAAGAGATTTGCAAAAATCTGTAAAACAATGATGTTCTTTCTCAATAATTTTTTTGTTTTGGAGAATATGTTATTTTCATTAAAATATTTTACTCAAGTCAACATAGAATAGGCTTTTTTATAGAATTAATAAATACTTTAAAAAATTTTTTCAGTTTTAACTTATAATATGATAACTATGGATAGATATAATCCACATAAATAAAAGCTCTTTTGGGTGTTCAATATTTTTTTTCATGCAAAACATATTTCCATACTAGCCATGATGCCAAAGAAGAAAAGCAAAAAAAAATCCCAAATAAAAAACAATATGCTTCAATCTGCACTCACAGTTCATCAGTTCTGTCTCTGAAGGTGGATAGCATTTTTCATCATGAGTCCTTTGGAATTGTCTTGGATCTTTGTCTTGACTGAGTAGCTATGTCTTTCACAGTTGATTATCATTACAATTTTGCTATTACTGTATACAATGTTGTCCTGGTTCTGCTCACTTCACTTTGCGTGAGTTCATATAAGTCTTCTCAGGTTTTCCTGAAATCATCCTGCTTGCCATTTCTTAGAGCACAATAGTATTCCATCACAATCATATACCACAACTTGTCCAGCCATTCTACAATCGATGGGCAACTCCTCAATTTCTAATTCTTTGCCACAACAGAAAGAACTGCTATAAATATTGTTATATAGATGAGTCTTTTTCTTTTATATATAGATATATAGTTTACTTTGCTAGAAAAAAGAAATATAATACCCCCAAGCCAAATAGAAATTATTTCTGATCTATACTTCAATACACACATATAATAAGATTTAACTCCTGCCAGAAATAGTGTTTTCTGATACTATAAATAACTTTTTTTTCTTTTTTCCTGCTTCCTTCTTTGAACAAGGATGAAAACAGAAATCCTGCTTCTGATGCTTGTTACCTACATGACCTTGGGCACATTATTGGGTTTCCCTTGGCCTCAGTTTCTTCATGATCTATAATGCTCTGATCAAGAAAACATACAAAAAGATGTTGAAAATGGTTCACCTTTCCCCTATTAAAAATGGAGATTTTTAGAAAGAAGATTAAGGCATAACACAGCAAGTACTTGGCCAATCTTAAAGGAATATTTAGGGTAAAAAGGTGATGGTGGGAAGGGAAGAACTCTTCCGTTTGAATCTAATTAACAATCTTTTGTGAATTTCAATACATCTTGTTTTGCTTCTTTTCCATCTTGGCCACATCTTACTAGACTAAGTGGTTGTTGACTGCCTGCCACTCCAACTATCAGACTGAGGTGACCTCATTCTTACAGTACAGACTGCTTGGCCTGAAGTCCCTCAGTGACTCACAGTCTGTCCCTCATCTCCTCCCTCAAGCAAGGAAAAAGCAAAAGGAAAGGACTGAAGAAAATCCTAAAGAACCATTGGGCTTCTTTGTTTTTATTCAAGGCATGCCTGGCCTTCCCAGTATGTAGCCCACACTTTGGAAAATTTAAGCTCAACTTACTGTTGGTGTTGTTAGTGTTTAGTTGTGTCTGACTCTTCATGACTCCATATGGGTTTTTCTTAGCAGAGATACTGGAGTGGTTTGCCAGTTCTTTCTCCAGCTCATTTCTACAGATAAGGAAACTGAGGCAAACAGTTAAGTGACTTAAAGTTAGTGTCACAAAGCTAGTAAGTGTCTGAGGCCAGATTTGAACTCAGGAAGATGAGTCTTTCTGACTCCAAGCCCAGTGCTCTATCCACTCTGCTACCTGTCTGCCAAGCTCAACTTGCATTTAGCTATTTCTTTTCTAGAACTGACTTTCCACCAGAAAAGTGCTGAGGGAGACACCAAAGGTGCAACTACATAGGACTCAGTACCTTTAGAGTGGCCACTGTTGGCCAGAAGGGGATCACTAGTTTGCACATTGTATAGGACTCATTAGTGATATGAATTTAATTAGTCAATACAATCGAAATCCTCCTCCTCCCCATGCAGAATGGTAGACAATAGGCAACTTCTTTCTCTCTTTTCCTGCTGCTTCTCTAATCATTGCCCACATGTTGTTGTTCAGCCATTTTTCAGTTGTGTCTGACTCTTTGTGACCTCATTTGGGTTTTCTTGGCAAAAACACTGGAGTGGTTTGCCATTTCCTTCTCCAGCTCATTTTATAGATGAGGAAACTGAGGCAAACAGGGTTAATTGACTTGCCCAGGATCACACAGCTAGTAAGTGTCTGAGGCCAGATTCGAACTCAGAAAGATGAGTCTTCCTGACTCCAGGCCCTGTACTCTATCCACTGCATCACCTTGCTACCCATCACTAACCACATAATGATGTTCTTAGGAGAATTAAAAGGTGGTTTATACAAATTAGAAGGCAAAACACTAAAAGCTGTATCATCTATGATAATTAAAAAAAGATATGCTTTCTCCTTTCCATATAAAGATAACATGGTATAAGAGATAGAACACTCAACTTATAGTCAAAAAAGAACCGAGGTTGAATCACGCCTAGTTGTGTGTCACCCTGGGCAAGTCACTAAACCTCTTTGTGTCTCATTTTCTTCATTTGTAAAATTACTATGATAATACCTGGAGTGCCTACCTCACAGAATTATGAGGATCAAATAAAAAGTGCTCCATAAATTCCTTTTAATTAAAAAAAAAACATTAAAACCTACTAGGTAGAAAGCACTAAATGTCAACTACTATTATCACTATTATTCCTCTCCATCCATATGAATAAATAGCCTCTTAGGTTAGACTGAATGTTGTGAGGACCTAATTTAAGACACACTTGCTTTCCAACCCCTTATAATTAAGGGAAGCATCCACAAGCCTTGTCTCCACTTTCTCACCACCAACTCACTTCTCAACCATTGGTATTCTGGCTTCAAACCTCATCACTTTATTGAAACTGCCTTCTTCAAGGTTACCAAAAATTGTTGAATTGCTAAAGAGAATTCTCATCCTTCTTGACCTCCCTGTAGCGTTTGACACTTTTAACCACTTCAGTCTCCTAGATGATCTCTTTTCCTGGGTTTTCCTGACATTGATCTCTCTTGGTTTTCCTCTTACCTGTCTACTCCTTCTCAGTCTCCTTCGTTGTTTCTTTATTATTGATCATGAGTGTGCCTTAAGGTGACACAGTGGATAGAGTGCCAGGCCTGAAGTCAGTAAGACTCATCTCCCAGAGTTCAAATCTGGCCTCAGACACTTACTAGCTATGTGACCCTGGGCAAGTCACTTAACTAGTTGCCTCAGCTTCTTCATCTGTAAAAATGAGCTGGAGAAGGAACTGGTAAACCACTCCAGTACCTCTGCTAAGAAAAGCCCAAAAAGGGTCACAAAAAGTTGGACATGATTGCAAAACAACAATAAGTGTGCCCAAAGGCTGTCCTGGGCTGCCTTCTCATCTCTGACCTCTCTTTCTGGGTGATTTCATCAACTACCATACATTCAATTATAACCTCTATGCAAATGAATTCTGTATTTATATATCTGGACCCTGTTTCTTTCTTAAATATAATTTCATGTATCCAACTGACTATTCTACATCTCCAACTACATGTTCTGTAGGTATATCAATTCAAACTCATTATGTCCAAAACAGAATGAAGTGTTTTTCTTCTAAAGATTTTCATTTTTTCTAACTTGATTCTTTTTCTAAAACAAGTTCTTTACTGAAATTTTGGTTTTTTATCACCACAATTTCACTAGTATCTTTCCCCTTTCATTCCCCCTCATGTCACTGGTCCCATATAACAAGTATTCTGAAAGAAAGAAAGAAAGAAAGAAAGAAAGAAAGAAAGGATGCCACAATTAGAATCACACAAGACCTAGCAGTGGTGACCTTAAAAGACAACAGGTCTTGGAACACTATATATCAAAGAGCAAAAGAACTGAGGTTGTGGCCAAGAATATCATACCTAGAAAAGCTAAGTATAATCCTGAATGAAAAAAATGAACATTTAATTAATTGTCAGACATTCAGGACTTTGTTAAAAAAAAAACCTGAACTTAATAGAAGATTTGACATACAAGAGCCAAGAGAAATATAAGGT
>NW_020954655.1:972451-976616 GCF_900497805.2 Vombatus ursinus
GCACAGCAAAGATTAATTTCAAGGGATTCAGTAAGGACAGACTGTTTACCTTTTATGTATGTAAAATGTAAAATGTATGTCTAAGATTGTTATTAGTAATTGGGTAGTTCATAAGAAAGATTGAGGTAGACCTGAGTATGATGTGAATTTTAAAAGTAAAAACATTTAGGAATAGCTAAAAAGAGTAATTATCACTAAAAAGAGTAATTATCTCTAAAAAGAATAATTATAAATGAGGTGCAAGTGGAAGAACAGATACAGAGCAATTATATGGAGGAAGAGGGCTGTTAGTTCTGGAATTTCATCAGGAATGGGTTCAAGAGGGAATAATACACATATATCTAGAACATTATAAAAGTCTTCTAAATTTAGAAGGAAATAAAATGCTAAGGGAATATGGAGGGGGGAGAGGATAAGGGAGAGATCTCTAGAGGGGAAAGTGAGGGAATCGGTTAAAGGGGAGGTATAGAAGGGTGTTCAGATTAATGGGAAAGGGAGGATAAAGGAGGAATCCTTGGAAGGATAAGGGAGGGATCTTTAGTGGGGAGGGTGAGAGAATAGGTCATAGGGGAATATAGAATAGTATTTAGATTCCTGGGAATGGAAGGATAAGGGAGGGATCATTGGGGGGGGAGGGAGGTTAAGTAATAGGAGGACAAGGCAGAAGTAAAGTAGAGGAGTCAGGAGGGATAGGAAATAAAACTCACAAACATAAAAACAAAGGTCAGGAGTAGAATATGTTAGGAAAAGTATATGTATATATTTATGTATCTATATATATGTATATGTGTATGTATATATCTATATATGAATATACATGCTTAATTGTAGCCTTCTGGGGAGTGGGGAGAGGAAGGGAGAAAAAAGAACAAAGTAAAAAGTGCACAGCAGAGAACAAAAGAAAACTTAACAAGTAAGCAAAGAAAAGATGGACAGTTCTCAATACAATGTGCAGTATTTATTACATAGGCTTTCTGAAATGGAAATTTACTGCTACGTGTTTTGAATCTTCTCATGTTCTGCTGTGCCTATGACATTTTTTTCTTTTCTTATTGTGTATTTAAGTTTTAGTATTATCTGAAATAAAAAAGAAAGGAGAAAGAAAGAAGGAAAGGAGAAGAGAAAGGAAGAAAGAAAGAAAGAAAAGGAAGGAAGGAAGAAGAGGAAAAATCAGCATAAATCAGTACACATCAAAAAAAGTCTGAATTATATCACATACATGGACCTCCCATCTATATAGAGGAG
Organism: Vombatus ursinus; assembly: GCF_900497805.2. NCBI lineage: Eukaryota > Metazoa > Chordata > Mammalia > Diprotodontia > Vombatidae > Vombatus > Vombatus ursinus. The sequence goes on from NW_020954655.1 coordinate 973,697, forward strand.
TAAGCTAAGGACTTAATTTTCTTTAGGGTACTGCCACCCTCCCTGTCATTCAAGTTTACAAACTAAGAATCATTTTCAACTCTTCCTCACCCCTCATATTCATTCACTTGCCAAGTCTTGTCAATTCTTCCTCTTCAAAACATCTTATATTCATCCTCATCTCTACACTCACCCAGCCATGATCTTAGTTCAGGTCCTTATCACCTCACCTTCAGTATTTAAAAAACCTCCTGATTGGTCTCCTTACCTCCATCCTCTCTCCTGTCTAATCCATACAGTTGCAAAATGAATATTCCTGAAGCATAGATCTGACCATGTTACTACCCTGACCAAGCTTTTTTTATGGGTCATGGACTCCCTTGGCAGTTTGGTGAAGTCTATGGACCCATTTTTCAGGATAATACTTTTTAAGTAATTGAAGGAAATGTTAAATTTTAGATAAAGGTTAGTGAAAAAGTATCTTTTTTTTCCTTATTCAAGTTCACAGACTCCCTAAACTCTACCAATGACCTCCTTGGAGATCCATGGACCCCAGGTTAAGAAGCCCTGCTTTGCTTTAAGATAAAATACAAACTCTTTTCTGCTTGGCTTTTAACACTCCTCCCTCTCTGGCTCCAGATTAACTTTCCACATAACTCTTCTTCACACATGCATGTGTATTCTCTCTCCTCACCTTCTCACTTCTCTCCTTCACCTTGCAGAGTCCCTGGCTTCTTTCAAAGCTCAGCTCAGATGTCACTTTCTCCAACCAGCTTACCATGATCCCTTGGTTGCTAATGGCCTTTCCCAGAAATGACTTTGTACTTAATTTGTATATGTTTTGTATGTAATTTTCTCCCCTGTAGCTTTCCCTCAAAAGAGTATAGTCTCCTACAGATGAAGGACTCCTTTTCTTTGATATTTAATATTGATTGATATTCATAAAGCATAGGTTTTACTACATTTTTATACTTTTTCTTTATTTGTATCGTTCTGTATCATCATTCTTTATAAATAATAATTTCTTTATTTGTGTTTTTTCTTTGTATTCCCAATATGTAGCACAATGTCTGGTACATAAGGGGTGTTTAATAAATGATTCTGAATGCATGTCCTTAAATATTGAGATGCTGTAATAGTTATTTTTGGAAAGAATTATCCACAGAATGATTTGGAATGCTTGTGCTTGTAACATATAAATTTATTGAGAGAAAAAGGAAGCAGAGTTTCCATCTTCTTGGGATAATGTTTTTAAGAGAATTGGGGGGAAATGTGAAACTTTTCAACTTGCAAAATGTTTTTCTATTATCTGATTTGATTCTCACCACAATTTTGGCAAGGAAGAGACGATATTATTATCTCTATGGGAAGAAGAGAATGAAAGTGATACAAAAAAGAGCCAGAGCCAAGGAATAAACTTTATGAGAGAGAAGAGGAACTGTAGTGAAGAGCCCTGAATTTGGCATTAATTGTTCAGTCATGTCTGACTCTTAGTGACCCCATTTGGGGTTTTCTTGGCAAAGATACTGGAGTCGGTTGCCATTTCCTTCTCCATGTCATTTTACAGATGAGAAAACTGAGGCAAACAGGGTGAAGTGACTTGCCCAGGGTCACACAGCTAGTAAATGTCTGGAGCCAGATTTGAATTCAGGAAGATGAGTTGTCCTGATTCCAAGCCCCAGCACTCTATCCACTGTACCATGTAGCTGCCCATTTGGGCATTAGACCTGACCCCTAATATTGACTCTCGTCCAGTTTCCTCATGTGTAAGGTGAGGAAGTTGATTCAGAATGATCTCTAAGCAGCCTTCTAGCTATCAATCCTATGCCTATGTATTTTGTCCTTTGCTGTTCTTGTGGGACATCTTCACATATACGCACGGCTGGACAATGTAATTTTAATAACACATCCTTCAAGCTTTTTCTGACTCTAAACCTATAATCATAATAGCTCACAACTAACTAGTATTTTAAGATTTATAAAACTCTTTTCAACAAGCCTGTGAGTTCAATAAAGCAAGATGTATTATCTTCACTGTAGAATGGAGAAAATTAGGCTCAGAAAAATGACTTGCCCCAGGTCACAGAACTAACATGTTACTGAGTTGGAATTTGAACCCAATCTCCTGACTCAAAAAAAAAAATCAGTGTTTATTCCACTATATCCCACTGCTTAACTCTCATTAGCCTGCCTTCTAACGTAAGGCTTTGTTCAAGCTATCCCATGCTATTTTCCTTTGTCATCTCTCCTTCTTGAAATCATAACTCTAAAACTCTAAAAGTCTCTAAAAGACTACCTTTATGAATCCAGCCTATCCTTCACTCTACCAACATAATTCCTAACCCATATTTTTTTCTTCAACCTATTTCAGGGGTTTGTAATTAGATTTAAATATTATTTATTTTATTAAATATCATTATATTTAATACATTTCATATATTATATTATAAACATAAATATTTACTAAATAATATTTATTAAGCACTTGCCACAGACAACTGTGCTTAGTTCTAGGGATATAAATACAAGTAGCCAGGATGAGCCCTATGCTCAAGGAGCTTATATTTCAATGGAAGAATGATAATAATAATAGTAATAATAGTTCTTATTATTGTTGTTCAGTCTTTTATGACTCATCGTGACTTCATTCGAGGTTTTCTTGACAAAGATACTGGGAGTAGTTTACCATTTCCTTCTCCAGCTCATTTTACAGATGAGAAAACTGAAGCAAACAGAGTGAAATAACTTGCCCATAGTCACACAGCTAGTAAGTGTCTGAAGTCAGATTTGAATTCAGGTCTTTCTGACTCCAGGCCTGACACTCTATGGAACAAGGATCATGACAACAACAATAATCCACTGCACCACCTAGTAGTAGTTGTAGTAGTAGTAGTAGTAGTAGTAGTAGCAGTAGTAGTAGTAATAGTAGTAGTAGTAGTAG
>NW_020954655.1:976658-976795 GCF_900497805.2 Vombatus ursinus
ATAGTAGTAGTAGTAGTTGTAGTGGTAATAGCAATAATATATTATCTTAAAGTTTTCAGAGTGCTTTACCTATGTTACTTCATACCTGTGAGGTAGGTGCTATTATTATCTCCATTTTATAGATAAGGAAACTGAGG
>NW_020954655.1:977645-1009009 GCF_900497805.2 Vombatus ursinus
ATCATCATCATCATCATCATCATCATCATCATCATCATCATCATCATGTCTCTAGACAGTTTATTCTACTTTGGGACAGCTCTCATTGTTGTTTTGCTGGACATTAAGCCTAAATTTGACTCTTTGCATCTTGTACTCATTACTCTTGATCCTCCCTGTGAGGCCAAATGGAGCAAACCTAATCCTTCTTCCTTCTTAATATACTTGAAAACAACTATTATGTTTCCACCTCCAACCCTTTCAGAATCTTCTCTTCTTCAGAACTTGTCATCTTCTAAAACACTCTCATTTCCTTCAATTCATCTTCATGTAACATGCCCTCAAGGCCCTTTACCATCCCAGTTGCCCTCTTTTAGAAGCCCCCCAGCTTATTAATGCCCTTCTTACATGGTACCTCCCAGGACTGAATAAAGTACTCCAGATGAGGTCTGAGGAGGCTAGGGTATAGTGGGAGTATCACTCAATAGCTGGTTCCTGATGCTGATCCTTTCCAGACTCAGCTAGCCTAGGTCTTGGCTGTACTTTCTGCCTCTCCAGCTTGGTAGGATCTGCCAGTACTTGTATCCTGTTGGTATAGCCTTCAAGAGCCCAGGGTGACCTTCACATTGTTATGAGGCATCAGAGGCAACTAAAAATATCTCCATATTCAATAATTCTACCAAAGCATCCCCCCTTACTGGAGAAGGGAAATTGACATTCATATTACTAGCAAAAACCTCTGAATCCTAGACAGCCATTCAGGCTAGAACAATTTGAACTGGACTCCTTTCAGAGCTGCTGAGACTGATGCCATCCTGACCACATGCTGCAAAATCAGCAGAGACTACATAGCAGAGTCCTTGTTTGGGAGGGAAGCATGAGGGAGCTGGAGATAATCAAGTCAAAAATTGCATCTCTCATTCTTCCTCATCAGCCTTTTATTTTGGCTGGACCCAGAGGGTTCTCAGTGGCTCTCCATTTCTTTTTTTTTTCTTTTCTTTTTTTTTGGGGGGGGGGCTAAAGGGCTCTTGTATTGACCTATATTGTAGGTTGGGTGGTGTATGTCCAACCTGCAGAATTCTCTTTTGAAATGGCATTATGAATACTGCGTTTAACATATGAAAGGCTCAAGGACTGAGCAAGTTTCTCAGTGCTTAGCTTTCATTTGTAAGTCAGCAGTGACAGCAGTCAACCCGCACAAAACATTTTCTCCACCAGCCCCCCCCCCAAAAAAATCTCCCACAAGTTGAAAATAGCTTCATCCGATACTTGTGCTTCTTACTCAGATGGGTTTTTCATCCTTGGCCTAGTTCTGATTTAAGCACAATATGCCTAATGAGTAATAATGGCTTCAAACAGGATAGTGCTAGTTGAAGTTGAAGTGATGCCTTAAGATAATTCTTTGAAACTATCAAACAGAATGTGTTGTATTTGCAGAGCTGAAATCAGAGCATTGGCCAAAATAAACTACAGGGTTTCTTGCCATTCAGATAGTAGTATGATGAGTTTGTGGAAACTGGGTCTTGTTACACAATTGTTATACAGGATGAGGGCTGGTGATGGAGGAATTTTACTTTGCAAGTTCAAGGACAGTGGTTATAACAGACAAGTATATATAAAGGGACATTGGGGCTAGAAGAATTTAGGGTGGTGACCCAGAGAGGTTTCCAAGGAACAGAATGTGAATTGATGTCCAGAGTTATTCTTCTTTGAGGGGGATTTCATATTTGACACGATCCACAGGGAAAAGCCTTCCAGTGACTTGTCCCATGACATTCTCATTTGAATCCTAAAAAGATGGGGAGGGATTTTCTAAGAAGAATGGCAGAGCACAGTGGTTACTGGGGATTCTGCTGAATTCTTCACTTAGAGTACATTTTTGGTTCCTTTTAAAGAGAAAAGTATGCGTCCTTAAAGATACTTTAAAGCTTATGCTACTGCGATTATTTTTCTTTGAGAATGCAGCATAATGTAGTAATAGCTAACATTTACATAGCACTTTAAGGTTTTGCAAAGTGCTTTACCTAGATAATAATAACAATAGCTAACATTTATATAGCACTTAGTATGTGTCAGGCACTGTGCTAAGTGCTATACAATTATTATCTCATTTGATGCAACTCTGGAAGGCAGGTGCTATTATCCCCGTTTTACAGGTGAGGGAACTGAGGCAGACAGAGGTTAAATGACTTGCCCAGGGTCACACAGCTAGTAAGTGACTGAGGCTAGATTGGAAATCAGGTCCTCCTGACTCTAGGCCCAGCCCTCTGGGTTCAAGTCCTGCCTCTGACATATACTGGCATGTAACCCTCAATAAGTCAATTAACCTCTCAATGCTCTAGGGCAACTCTCTAAGACTTTTAAGTTCCAAAGAAAGTGCTGACCTAAAGAGTTTCATCATCTAGGAGCTCATTCTCTTAATGAAATCACAAGTACAGTTCAAGTTTCTGACAACTCTGAAAGCTAGGGGTTCTTATTATGCCTATTTTATAGACAGAGGAACTGAGGCAGACAGAAGTTAAGTGACTTGCCCAGGGTTACCGAGCTTCTAAGTGTCTGAGGCTGGATTTGAACTCAGGTCTTCCTGTCCAGGTTTAGCCATTTACTATGCCATCCTGTGAGCTCCTTGAGAGCAGGGACTGGTGTTTTTCTTGTTTTGGGTTTTCTTTTTATCCTCAAGGCTTAGCACAGTGCCTGACACAAAATAAGCACTAAATAAACTACTAATTGACTCTGATAGACTTTTATCTGTATAGTAGAAATAATTATAGCAAACATTTACAAAGGTCTTTAAGGTCTGCAAAGCATTTACATATGCTATCTTATTTGATCCTTACAATAGCCCAGAGTGATAGGTACTTGAGGTATTTTATCATTATCATCATCATCATCATTCCCATTTTATAGATAGGGAAACTGAGGCTCAGAAAGATTAACTGACTTTCCCCTTATCACACAATCTAATGGCCTGCTCGGCCTTCCTTGGATAATGAACTTCATCTTCCTGCCGATCTTCCATGCCTGGAATTCTCCTTCTCCTCACTGCCTCCTCCTGGCTTCCCTGACATCCTTCAAGATTCACCTCAAATACCTCCTTCTGCAGAAGCTTCCTCCCTGACCCTTCCCTACTGCTACTGCCTTCCATTTATAAACTGTATATCTTGTTTGTACATATATATATATAATATATATAATATACACACACACACACACACACACACATATATATATATAAAGGGTGTTTTTACTCCCTTTTTGTATCCTGGGCACTTAGCACAGTGCCTGACACATAATCATCATTTAATAGATACTTGCTGGTTGCCTGACTGAATAATAATATCAGCTCTAGAGCTATGAGACCTAAGAAACCACCAGACTATCCCCAACATCTTACAGATGAGGAAACTGAGGCTCAGAGAGATTAAGTGATTTGCCGAAATTCACAAAATTTATTATTATTATTATTATCATTATCATTATTCCCATTTTATAAATAGGGGAACTACATAGGTGGTGAGAGAGGCAGAATTTCTTACTCAGGTCCTATGACTCCAATTCAGCACTCTTTTTCCCCTGGACTACATTTAAATTCAACTCTTTCTCCTCTAGGCCTAGCACACTCTATATTTACCACTTAGTCCCTCCAAAAAGCCCTGGATTCGAAATCAGATAACCAGCATCTTTTAGAAGAAGGAAAAGACAAACCATTCCCGTATCTTGGGGGTCACAAAGACTCAAACATGACTGAAATGACTGAACAGCAAGGATAGATGTTTGTTCTTCCTTCTATTCTTGGGCTGCGGTTTTGGAAAAGGAAAGATGTAGAGTAGGGAGGGGAGAAGAGATGAATTTACTCCAAGATCAAGCCAAACCTTACCTTACCCAATGAAATTATGTATGCAAAACATTTTGCAAACTTTTCATGCCCTGTCAAAATGTCAGCTATCATTATCATCATTATTATGAGATACAAAAGAAATAGTAATCATATGTTCTCTGATTAAGCCATGGTCTCTAAAGACAACAGTGAGTGATAATTGTTCCACATCCCGTCCCATCCCCTTCCCCCCATGCACTTCATGAGAAGGCAGCATAATACAATGGAAAGACCACTGAACTGGGAATCAGAGAACCTGGGTTCACTTCCCATCTGATCCACTTTACTCAAGACACAACATCTCGGAACTTCAGTTTCCTTATCTATAAAATGAGTGAGTTGAAACCATTGAGCTTCAGGGTCTGAATCTATGATCCTGTGACTCACAAAGTCACATGCAGAGGGCTCACTTTACCACAGGTGGTCTTCATGAAGTGCGTTTTGCTTTGCTCTTTCCCTGTCACCAATATGGCCAGTTACTCGCTGATAGAAATGTCCCATTAAATGAGGATGACTTGGTGATATCCATCATCTCCCAAATCATTTTCATACTATGCTTCTCTCTATGCTTGCTGCTCTTAGCTTGGGTATCAGTGCATACATTTTTCAGTTTATGGACATGTTTTTGTTTTTTTCACATACCTGAACTTAGTAATAGTAATGTCTCTAAGAAGCAAACATATTGCGTCATTCAGCCCCATGTATCTTTTCTCAGGGACAGTGGGTGGTATGGTGGATAGATCACCAGTCTTGGAGTCAGGAAGGCCTGAGTTCAAATCTGGTCTCAGACACTTACTGGCTATGTGACCCTGGGCAAGTTACTATCGAACCCTGTTTGCCTTAGTTTCGTCTGTAAAATGAGCTGGAGAAAGAAATAGCAAACCACTCTAGTATCTTGGCCAGGAAAACCCCACATGGGGTCACAAAGAGTCAGACATGACTGAACAGCAACAACAACCATTCTGACAGTCCTTAAACCGGAGCCTCCAACACTGCAGGTGAGCTTTGCTTGTCCTCAAGGGCATATGGAAGGAAGCTCGATGCTCATTTATCAATAGTCATGTGTGTAAACATTGTCTCACCCAATGAAATCATGCTTGTAGAACATTTTGCACACTTTTCAAGCTCCATGAGAATGTCAGCTATCATCATTATCATCATTATTATAGATATAAAAGGAATAGTCATCATAAATCTGTGATGAAGCCAGTTTATAACTACACTGAAAAATCTTTGTTAGGTTCCATAGATGGTTGGTTTGGGGTTTGGGGTTTTTTTGGTCCAGATCTATGATTTCATAGGTATAGTCAAGCTTTGGAGAACACCCTTCCTTCACTAATACAAATGGGCAACGGTTCTATAATTTATAATCTAAGAGGGTTGCCTAGGGCTCTCTGTGACTTGCACAAGGTCACAAAGCCAGTATGTATAAGAGGAAGGACTTGAGCTGGGTCTAATTTGGAGGCCAGTTTTCTCTCCATCATACTATGCTGCCTCTCTTATGTTCTATTTTAATCAAGAGTTCTATTTTTGTGAAAAAAGGATAAATGAGTGGAAATGTAAGGTATTCTTTCTCAATTGATCATGCCCCAGGAAGCCTTGTTATTTGGAACATAAGACCATAACCAGAGCACCACCATTCAACTGGTGGCCACATATTCTAATTCTAAAATATAGATTGTTTGATAGACAGATGAGAGATACATTTATTTATACATATGTGCAAATATATTAATAATATATAATATTTAACATAATACTATATATGTATGTGTGTGTGTGTGTGTATGTGTGTGTGTGTATATATATATATATATAAAACCTAGAATCAAGAAGTTTAAATCTGGCCTCAGACACTTACTAGCTGTGTGACCCTGGGCACATCACTTAACCTTAATTACACTGTCTCAGTTTCCCCATTATAAAATGGATATAACAATAGCAACTACCTTCCAGAGTTGTTGTGAGGATCAAATTAAATGGTATTTGTAAAGTGCTTAGCACAGTGCCTGGATAAGAATAGTTGCTTAATAAATGCTTGTTTTCTTTCTTCCAAGCAAAGTACCTAAGATTAATTTTGCAGCTTCTTATGTGCTGAGTTACTCAACACAAAATCTAATATGGAAAACAGGAGGACAAAAGGACACAGATAACAAAGATTACTTAGTTAAGAAATTTATGAACAAATGCATAAAGTTCATAGCAACATAATCCTATTCTAGAATTCTATTCTAGGCTTTTTGAAAGATAGCTACCCCTCTGTGCAGTTCATTTTGGAGACAGAAGGATGCAGCAACAAGTGACTGGGGTCCTATCTTGGCCTGCTTTATGGATCTAAAGAACCTATTCAGAAGGATTCTACTTTAAGAACTGTATCTACACATCTCTCATGAGGAGAAGATCCTCTCACATTCACTCTTTAATTTGATCTTATATTGAATGTAAGGAGAAAAATCATTTTTTGTCTCTTGCAGTCACAAGCACCAATTCTAATAAAGAGGAACTAAATCCTCCTTGGTTATCCCATTTCCCTTTGCTTCCATGCCTCTTTCCCATCCCACCCACTAATTTGTGTAAATGTACAGAAACCCAATCTTAGAGATGTACTTATGCACAGACCATGAAGAACTATTTCCGGGGGGTGGGGGGAGCAGGGTTGGCCCTTCATCATAACGCTTCCCAGGATTTGGCCTGCCCACCCTCTATAAATATCTATATTTGGAGAGACCTTGGATTAGAGATGTGACTCACTGCCACTCTTAAAAAGTCATTGAGGTTATGTTGAACCAGTCTAGTTTTATTTCTGGAGTTCTAAGATCCTTCAGATTCATCATAATTTTTTATTCTTATGAAACAGAAATATAGTGTTTAGGACCAGGTAGATAGGTCCTGGTACCAGAGTACTCGATAATTAGTGAGATAATAGCTAGAATAAAGGAATATTATTTGGTTACCCGTTCTAGGAGTCACATTGTCAGAGGAATGATGATAAACTGGCAAAGGAACAGGGTGGTGAAGGGGGTCTAGAAATAATATGTTAAGAATGTGAAAAGTTTAGCAAGGAAAGAAAGATGACATAGGAAAGACATTATAGTCAATTTCAAATATCTGGAAGACTGCCTTATAGAAAAAGTAATACTGGTGGTGGTGGGTGGTGGTGGTGGTGGTGGTGGTGGTGGTGGTAGTAGTAGCAGCAGCAGCAGCAGCAGCAGTAGTAGTAGTAGTAGTAGTAGTAGTAGTAGCAATAGTAATAGTATTACTAGAAGTAGTAGCAGCAATAGTAGTAGTAATATACATATAGAGAGCTTGAGGGTTGGCAAAGCAGTTTATAAATATCTTGTCTACACAACAACCCTAGAAGATAGTTGCTATTATTATCCCTTTTTTATAGAGAAGGAAACTGAGGTAGATATAGGTTAAGTGACTTGCCCCAGGTCACACAGTTAGTAAGTAGACTTGTTTAATTTTATCCCAGAGGGACAAACTAGAACCAACAAGTAGAAGTTATAAGGAGCAAGACTTTTGTCAAATACAATCCTAATATCTTTATCAATTTTTAAAAGCAGATTTTTAATCAACCTGTAAATAGTCCATAGACTATTAAATATAAAGGAATTTTAACAGGATAGTGACTTGTACCAGAACTGCTTTTATTTATACTCCATTGAAAAGGATAAGAAGAATGAGATGATAATGATGATTATAGTTAATGATGACAGTAGACATTTACATACTCAGACACTCCGGTAAATCTGTGATCTCACTGATTTAATAGTTCCCTGCAATAATCACAACCTATTCATGGCCCTTTCCTGTGTAAAATATTGTTCAGGTCCTCCCATGAGTCTAATGTGTCCTACACCAATGCCCCATCCTTGAGGGGGAGTGACTCTGGGGTCTCGAAGGCTATGCCAATATTATGCAAACTCTAGCACATCCTAATATGCTGGAAAAGCTTGAAATATCACTTTAACAAGACTTAGTCCACTTTTCAAAGACCAGCCCAGCTGCTAACGAATGTTTTGGCCATAGCAGCCCATGAAAGAAAGAATAACACAAAACGGTCTTCAGCTCTGGGTGGTCCTCCATTTGTTTCTACAATTCAGTGACAAAGTGGTAGAAAAATGGGCAGAATCAGAGTTTTTAGAAAGCCTGTAAACTTTAATCTGATTATTGATACTCCAAATGAACAATGAATGGACATACAGTTGGAGAAGTTGAATCATACCAATCTTGCTATAAATTCACATTCTTGGTATAAATTAAATCAAAAGAAAACAGGAAACTGGCTAAATGGAAGGATGGTTCTCCTTGAAGGGGCAAAGAAAGGAAATATTAGAGTTGGTTTTCTCATATATTCAAAGGCAACAAGAAACGATTTCATGGGCTATCTGGTCATAGCATATTACAATATTGATGGTAAGTAATTGCAAAAATACCATCATATAAATGATTGTGTTCATCTAACAACAGAGGTGGCTTAGAATGAAGACGCTGAGAAATTCTATGAAGAACCTTATAAAACCCTCCAACTGAAATCTAAATATACTCTGATACCGAATGACTTCAATGCAAAGATGGGAAAAGGTTAGCACAGTAAGAAATATATGGAAAAGCCTAGTTCAGATAAAGAGGAATGAGAGAGGACAAAGATTTGTAAAGCACACAGAAACTTCATATCGCTATTTCATAAAATTTTCTTCAAGAAAAGGATTGGTGGGTGCTAGATATGGCAAACACCAAATAACATCTCAAAAGCAGATTATATTTTTATGGACAGGAAAAGACATTGCTGATGTTATCCCTAAATCCACTGTCTGTGTGCAGTCAGATCGTCAATTTATTAGTACTTAAATCAGAATTAGTAAAAAGAAAGGAGAAAGAATTTTAATAAGAAAAAGATATTTGAAATGAACAACTAGAATGACTCAATCCTGAACTATTTAAACAAATAATCAGGAATGAGAAGTGGGAATTGGATATCAACAAAAGACATTGATACTGATTATAATAATTTTATACCTCTCTAACTTTTATAAATGTTTTACCACATGAAGACCAAAAGAGCATTAAAAGCACTTTAATGAAGAAACATTCAACTCACTTGCCAAGTGAAGTGGTTTGACAAACTTAGTCTAGAATTCAGGGGTGGGGAACCTGTGGCCTTGAGGCCACATGTGGCCCTCTAGGTCCTCAAGTGAGGCCCTTTGACTGAATCCAAACTTCACAGAATAAATCTCCTTAATAAAGAAAAGAATTTGTGCTGTAAAACTTGGACTCACTTAAAAGGCCACACCCGAGAACCTAGAGGGCCACATGTGGCCTCGAGGCCCCAGGTTCCCTATCCCTTCTCTAGATGGAAATTAAAGGTATTGCCAGTTTAGAATATAAACTCAATTGTAAAACCTTATGACGAAAATGATGGGCAGTTATGAGTAGTATTGTCTCATAAAGCAATGAGAAGCAGTAGAGGAACCAGCTTAAAGAAAGCTTGGCAAGAAATCCAACTAAGCAAAGTCACTGTCATCCCAAAAGCATTTAAGGACAAAAATGGAAGGAGGACAACAAATAGAAGAAAAATAGAATAAATTTATAAACATTATCATTATGTATTGTTTTCACCATTGAGGCTGGTGGAGTCCCCACACTTGGACCCTAACATGGCAGCAACAAATGTACCTACCAGAGCTGGAAGTATTAAAGGCAAGAAAAGCAAGAGGATTAGACCAGGTATATATAGTGTATATCCCTGCTGAAGGTGATACAATTGTGAGGACCTTGAGCGACCAATATGCAAGATATCTGACAGACAAAGGTTTTAGCATATATCTAGTACTTTAATGTTGGCAAAGAGCTTTACAAATATTTTCTCATTTTATCTTTACAACAACCCTGGGAGGTAGGTAGCACTATTATTATTACATTAAAAATAGCATGAATAATTCCATATAGCTTTTATCCGCCATTTTGTGAAGTTAAGTTCCAACTTCTTTGAAGTCACCTGAACACAGAAAAAGTCACAAGGCAGGAAAGTCATAAGACCCCCCCCCACACACACACACACTTCAGTGTCTCCTTCCCTCCACCAATCCCCTCTACAAATAAGAAACCAGGTATCTCAATTCCTACAATCCTGTTTTTCCCACTCCCTTCAATTACAGAATAACTGTAGAAACCAATGATCAGGGTCCTTGTGCTACTGAGAGCCTGGGACCCAATTTATTTCTGCAATGGCATGCCTTGCTAAATAAATCATTTGTCTCGATGTAACATCATGGTCTCTTTATTCCACTATACACTCTCCCCATTCTACAGATGAGGAAACTGAGGCAGACAGAGGCTAAGTGATTTCCCCACGATCAGATAGCTAGGAAGTGTCAGAAGATAAATTTGAACTCAAATCTTCCTGACTCTGGGCCCAGTTCTTCATCCACTGTGCCACCTAGCTACAAAAATCTCAGACCTTATTAAAACAAAACAAAACAAAGAAAAAGATAATAGAGAAAATATCAATTTACTTATTTGCCTTTTTTCCTACTTACTTAGAATCTGCATTAGAGTCATATATATATATATGCAAAATTATCCCTAATGAGAGCATTAGAAGCTAACAAGCAGCTTTTACAAGCAGTATTCAGCAATGGACCAGGTCTCTACAACTTCACAATTGATTGAAATACATCAGATCTTGACTCTGACTACCTTGTATGGCCTCTGGCAAATCACTTAACCTTTCTGGGTCTCAGTTTCCTCATTTGTAAAATAAGTGGTTTGGATTAAATGTGTGCAATAATGTCCCTTCCAACTCGAGGATCTATGATCATGCATAGAGATTATAAAAACCCATTGTGCTTGGGTTTTGGAGGTTTTTTTAAATGAGAAAAAAATTTTTTTTGGTTTAGCAAAACAAAAGGCTTCCTTCCTTGACTGTTCCAACCAGATCTCTTCCCATTCATATGTCATAATCATTCAAGAGTCCTTGAAGGACGTAACACAAGAAATAGCTGTGTTCAAGATCACTTACACAGGGCTTATCTCATCTGAGTCTCCTAACAATACTGGGAAGTAGGTAGTACAGTTATTTTTCTTTCTGTTTTACAGATGAGAAAACCGAGGTTTGGAACAGTTGTGTCATGCCCAGATAGCTAAGGCCTAAAGCAGAAACTGAATGGAGGTCTTCCAGACTTCATAGTCAGGTACTAAAACTCCCCAGAGATTTTTAAGTAGAGTGTAGATGACCATTTATCAGAGATAATGTGGAGGGACTGCTTGAATTGGGTGAGAGGTCAGTCTAGATGATTTCTATGGTTGCTTCCAAATTAACTCTGATCCTCTTACTAACTCACTTTCTCCCCTATAAACTGAAAGTAAAGAAGGGCAGTATGGTGTACTAGGTGGTGATCTAGCTTTCAGTAAGGCAGGAAGAACTGGGTTCAGCTCCCATCTCTGACACATACTGACTGTGGGGCTCTGGGCAAGTCATTTGACTTCTCAATGCCCTCTTTTTTCCTCCCTCCTAACAACTCTCTAAGATTCTAAGTGGCCAATTGGAATTGGCTAGGTGGCTCAGTGGATACAGAGCCAGGCCTGGAGTCAGGAAGATCTGAGTTCAAATATGACCTCAGACATTTATGAGCTATGTGATCCTGGACAAGTCACTTATCCCTGTTTGCCTCAGTTTCCTCATCTGTAAAATGACTGGAAAAGGAAATGGCAAACCATTCGAGTACCTCTGCCAAGAAAACCCAAAATGGGATCACAAAGGGTTGGACACAATTGGGAAAAAAAAAAAAGACTGAACATTAAGGGGAGTTTCCCCACAGAGAGTTCACTAAGCCAATGAAATCACAGATCCGGAACACACACACACACACACACACATGCACACACCATCCCTTCCTCTTTTTTTCTGGGCCATAAATATTTCCAGCTGTATTCTTCAGCAGGGACATCCAAGTCACATCCTTCACTCTTCTGACAGCATTTACTGCTTGGCTGAATAGCTACCTTTTTGATTCCATCCCTCTTTATCTAGAGCAGATTCCCTGTGATTTTCCACTCCCTGGGACTGATGTGATCTCGTATCCATGCTCTTCACACAGTTTCTAGGAGGCACTGCCCACAATCTATGAGCCCCGAGCCCTACAGCAGGTTGGACAAATTTCCTTTCTCTTTAGCTTTGCACGAGTGACCCACTGACCTACTTTTCTGCTTCTGCCTGGCATAACTCAGCATCCTTGTAACTTGAAACTCCCCCTCCTCCACGGATTTGTAATGTTTAGCTTCTGTGACAGGAAACATGAGGTTAACAGCACTGCAGATAAAAACATAATGGGCCAAGGTGTTTGATGCTGCCAGGCTGGCCCTATTTAATTGTGCAAGCTTCATTTGTCATGATAGATTTGACTCTTTCCTTATTTTTCTTAGTGGTCCTATGTACACTGATTCATGGTCATTAGCTGTTGCTTCTTCCACTTTCATATTTAAATGAAAAACAAATTGTGTTCATTTACCCTGAGATTCTTACTCATGCTGCTTCTCAGTCAGACTGAAAATGAAGGAGTGTGTGTCTATTTGGATGTGTGGGGAAGGGGGGGTGGGTGGTGTGAACACAGAGGCAGGGGGTTAGGATGTCTGGATAAAATGGATCAAAGAAAAAATATATATCTTCAGAATGTCCCAAACTATGTGCATGCAACAAACAAGAGTCTGAAACTGCCAGAAAGAAAACTCCTTGACAGATCAACAATTGCACATGAAACCAAATAAATTTGGCAATCAGTTACAAATGTCACAGTGTCACATAGTATTTATACCTTCACAGAAAACAGCAGCCAATTGCAGAATTAATTTTTCCTGGTTGTGTTAAGTGGAGGGGAGGGAGGCAGTTGATGACAGCTGAGCAAGGCAAGCTGGTGGATCAGAACAATGATAGGCTGACGGGTGCAGATCATGAGTCAAAATTCAGAAAAGCAGCCAGCATTATCTACAGAGAGGAGAGACATAGAGATGGGGAGAATTCTAGAAACAAATATGACCCAATCCCTACAGTCACCAGAGGCCCCATCTTCGGCTAAGCCTTTGCATTCCACTTTGAATAAATATAAAAGCATTATGGCATAGTAGTCAATCCATAAACATTTATTGAGTACCTACTATGTGCCAGGCACATGTGGTAGCGAGGTGGTGCAGTGGATAGAGCACTGGGCCTGGCTGGAGTCAGGAAAATTAAATTAAATTAGATTAAATCTAGCCTTAGACATTTGCTAGGTATGTGACCCTGGACAAGTCACTTAATCTCTATTTGCCTCAGTTCCTCATCTGTAACCTGGGGACACACTGGAGAAGGAAATGGCAAACCACTCCAATATCTTTGTCAAAAAAACCCTAAATTGGGTCTCTGATAGTTGAACACAATTGAAACAACTGAACAACAGCAATGTGCCAAGCACTGTGCTAAGTGCTAGGGGTATAAAAAAGGACAAAAGTCAGATCCTGCTCTTAAGGAGTTCACAATCTCTAGAGAGCTGACTTTGACACCAAAAAGATGTGGGTTCAAGTCCTCTGGTGCATACTGGCTGTGTGACCCTGGGCAATTCTCTTAACTTCACCGTTCTAGGCAGCTCTCTAAAACTATAAATTGCAGTATAGGAATTGGTAGAGAAAGCTTCTTTGTCTAGAGGTTCCTTATATCAATGAAATCATGAGTTCAATTCCTGGACTAAAATAATGAATATCATAGACCTCGAGTGAAAGGGCTAAGAAGCCATCTCATCCCACTTCCCTCATCTACAGTTGAGGAAGCTGGGGGAAGGTAAGGACTAGGGAAAGGACTTGCCCAAAGCCGAAAAGAGGTGGTAAGCATCAGAGGTAAGATCTGAATCCAGGTGTTCTGATCACTGAGTCAGGGACCTTTCCACTGTATCATGTTGCCTCAAAACAATTCTAGACTGTAAGGGAGGAGGTCCCAGACATGAAGGGATCCTAGATAAGAAGAGACCCCTTCCCTATTGTTTTGTAACTCATAAAAGGAAGATTTGCTTGGCCTGGACATTTAAATGGCAGAACCAGCCCCTGGGCAGAGAAATCTCTCACTAACAGTAATTTCCATTCATATAGCATTTTATAAAGTGCTTTCATGTACATCTCGTGTGATTCTTACAACAGCCTTGTAATTGAAGTCCTTTGTTGTTGTTGTTATTCAATTGTGTCCAATTCTCCATGACCCCATTTGGGGTTTTCTTGGCAGAGATACTGGAGTGGTTTACCATTTCCTTCTTCAGCTCATTTTACAGATAAGGAAACTGAGGCAAATAGGGTGAAGTGACTTGCCCAGCATCACACAGCTAGTAAGTGTCTGAGGCCAGATTTGAACTCAGGAAGATGAGTCTGCCTCACTCCAGGCCCAGTACTCTATCTACCTCACCACCTAGCTGCTCAAAATCACAAGCCTACCCACACATTATTTAATCTCATCAGACAGATTATTAAACCCAATGTTAAATCAAAGAAACTTTGATTTAACTCAGAGACTTACTCAAAGTCACACAATGAGTTAGCAGCAAAGCCCAAATCTTCTCATCCCAAAACCACAGAGGTAAGAGGTCAAAGGGAGGATTTATTCCTCCTGTTCCTTTGGAAAGGAACATTTCCATTAACTCTACTTTGCCTTCCTAGAGTTCCTAACCACCACCAGTCTGGAGGTCTCTGAATACAATGGACATGGAGACCAGTAGCAGTAGCAGAACATAAAAATATATTTGTTTTCCTCTCACTCTTCAGCTTACAAGACAGTGAAGTTCCAGAGGAGCAGGGGCCTTACCCAGATACTGAAGAATAAGGAAGTCCACAACCTACACTCAGGTAAAACATTTTCCCAGTTGACTGCTTGTGTCTTTCTCAAAGGTAGAGGGGAGAACTGAATGCTACATTCCAGATGGAAACTTGCACACATACTCCCATCCATTGGTCCTCGGCTTCCCCTTCACACAGTCTGGGCAGCATCGTCACCATCCATCTGCTACCAGGTAGATCCTCCAGAGTCTGTGGCCGAAGTGGTGGCAGCTGGGCCCTGCCTTTCACCTGGACCACAGAGAATCGGTGCTAATTCCAGACTCCACCTTAAAGTTCTTTCACTGATCCAAGTGACCCAGGATAAGAGGAAATGTAAACAAACTTCATAGATCTAAGCAAGCAATGCCAGGGAAAGGCTAGCAGCAGTGATGCCAAAAATAGAAAAGAAAGAAAAGCATCAACAAAATATTTGTTTGGGGGCAGCTAGATGGTGCAGTGAATCCAGCCTCAGACTCCTGATACTCACTAACTGTGTGACCCTGGGCAAGTCACTTAAACCCAATTGCCTCACAAAAACCAATATATCATATATGTATATTTGTTCAAATGCATACATGGAAGCTCAGAGAGAGATGCAGACAAGCAAGACAGCTATGGGCCTAACATAGAGAATTTATTATTTAATTATTTTGTTTAAGCTGAATGTAATAGAGGGTTCATGGGGTTTCTTTAGGAAAAAAAATAATGTTTGGTTTTTATCTCTTGCCAGACTTAGGTAGACCTTATGGGATATAGGGTTACTGCAAATAAAATTGTTTGTAAAAATGTTTAAATAAATAACCTCAATAACTTGGAAAACTCGATTGTACAGAGCGAAATTCTGATGGTATATGTATGGAACATTTGCTAATTTTAATCAGATCATAATAGGAAGGTAAAGTTTCTGGTTAAAAAGTATATGATATTAGGAAAAGTCTGTGACTGCGGTGAGAGAGGAGCTAGGTCTCAGCCACAAGTCTTGAGCGCAGCCCAGGGCTGCGGCTTTTTCCTGAGCTTCTGGCCCACAGATTGAGGGGGAATCCAGTGGCTAATCAGAGGGGGATTGCAGTGATCTCTTTGCCAGTGCTGAGGCAGGAATCTCTTGCTTTACCGGTGCCTGGATCTGGGTCAAAGTTCTGAGGGGCGGTCCTGGGGCGAGGAGGAACACTGGTGTGGTAAAGCTTGTTGTGGTTGTGGAGAGGAAACACCTCGCCCCTTATCATACCACCTTGGAAGAACTGAAAATTTATAGGTCCCTAGAAGTACCTCTGAAAACAGGTGTACAAACCTCCAAAGCTTGGGACAGTACACTCTTCACATTGGAAACAGACTTTTACCTTAACAAAGAGTTTAAAACTCACGTAATTGGTTGGGATCATGAGTAAGCAGCAAAAAAAGAGTCAAACTATATTATCTTACTTTGGTGACAAAGAAGATCAAAACATACAACCAGAAGAAGACAACAAAGCCAAAGCTCCTACATCCAAAGCCTCCAAGAAAAATATGAATCAGTCACAGGCCTTGGAAGAGCTCAAAAGGGATTTTGAGAAGCAAGTAAGAGAAGTAGAGGAAAAACTGAAAGTGATGCAAGAAAATCATGAGAAGTCAACAGCTTGCTAAAGGAGACCCAAAAAATACTGAAGAAAATAACACCTTAAAAAATAGCCTAACTCAAATGGCTAAAGAGGTCCAAAAAGCCAATGAGGAGAAGATTTCCCTAAAGAGCAAAACTGGTGAAATGGAAAAGGAAGTCCAAAAGCTTACTGAAAAAAATACTTCCTTAAAAATTAGAATAGAGCAATTGGAAGCTAGTGACTTTATGAGAAATCAAGACATTGTAAAACAAATCCAAAAGAATGAAAAATTAGAAAACAATGTGAAATATCTCATTGGAAAAACAACTGACCTGGAAAATAGATCCAGGAGAGAGAATTTAAAAATTATTGGACTATCTGAAAGCCATGATCAAAAAAAGAGCCTAGACATCATCTTTCAAGAAATTATCAAGGAAAACTGTCCTGATATTTTAGAAGCAGAGGGCAAAATAGAAATTGAAAGAATCCACCGATCTCCTCCTGAAAGAGATCCCCAAAGGAAAACTCCTAGGAATATTGTAGCCAAATTCCAGAGTTCCCAGGTCAAGGAGAAAATATTACAAGCAACCAGAAAGAAACAATTCAAGTATTGTGGAAACACAATCAGGATAACACAAGATTTAGCAGCTTCTACATTAAAGGACCACAGGGCATGGAATATAATATTCCGGACAGCAAAGGAGATAGGATTACAACCAAGAATCACCTACCCAGCAAAACTGATTATAATCCTGCAGGGGAACAAATGGTCATTCAGAGAAATAGAGAACTTTCAAGCATTCTTGATGAAAAGATCAGAGTTGAATAGAAAATTTGATTTTCCAATACAAGACTCGAGTGGAACATGAAGAGGTAAACAGGAAAGAGAAAATCATAAGAGACTTATTAAAGTTAAACTGTTTGCATTCCTGCATGGAAAGATGACATTTGTAACTCATGAGGCCTTTGTCAGTATTAGGGTAGTTGGAGGGGAAAAAATTATATGTACATATATATAGATATAGATAGATGATAGAGGGCACAGGGTGAGTTGAAAATGAAGGAGTCTTATCTGGAGAATAAAATTAAGAGGTAAGAGAGGAATATACTAGGAGAAGGAGAAAGGGAGAGGTAGAATGGGGTAAATTATCCCACAAAAAAAAAACAGAAAAGAAAAGGCTCTTACAGTGGAGGGGAAATGGGGGAAGGTAAAAGGGAATGAGTGAATCTTATTCTCATAAGATTTGACTTAAGGAGGGAATAACATACACACTCAATTGGGTGTGGAAATCTGTCTTACCCTACAGGAAAATAGGGGGGGAAGGGGATAAGAGAGTAGGGGAATGATAGAGAGGAGGGCAGATTGGGAAAGGGAGTAATCAGAAGCAAATACTTCTGTGGAGGGACAGGGTCAAAAGAAAGAATAGAATAAATGGGTGGGAGGGATAGGATTAAGGGAAATAGAGTTAGTTTTTCACAGCATGTCTACTATGGAAGCGTTTTGCATAACTGCACATATATAACCTATATTTTAGTTGCTTGCCTTATCAATGAGGGTGGGTGGGGAGGGAGGAAGGGAGAAAATTTGGAATCTAAAGTTTTAAAAACACGTGTTTAAAAAAAATGTTTTCACATGCAACTGGGAAATAAGAAATACAGGACATGGGGTACAGAAAACCATCCTGCCCTACAGGAAAACTGAAAGGGAAGGGGATCAGAGAAGGGGGGGAGAGATAAAAGAGAAGGCAGACTAGGGGAAGGGGTATTTAGAACACATGCCATCTTGGGGTGGGGGGAGGGGAGAGATGGGGTGAAAATTTGGAACTCAAAATCTTGTGGCAGTAAATGTTGAAAACAAAAAAATAAATGAAAAGTATATGATACAGTCCAGAGCCAAATAAAAATGATTATTGCCTCAAAGAATACTTTATATTATCCAGAATTGGCTATAAATATCTAAAATCTTTAAAATGTTACAGTTTTTTTTAATCACAATGTGATTAAATTATTATTCCAATTTTAATTATTCCAATTCCAATAATAAATTAATTATCCCAATATGTTAATAAACTGTGATTTCATCCAGTTGGGTACTCACTCTTTCTGATGCAAAGCCTAATCCTGTGCACCTTAGTGGACAGCCTTCATGAGTTGCTGCAGTGGGGAATAGTGTTGTAATACTGCACGTACCCGGCCTTCCCTGTCTAAGCCATCTGACCTCCCACTGAAGGTCATGACCAAGGACATGCAGAAGTATAAAGAGTTGTAGCACTGCCGACCACTGTGTGAACCTCAGACGCCATGCTCTCGACCTTATATGAAGGCCAAATAACATCTTTCCCCTCTCTGGCCTGTAAAAATCCATTCCTTTTTCTCCCTGGACCCCAGTGCCTACCTTACATGCCTATTTGTTTTTCATACTTAAATGTTTCTTTTGGTTTCTAATTCGAATCCTTGTTCTTCAGTGTCACTGAAAACCAGAGCCCAGCTGCCATCACTTCTGCTACAGACTTTAGAGGAGCTACTTGATAGCAGATGGATGGTGAGGGTGCTGCCTAGCACCCTCATGTGAAGGGGAAGCCAGGGACCAGAGGATGGGAAAATATGTGCAAGGTTCCATGTGGAATGTAGAACTCAGTTCTCCCCTTTACCTTAAGGAGAAGCACAAGCAGTCTTCGGAATGAATGTTTTAGCTGAGGAAAGTTTCATTACCCAGTCTTTCAGGGATGGGCCAGTATTAAGCTAGGCTGGTAAGAACAGTAGATACCCAGTTTATCAATTAGCCCATATTTGTAACTTTTCCATCTAATATCCCTTGCCGGAGATTGTATTTTGAAGGGACTTTGGTGGAGGGAATGTTCCTTTATGTTGATTAAAATTGAGCTCTTTACTTCAAAATTTCCAAAGTGGAGTGATTTGGGATTTGTGCCCAGAGGAAAATGAAAGTGAGTAATTAAAAAAAATCAAGCATTTCTCTATGATTTGTACAAGTCACTGGACCTCTTTGGGACTCAGCTTTCCTCTGTAAAACAACGGGTCTCAGGTCCCTTCCGGGCCTGAAACTATGATCCTATAATCCTGTAACTATTTTGGACCTTTTTGAAATTGCCTAGAAACATAAATGCTGAAGAAAATAGAGAGTCCAGTCATTTTCTAAATCACCTTTTAGGGTCTGGTTTTTTTTTTTATTCTTTCCTGTTTCTTTTACCAAACTATCATCTTGGTTAAGTGCATTTCCAGAAAATCCAGGTGCTGTCTGCCCATTATGCACTGCACATTCCCCACTCACTAGTCATTACCCTCCTAGAATGCAAATGCACTTATGGTTACCTGGATACCGTTGTTAAGAGGTAGAGAACAGAAGTGCCAAGTGTGACTTACAGGCACAATAGGTCTTCCATTAAGAGCTGAAGTTGCCAAAAACCTCTTTATTTAGACAAGCTCAGACAAGACTCCAGCTCTGTTTGTGGGGTGAAATAGATAAAGGCAGTCAACACTGCTACTCAGGGTCAGCAGTTATATGGAACCTGTGGGATGCTGGGGGCAAGAAACCTGGTTTCTATTTCTAACTTACACCTTGACCAGTACCTTAGTTTAAGAAGCATCTTGGTTTGCCTACCCACAAAACTTGGGTGATGACTTGACAGGTATTACAGTGAACTAGTTTGTTAGAGCTATAATTAGGGTGAGGTCACTGGGTCTTTGCTCCAAGGAGGAAATAATTAGAGGATGGTTAACAGCACCATCTGCTGGAGATGCTTCCCCACCAGTTACCCTTCCTTATCTACCCCATTTCAACTTCCTCCTCCTGACAATCAAACTCCACCTCTACCCCACCCCCCACCTTCTCTCATGAATCAGCTAGTCCTTCACCAGCATAATCAATTAATCGGCAAGTATTTATTAAGTTCCTACTATGTGTCAATCCACCAATAAACATTTATTAAGCACCAACTATGTGTCAGGCACAAATACGTGTAGCAAAGGCTGTCCCCCCATGTAGCATCTCTAGCCTCTTCTCCCCTCACCCTTCTCCAAGAGAGACTTTAATTCCAAGCAGGAGGTTGGGAGCAGGAGCTTGACCACTCTGCTCTCCTCAGAGAGAGGGAGTGCTGGGCTAGACTTATATCTATCTGTTCCCTTAAATATTATTAGTCTAGGGGATGTGATCTGGGTGTTCAACTATGAAGAAGGAAGCAATTCCTACTCACAATGAACTCATAAAAAACTATGGTCTTCAGAGCTTACTTTTTCTTCCAAGAGGACACTACTACCCTCTCCTCATTCCAATGAGTTTCTATAGAATAGAATATTCTATTCTATACCAGAATATAAACCTACCACTTTAAGGATGAACTTACCCCACAGGTCAACTAAGAAATAGGTGAGTCTAGACTAGCCAGAGGGGAGCCCTTGAATTAAATATGGACAGAGACATTATTACTAAGCTAGGGATGAGTATTGTGTCCCTAAATGCATCCACATCATTCTGAGTGAGATCAAATGACTCCTTAGTCCTTAAATCATTTAGATAAATGACACTTGATGAGAAACCCATTTGGTTCAGCAAAATTTAAATACTTACTGTGGACAAGCATTGTGGAAGCATACAAAAGTGGCATTCACATCCTTACTAAGACAGAAATACAGAAAATAATTGCCGTGGATGACAAGATAAGATAGCATATAATCGAGAGCCAAAGTTAGAGGTACAGACAACAAAAACTGGAAAAAAAGGTTAGAAAAAAAAATCAAAATGGAACATTAAAAACAGAATAACCTTTCAGAGGCTTCCCATGGCCTGCTGAATTAAGAATGAGCTCCTAATGTTCAAGACCATTCACAATCTGAATCCATCCTACCTTTCCAGTCTAAGAATGGCTCTTTACTACCTTATTTTCATCCTGTTCTTTCCTATCTCTGTGATTTGCACAGTCTGTCCCTCATGGCTGTAATAGAATGCCCCTCCTTTGGAAATCCTTCCCTTTCTTCAAGCCTCAAATCAGGTATTACCTCCTCCAGGAAGGTTTCCCTGATTTCCCCAAGCTAAAAATGATTTCTCCCTTTTCAACAATCTCATTGCATTTTGGACTATTCAGCTAGTCAACAAACATTTATTAAGCTCTTACTATTTGCCAGGCACTGTGTTAAATACTGGGGATACAAAGAAAGGCAAAAATATGTTCTCTGCCCTCAAAGAAGTGAAGAAAAGATCAGGGGTGTAAAGTAGAAAAGAGTGGGTGATAAGTTACTGTAATGATGATGAAAGAATAAAAAAAAATTTATTAAGTACTTAGAATGCATCAGGCACTGTGCTAATCATTTCATTTAATCAGATCCAAAAACAAGCAAGTAAGCCAGCTTACATTCTAATAGGGCAAGTTTTTAACTTGGTGTCTGTGAAAGCCCCGGTTGTTTAAAAATATAGATAGATTAGATAGTTGGATAGATATAGAGATATATTAATAACTGTTATTTTAATATAATTGGTTTCCTTGGAAATCTCTGTATATTCATTTTAAAATATTATTGGATTTGGAAATTGAGGGAATGCTCATCAATCGGGGAATGGCTGAACAAGTTGTGACATATGATTGTGATGGAGTAATAACTGTGCTATAAGAAATGATGCGAGGGGTGGTTTCAGAAAAACATGGCAAGACATATATGAACTGATGCAAGGTAAAACTAGAAGAACATTGAAAAGTGAAAGATAATTGCACACAGTAACAGCAACGTTGTAATGATGATTACCTATGAAAGACTTGGCTACTCTGATCAATACAAGGATCTGAGACAATTCCAAAGGAATCATGATGAAAAAATGCAATCTACCTCCAGAGAGAGAACTGATGAACTGAACTGAACTGAACTGATGAGTGCAAATTGAAGTATAATTTTCTCACTTTATTTTTCTCACTTTTTTTGCAATACAGCTAACATGGAAATATGTTTTGCATGATTTCACATGTATAATTGATATCATATTGCTTGCCTTCTCAGTGGGTGTAGAAGGGGGTGAGAGGGAGGGAGAGAATTTGGAAATGAAAATTTAAAAAAGAAAAGGATGTTAAAAATAAATTAAAATAATTTTTTAAAAGTATGTGTATATATGTGTGTGTATACATGCACATATATACATACATATACACACACATATTATATACATATATGTATATACACACACACACACATACACACACTAGATGGAAATGGATAGAATATAGGGCCTAGAGTCAGGAAAACTCTTCTTGAGTTCAAATCTGGTCTCAGTAACTTACTAGCTATGTGACACTGGGCAAGTCACTTAACTCTCCTCAGTTTCCTCCTCTGTAAAATGACTTGCAGAAGGAAATGGCAAACCACTCCAGTATCTTTGCCAACACCCCAAATGGGGTCACAAAGAGTTGGACACAACTGAAAATAACTGAACACTGACATAGCTAGATACATACATATGTACATGTATATGTATATGTATGTATACAGGCATTATATATGCATACATATATTTCTGAGAAGGGGTCCATAGGTTTTACCATGTTGCTGAAGAAATTTGTGATATAAAAAGGGTTAAGAACCCCCACTTTAAAAAGAACCTGTACTCAGGGACACTATGATACTTTCCATCTCTCAAATTCTTATCCTCGCATGTCTGGCTAATCATAAGGAAGCAGGAGTCTCCTAACCTAATATTCTTCTCTTTTATGAGACCTGGTTTTCAGAAAGTTCTATGGGAAAGGAGAGATCAATGTTTCTCTAACTCTGCTGAGCAATTGAATTCCTCTCAAGTGTAAAAAATAATTTCTTTTCATTCTCCACTAAAGTTTTTCTCTGATGCCTCATCATGGTGTAGATGTATCTTTGGTGTCTTTAAAGGCTATTGAGCACAAGTTCTGTTGGGCCTTACACCACCATGGAACAGATGATAATAGATGGCATGTCTGCCACTGGAGGTCCAGCCTCAGTTTGAAGAGGCACAGCATCAGAGTGTTGTCTGCTAGGTTATGGCTGGTTTGTTCTGCTACTTTGTATTGTGAAACCCTGTCCAAGGATGGTGGGAAGAGGGAGTAACACCCACCTTAATGAAATCACAGATACTTGAAGCATTGAAGTACACAACAAGACAAATTCTCATCTGTGGACCACCCCAGCTGCAAGCAAAGATGCTTTTGTTTGAAAAAAGGATGTACTTTCCTTGACCTCTCCTTTCCTCTAGTATCACATGCAGTGTGAATATTTGTTTTTAGCAAGGAAATCACAAAATGTGAAAATTACTTTTTTTCCATGGGATAGGGTGGCAGAGTTTGCTAAATGTGAGAAAATACAAGTAGTATTAAGCGCCTTTAGGTGGCATAGGGAGCTGGACCTGGAGTCATGAAGACCTGAATTCAAATCCTACCTTAGTGCCTTACTATGGGACCTTGGGCAAGTGATGACCTCTCTAAGCTTGGGTTTCATAATCTGTAAAATAGGGATAATAATGGCATCTATCTCACAGGAGTATCGTGAGGGTCAAATGAGAATACATATGAATAAATATATATATATATATAGTGTGTATGTGTATCTGCATGTGTATATGTGCATGTAAAGTTTTTTGCAAATTTTAACTATATAAATGTTAGTGATTAGTATGATAGCCTGCTTGCTTTTGTGCTGGTATCCTCTCACTGTAGAGATAAGAAAACTGAGACTTAAGATCTTAGGGTGATAAAAAGTGACCCACAGCAATTAGAAACCTATTGGGGTTTAACTTTTTTGCCCAGAGAAACAGATGAATCAATCACTGCAAAGTCACTCAGCAAACAATGAGTAAAAGACACTGTGTGGAGGAAGTAACTAGCATTGGGATGGATGTTACTAGATTTCTTTCAGACTGAGCTTAGGTGAATGATGTAATGCCTCTGGGCCTCAATTATTCATCTATAAAATGAGAGAACTGGACTGGATGATTTCTAAGGTCTCTTTCAGCTCTAAATATGCAAACTTCTGAAGGAAAATGTTAGTGTTTAGAGCTGGAAGGTACTTTACAGAACCTCTAATCCAACCTTCTCATTTTGTTGATTAAGAAACTGAGGATCTGAGAGGTTAAATAACTATTCAAATCAATAAACATTTAAACATATACTATGTGCCAGGTACTGTGCTAGAGATACAAAAAGAGGTAAAACACAATGCCCACCCCCAGGGAGCTTACATGCTAATGGGTAAAACAACGTGCAAGCAAATACAGACAACGCAAGCTATATGCAAGATAAATAGGAAATGATTAAAAGAGGGAAACTACTGAAATTAAGAGGGGTTAGGGAAGGCTTCCTGTAGAAGGTGGGATTTTAGTTGAAACTTAAAGGAAGGGGGGGAGGTCAATAATCAGAACGGAGGGACAGCATTCCAGGCATGGAGGACAGCCAGAGAGAATGCCTGAAGCTGGGAGATGGAGTGTCTTATTCATGGAACAGCCAGGAGGTCAATGTCACTGGACGGAACTCCTACTTACTCTTAGGGAGTAAGGTATAAGAAGGTAGGAAGGGGGGCTTTGAATGTGTCAAAATATTTTGGAGATACCCTAAGAGCTAAGGCCCAGCAAGCAGGCTGTGCCCTGAGCTTGGCATAACAATCATCTTTTGCACTCAGGATGATATCACCCTCTGGCAAAATGTATTGTTTGGACCAGCACCAGGCCTTCACCGAGGGAGTTAGCTCCCCCTATTCCCCTGGGCCATCCATCACATGTTCACAATCCCTTATATTGTACTCATACTCCCATCATAGAGCTCTAGTTCTGTACTCTACGGGGTGGTCATGACCCCCAAGACTTGAGGCAATGACTATTCCCACAGGACCCAAGAATGCCTGTGTTGTTCCAAGAAATGCCAACAACAAGAACAGTAACTTAAGACTTAAAAATGATTGTCATAGTCCAGCCCAGTATGTATAGAAGCACTGCCTGTACTCCAACACGTTAAGCCCTCTTACTCAGGAGGACTTCCACTTGCAAATGTTTTCCTCACTCTGAAATGAATTAAACCACTACTCAATTGCTGACACACCTGCCTCTGGCCTGCTCTGTTTCAGCTTCAGTCATTTTCTGGTTAGAGACCGGGCCAGTCTGGACTGCATTGAAAATTCTGTTGACAAATGCCAACTAGAGTATTCTCTATTTACTCCTGGAGGCAATAGGAAGCCACTGGAGTTTTTTGAGTAGATGGGGTGTGTGTGTATATGTGATATGAACAGATTTGTATTTTAAGAAAATCACTTCAGCGGCTGAACGAAGAATCAAATGGAGTGGGAGAGACCTGAGTCAGTAGACCTTCTGCGTGCTGTTGCAGTAATCAAGGCATAATGTTCACTCAGGTAGTAATTAATAGAGCAGAATCTAAACTCAGATCTTCTGATTCCAGATCTACCATTTTTTCCCACTATATCCCATTGTGGTCACAATCAAGAAGCTTTTTAAAAAATTTCTATAGCCCTGGTGAATCCCTAAAACCTAGGTCATGCAATCTTGTGCTTATCTAAGCAAATGTCAGCAAATATTCTCTCTAAGGTTAGAAAGTCACAGCTTCCTGAATTTATTTCTGGTGTTGGATTTCTAACATTCAGCAGCTAAGCTGTACCAGTCCACTGGTGCCACATGGTGGCCATCTTGGAGAACTGTCTGATGCAGTAACTCATTAGGCTTTCTTCTTTTCCCTCTGGGGATAGTCTGGGGATTGCTGTGAAGAAAGTATTGTGTTAGATAGAATGTGCTATAGAAAGATGAATTATTATTATTGTTGTGCACATAGCAGAGAGAGTATGAAATAGAGATTGGGACATGGTCAGCCTACTTAGGGTCAGAAGTCATAGGATCCCATGAAAGTCCTGTGTACAAGGAGTACAGATATTATCTTCTTTTTACTTTTAAAGAAACTGAGACACAGGAAAGCTTAATAACTTGTCCAAGGTCACATAGGTAGTATCAGAGGAGAGATATGAATTCAGGTTATTTAATTCCAAAGACAACACTGTAATTAGGGGCCCCTAGCCATGTCCTTCAAGTGTACTTTATATTTATAAGCAGAATTCAAATCTTACTCATGACACTTACTAGCTGGGCAAGCCACTTTTGCCTTCTCTGGACCTCAGATTCCCCACCTGCAAAATGGAGAAAATAATAATATTAGCTAGCATTTACGTAGTGCCTACTATGTGTCCTGTGGTGGATGGATTTGAAAGGCAGCATGGTACAATGAACTAGGCATTGGATTGGGAATCAGGGAAGATGGGTTCAAATTCTGACATTAATTGGATGACCCCGGACAAGTCAACAAATACCTCTGTGTCTCAGTTTCTTCACTTGTAAAATGAAGGGGCTGGACTCAGTATCCTTTAAAGTCTCTTCCACTTCCAAAATCTAATATCCTACAAGGAAGGAGAGATTGAGATGGACCAATTGGGCCAGTACCGTGGGACAATGGAGAGACTCTGAGCTAGGGTGGAGGCCATGAGAATGAAAAGAAGGGGCTAGATGTAGCTACCTCCTTTTTCTCTCCTAATTAAATCCACTTTTCCTCAAACACCAGCATTTGAGATAAACCCCAAACTATTGCATACTCAATTTTGCTTTCCTGTTTAGTTTAATAATTAATTGCAACAAGATTTGGTTTCTACTATTTTCTATACTAAATGTTCAGTATTTCAGCAATAGTATGGGTTAAACAGGCTTTGTGGGTTAACCTTCACTGCCACATGAAAAGCTGTTTCCATGGGAATATGTGTCCCAAGTTCCAAACAACCAACTCATAAACATGTTTTTGGAACACAGTCCAATTAGGGACTGCATATAACCACCCCACATGAGGCCTGACCTTGGACCAAGTGTCTTCCACACAGGCCCAGGTGGTGCCCATGACTGCTCCTGGGGCCCAGTCCAGCTGGATCCTTCCTTCTCCAATCCATCCTATTAATCTGCTCCAAGGGGGAGGGGAATCCTCACCTCACCTCAAGAGCATATTGTATGAATGCTTCTGAAGCAGTTTTCACATTTCTGCTGGAGACAAGAACTGATTGCCACAAAGTAGGTCAAGAACTCCTCTGAGACATATTGACTCTGCCTTTGATTTTTCTGTCTTGAAGTTCAAAGAGCATGAGTAAGTTCATTGGGAAAAAAAAAGAAGTATTGATTTTTTTTCTCTCTCTCAAGAAATTGGGAACATGCTTGGCATGAACAGAAACTAAGAAGTTGGCAAGGAAGGGATACATCCCAAATAGTCATTAATTTCATCTCATAATTCGCTCTCAATTTGCTATTGTCAGGGTTTGGGGTTGGTATAGGGAGGAGGCTACAAGTGTCGTATCTCTGTACCCCATAAACTATAGTGGCACAGAATCAGGGAGCCTGTGTCACCAATATGAGGTAAGGCAGGCAGATGCCATCGTGTTCCAGCCTACACCCTCCCATAATAATGACGATAATTAGCACTCACTTACTTAGCACCTGCCATTCAGAGCACTTCACAAAGACAATTCACTTACCTCTGAGTTCCAAAAACCTCCCATAAGAGGAGGCAGGTTTTATTATCCCTATTTGGTAGAAAGAGAAAATGAGTGAGCTCCAGGGAAGGTTAAGCTATTTTTTTTTTAAAAAGTCACATTATACAAGTGGCGGAGCTGGAAAAAGGCCCTCTTTCTAGCTACCAACTCTGATATACAGTGAAACACACAGGATTTATCTTCTAGGCTTTACCCAAATCCCACGGCTTGGTGCTCATTCCCTGGAACAATTTGCTTTGCTAAAATTTGAGATGACAGAGAAACAGGGAAAGAATGAGAACATAACTCTGTGGCAAATGAGGAGTGATGCTCTGACAGTGGCATTATATGTGCCATCAGCAAATCAAGCTGTCAGCAAATTCAAAGGTGATAGAAGAATCTAAATGAATGAATGAATGAATAACTAACATTTATGTAACGCCTACTATGTGCCAAGCACTTTCAAATTATTATCTCATTTGATAATATCTCATAACAGCCTTGGGAATTAGGTGCTTTCATTATCCTCATTTTACAGATGAGAAAACTGAGGCAGACAGAGGTTAAGTGACTTGCCCAGGGTCACACAGCTAGTAAATATCTGGGACTGGATCTGAACTCAGGTCTTCCCAACTTCAGGCCCCGCTAGTTTCCATTCACCATACCACCTAGCTGCCTCTATCAAGGATTGAAAATTCATTTTGAAACAACTCTAAATAAGGGATGTCCCATGTTTAATTTGCTAAATTGATATTTATATAACACAGATGTGACAGGGTCATTCCCCTACTTAAGAGGCATTAGTGGTTTCCTTTTGCCTCTAGGATAGAAAACAAACTCACATGTAGCATCTAAAGCCTTCCACAATTTGGCTCCCACCTATCATCCTAGACATATAGCCCTTTACTTCCCCACTCTACATTCCAGCCAAACTCATCTACTTCTTAGGTCTCCATGTGTGACATTCCATCTCCCTCTTGCAAAGTCTATTCCCACCCTTAACCCTAACACTATCCTCTCCCTTCTCCTACACCTTATAGAATCCCTAGCTCAATCCAAGGCTCAGATCAAATGCCATCTCCTGATTTTTGTTGTTCAGTTTCAGTTTCATCTCCAACTCTTCGTGACCCCATTTGGGGTTTTCTTGGCGAAAATACTGGAGAGGTTTGCCATTTCCTTTTCCAGCTCATTTTACAGATGAGGAGACTGAGGCAAACAGGGTGAAGTGACTTGCCCAGGGTCACACAGCTAGTAAGTGTCTGAGGCCAGATTTGAACTCCAGGAACATGAGTTTTCCTGACTCTAGGCCCAACCCCCTATGTACTATGGCACCACCTAGCTGCCATGATTACATCTTCTGATTACTTCCAGTGTTAATTCTCCCCATTGCCCTGAAGTTACTTTTTATTCACTTTGTGCATATTTTGTAATCTGTGTATATTTTGTTTGCCTCAGAAGAATATAAGTTCAGTGAAGATAGGGACTATTTTCATCAACACTTGATACATGCTGATTGTTGAGTTGACCTCACTATGCCACCTAGCTACCCTAAAGTCAATTGCATAGTTTCTGCTAAATAGCTTATGGAAATATGTAGTATCCCACAAAGTGCTGAATACTAGAGGGCCAAAACCCTGACAGATGATGCTCTCTCCCTTCAGCCAAGATGCTGGTCTAGCTCCCAGTCTAGCCTTTGGTGATTCTAATACCAGGGTATTACCAGGGGTTCTTTTTGTTTCAAGTGCCCATCCAGTGTTCATTTTTCAGTAAGTTAAATGGGAAAGATATGGAGCCTACCTCCAAAATAGAACTCATTCTCTTTTACCCTCAAACCCACCCCTCTTTCCAGACATCCCTATTTCTATAAGAGGAACCATCCTTCTAGTCATCTAGATGCACACAACTTCAGTCAGTTTTCAGTTCTCACTCTCATTCACCCCATGTATCCAACCCTTTTCTAAATCTTGTCATATCTACCTCCACAACATCTCTTTCATAGGTCCCCTTTGCCATAACTCTAGGTAAACAGTAGATACAGCACTAGGCCTGGAGACAGAAAGACCTGAGTTTAAACCTGGCCTCAGACTCTTACTATCTGTGTGACCTTGGACAAGTTACTTAACTTCTGTTTACCTCAGTTTTCTCAAGTATAAAAAGGAGATAATAAAAAGTACCTTCCTTCCAGACTTGTTGTGAGGATCAAATGAGGTAATAAGTTAAAGCACTTGGCACAGAGCCTGTCACATAACACGCTATATAAATATTTTTGTTTTTGAGTCATTGTCAGTCATATTCAACCCTTTGTGGCCCCATTTGGGGTTTCCTTGCAAAGATACTAGAATGGTTTACCATTTCCTTCTCCAGCTCATTTTACAGATGAGGAAACTGAGGCAAATGGGGTTAAGTGACTTGCCTAGGGTCACACAGCTAGTAAGTGTCTGAGGCCAGATTTGAAATCAGGAAGAGAAATCTTCCTGACTCCAGGCCTGGCATTCTATCTACTGCACTACCTAGCTAGCAATATAAATGTAAATTACTATTATTATTATCATTATTATTGTTATCTCTCCTCATTTCAATGCATCCTCCACACAGTAGCCAAAATAATTTTTCTAAAGCATAGATCTGATCATGTAAAGCCTCCCCTCCCCAATTAAGTCCAATAATTCCATATTATGTCTAGAATCAAGTAGAAGCTCCTCTGTATTTAAAGCTCTTCACAACCTGACCCATCATGTCCTTGCTTACACTCTGTTGTTGTTCCTCCTTTGTTCTCAGAGAGGACCAATGACATCAGGAAGATGATGTCTTGACTTGAAAGTGAAATGGATTTAAGTGAGGCAGGACTGTGCAAAGTCATCAGCCTCACTCTCTCCTCCAGAGTCATCTTAGTCCAGTGGCAAGACATAGGTCAGGAAAACTGGCGATCGCCCCAGATGCAATGGGAAACCTGGGTCTTTTTAAGCTAAGGTCTTTCCCAGGTCTCAGTTTGTCTGAGGCAACACCCATTCAGTGATTTAAGGCTAGGTAAGAAATGAGGCAGAAGATGGCCTAGCTTTCCTACTAAAAAAAAAAAAAAAAATCAACCTGGGAGGGGAAGACCCTCAGAGTTTCTGACCAGAACAGAAACAATTGTTATTTACATTCACTCAGAGCCGTCAAACCAAGTGAGTCTTGGGTTGGGACCTATTGTCGATTAATCAATGAGAGCCAGAGTGATTTGGTTTTAAGGCACAGTCAAGTAGGTCCACTTCAATCCCCATGGGCTATATCAAAGCCTGGTTTTCCAGAGCTCAATTTCAAGAGATGATAAATAAAACTACATGGGATGAAAGAGTTAATTATTTCATTATTGTGGGAAAAAATGATAGAATAAATAAATGGGGAGAAGGGAAAAAATCTAGCCCCCAAACTCCAATTTATCTTGCAAGGTTTAAGCAGTCAAAATTTGCATTCCTTTGGGCACAACACCCACATGTAAGGGTATGATTTCACATGTTTAGAGGAGGGAGGGAAGGAAGGAAGAAAGGAAAAAAGGAAGGAAGGAAGGAAGGAAGGAAGGAAGGAAGGAAGGAAGGAAG
>NW_020954655.1:1009019-1038875 GCF_900497805.2 Vombatus ursinus
GAAGGAAGGAAGGAAGGAAGGAAGGAAGGAAGGAAGGAAGGAAGGAAAGAAGGAAGGAAGGAAGGAAGGAAGGAAGGAAGGAAGGAAAGAGAGAGGGAAGGAAGGAGCAGCATTGGCCAAGTGGAACTAGCCAGCTGGGTCCCCAGCGGGGCAGCTACTATTACTCACAGATTGTTGTTCAGTCAAACCGGACTTTTTGCTGGTCCTCAGTGTCAGCACTCCACCCTTTTGGCTTTGTACAGGTTGTCCCCTCATGCCTGAATTCATTTCCTCCACACCTCAACTTCTTGGCACCTCTGGTCTCCTTTGAGATTAAGCTCTTGTCCAGGAGGTTTTTCCTCATTCTCCCAGTATCCAGTGCCTTCTCCCAAGGTTAATTCATATCTACTTTACATGCATTTTGTATATATCTATCTATTCATGCTGTTTCCCATGTTAGAAGTTAAGCTCCTTAAGTACAAGCGCTAATTCACTTTTGTCTTTGTATTCTCAGCAACTTTCACAGTGTTTCCCATATAGCAAATGTTTAATAATGTATGTTGATTGATCAATTATAGGCTTCTTAGTTGAACTAGACTCCTAGATCTACTGGAGAGCCAACCTGAACACACAGATTATCCCCACAATCACACTCACTTTTCTTATTTTTTTAAAAGCAATTAGGGTTAAGTGACTTGCCCAGGGTCACACAGCTAGTAAGTGTGAAGTGTTATGTGTCTGAGGCCACATTTGAACTCAGGTCCTCCTGACTTCAGGGTCAGTGCTCTATCCACTGCGCCACCTAGCTGCCCCCACACTAACTTTTAAGGTGTCTTTTAGAAAGGGGGCAATATGCATCATCAATGGAGGATTCTCCAGGTACTCCGGACCTAACTCCTGGTTATATCCATATCACCAATGCTAGGCAAAAATGAGAATGATCAAGGATGGGGCAGGAAAGGGAAATACCCTGGGGAATTTTCTTTGCTAATTCCCTCAGTTTGAGGTATCTATCAATAAAACTTCTTTGATGAAAACTATTCTGAGAGCCTTAGCTGAGAAAAAAAAAATTAATTCCCTTTCTTCTTTTGACATAATACAGAAAATGTCATTGGAAATAAATACAGTTGTGGTTTTAGGTTACTTCATATTCTGTGGAAAGGCATTTCTTTGAACTTACAGAACTAGTCATTGAGAGGTTAAAGGTTTAGCCACTTTGGGATACCGCACTAATTCATTATATTTCCAAGAGAAGAAAATATTCACTGAAACCACAGTGAATGATGCAATTTCCTAAGCACTCCAGTAGTCCTTCTCTTTAGTTCCCTCCCCGTACCCCTGGCAGAAGCCCTGACACTCTCCCAGATGAGTATACTTTGAAGTAGTGCTTGGAAAAATCAGTATTTGATAAGCTTTTAGAAAGAGCACCTATTACCTTAGCACACTATCACCTTGCTTGGTGATTTCTACAGAGCAGTTTGAAAGGAAAATCTAAAATGTTCAAAAGAGCGGCCACAAAAAGTGATGAATGGGAAGTATGCAAAGAAATGTGTAACAGCCTACATGAAATGCTGCAAAATGAAACAAATGAGGACTGGATTTGCATTGACCATGATTGAGGGTGGGAGAAAGAAAGGAATATGAGAGGTAGCAGAACCTAAGGCAGAGCCTGAAGAATAAAAGCATTTTTTGTTTGTCGTTCATTTCTTTGGTTTTAACTTGTTAAATGCTAAGGTTTTTACAATAGATTTTATTCCCTCTTTTATATCTTTGTTTTTGTTGATTCAGTCAGTCAACAAGCATTTATTAGGTGGATTGTATGTGCCAGGCATTATACTAAGTGCTGGGGATATATAACAGACAAAAGAACATAGCATCTGATCTCAAGAAGCTCACATGCAAAAAATGCTTGAAATCCTCCAACAAGAGGAACTCACTACCTCCCAAAGCAAGCCATTCCACTTTTGAATAGGTCTAATTGTTAGGAACTTTTTCCTGACATCAAGCCTAAATTTCCCTCTGTCCACCCATTACTCCTAATTCTGGCCTCCGGGGCTAAAGAGAACAAGATTGTTCTTTCTTCCGCGTGTTGGTAGTGGTGGTGTTCAGTTGTGTTCAACTCTTCATGACCCCATTTAGAATTTTCTCGGCAAAAATACTAGAACCATTTGCCATTTCCTTCTCCAGCTCATTTTACAGATGAGGAAACTGAGGCAAACAGGGTTAAATGATTTGTCCAGGGTCACTCAGCTAAGAAGTGTCTGAGGCCAGAGTTGAACTCAGGAAGAGAGGTCTTCCTGACTCTAGGCCCCACACTCTATCCACTGGGCCCCCTAGCTGCTTCTGCATGACCATGCTTAAAATACTTGAAGAGAGCTATCAATTCCCCTCTGATTCTTCTCTAGGCTAGACATTTCCAGTTCTTTCAACTGATCCCCATATACTACAGACTACAGGTACTTTCCTATCTCCATTGCTCTCTTCTGGAATTTTTTTAGTTTATCAATGTCCTTTCTCAATTGTGGCATCTAGAACTCAATAACCCAGATGGTCTGACCAGGGTAGGTATAGTAGGTCTCTCACTTCCTTTTTTTCTAGTAGCTCTGTATCTCTCCATGCAGCCCACTATTGTATTAGTTTATGAGCTGCCATATCACATTGTTAGGGCAGGTAGGCGGCACAGTGGATAGAGCACTGGACCTGAAGTCAGGTAGACCTGAGTTCAAATCTGGCCTCAGACACTTACTAGCTTTGTGACCTTGGGCAAGTCACTTAACCTTGTTTACCTCAATTTACTCATCTGTAAAATGAGCTAAAGAAGGTAATAGCAAGTCAATCTAGTATCTCTGACAAGAGAACCCCCCAAAAATGTCATGAAGACTCAGACATAACTGAACAATACATCACATTAAATCCTGCTGATCATTTTAATACAAACTGCTTTCTAACCATGCCCACCTGTATCACGTACTCGTAAAGCTGAATTTTTGGACCCAAGTGTAAGACTTTACATTTACCCCAGTGAATATTTATTTTAACTAGGTAGTAGTTGTTGTTGTTAAATTTAATCTTGTTAGATTGAGCCTAGTGTTCTAGCCTGTAAAGATCTTTCTGGATCCTTACTCATCCAGTGTGTCATATCTCCCTGCTTTTTGTCATCTGTAAATTTGATGAGCATGCCTCCTCTGCTTTACTTAAATCATTGATAAAAATGTTAAATAGTTCAGATCCCTTGGGCATTCCCCTGAGACTTCCCACCACCAAGTTGACATCAAACCATTCGCAACTCTTCTTTGACTTCAGCTATTCATCCAGTTCTGAATCTTTCTACTTATAATACCATATAGTCCATATCTTTCCATCTTTTCCATAATACTAGTATAATAAACTTTATCAAACACTTTGCTAACATCTAAGTAAACAATATTTACAGCATTTCCTTGATCTACCAGTTAGGAACCCTATAAAAAAAAAGGAAATAAGTTTAGCTGGGCTTAACCTATTCTTGATGAAGCTATGCTGACTTTTTGTAACTACAAATTCATTTTTCTAGATTTTTACCAACCTTACTTCTTTTCATAATCTATTCGGGACTTTTGCCAGAAATTGAAGTAAAGCTCCCTGAGCTATAGGATTGACAGTGAAGGGTGGCTCTACCCTCCTTAGAAGAAGGAACTATGGCTGTCTTCCTGACTCCAGGCTTAGCACTCTATCCACTGTGCCACCTAGCTGCCCCTCATGGATGCAGAATGGAGTATACTTAATCTGAAATGTCCAATGGGTTAATTTCTTCTGCTTAACTATACTTGTTTGTTATACAGAAGGGTTCTCCTGGATAGAAGTGGGGGAATATCACTGGGAAGTAACAGCAACATAAAAAGAGAAAAAGAGTATCAATAAAACATTTATTTAAAATGTTTAAAAAGCATGGACTTCATTTTTACCAAAGGCAATGGAGAAAATGTCAGTAACTAACAATCCATATGATTAATTTCCAATCTGTGCAAAATCTTTATAAGGTTAAATAAACTGCACACACATTGAGAACATCCTTGATAATGCAATGAAAAGAGACTAGGAAGTCTTTTACAAGTAATATCCACTAATAGACTATATCTTTGTAGCTAGGTGATTGACTGAAAGGTTCAAAAATACAAGATCCCACTGTGTTCATTATTATGTATTAAAAATCATTTGATTTGATAGACAAAATGCTTTCTTAAAGGCTATCCTTCAACAAACTGTCTCCCAAATCATTTGCCAAAGTCATATAGGGGGACTTGAAAGATGTAACAAGAAGATAATTTTATTCAATGGCCCTTTGATTAAGACCAAACAAGACATAAAACAAGGAATGTATTCACCAAAGGTGTTGGCTGCCATCATGGGGGACATCTAGCACAGAGTCCAAACAGAACAAGGATCTCCAATAGATAATGAGATATTCCAGATGCTCCTGTTTACAGATGACATTTGTGTGATTGCATTGAGACCTGGTAAAGTACAGAGCCTTCTAAATTAGATTCACAATCAATGAAGAGTTTAACTTAACAACTTGCACATGAAAAACCAAACAGATGAAAAGTGCCTCTAATCTCTTCTCAAACAAGAGCTGAATTCACCTAGTGTTGTGCCAGCATTCATGAGCACTGCTTCATCATCTGCCTCGCTGGGCCAGCTACATGGCTCCTTCCTGCTGCTTATGGAGATCAATAGGTAAGGTTAGGGTTAGGAATTAGGGTTAAGGCTTTTCATTTTCCTGGAAACACAGGCAGTTCCCCCAGTCAGACAGTTAACATTTATAAAAAATCTACTGTTTGCCTATAGAGGCAACTGGATGGCTAAGTGGATAGAGCATCATGCCTGAAGTCAGGAAGACCTGAGTTCAAATGCAGCCTCAAACACTTACTAGCTGTGTGACCCTGGGCAAGTCACTTCACATGTTTGCCTGGAGAAGAAAATGACAAATCACTCCGGTATCTTTGCCAGCAAAATTCCATGAGCAGTGCAGGCCATAGAGTCACAAAGAGTGAGTCAGACACAACTGAACAACAATAACAACTATGTGCCAGGAA
This sequence comes from Vombatus ursinus, assembly GCF_900497805.2. NCBI lineage: Eukaryota > Metazoa > Chordata > Mammalia > Diprotodontia > Vombatidae > Vombatus > Vombatus ursinus. The sequence continues at coordinate 1,014,074 of NW_020954655.1, forward strand.
CTATGCTAAGGACTGAGGATTCGGAGAAAGTCAAAAGGCAGTCCTTGTTTCCAAGAAGCTTAAATGGGAGAATCAACATGCAAGCTATGTACAAACAAAGATAAAGGATAAATTGAGTAATCAACAGAGTAAGGCACTAATTTTGACAGGGAACGTTTGATGGTTGGGAAAGGCTTCTTGCAGAAAGTGAGATTTAATACAAGAGCAGAAAGAAGTCAGGGAAGCTAGGGGGTGAAGATGAGGAGGGATAATTCTAGTGGGGAACGACCAGTGAAAATGATCAGAGTTGGGAGATAGAGTGAGTGACCTGAATGGGCAGATTCCAAAATTTGCCCACTGAACTACACAACAGAACTGTAGGGAATGGTATCTCAACAATGCAAGAGTGTTAGCTGGAAGTTTGATAATAATCATCTACTTCCACAAGGCACATCAAATAGCCAGATCATTTTGCCAGAGTGAAATGACGTCTGGAGCTGTTTTATTTTAACTAGGTAGTAGTTGTTGTTGTTAAGTCATGTCCAACTCTTCCTGACTGCATTTGAAGTTTTCTTGGCAGAGAAACTGGAGTGGTTTTCCATTTCCTATTTCAGCTCATTTTACGGATGAGAAAACTGAGGCAAGCGGGGTTAAGTGACTTGCCCAGGGTCACACAGCTAGTGTCTGAAGCCAGATTTGAACTCAGGAAGGTGAGTCTTTCTGACTCCAGGCCCAGCGCTCTATCCACTGTGCCACCTAGCCGCCCTAGGTTGATTCCCATCAATAGAAAGGAGGTATCATTTGATGGGTATGCAGCCCCAGATGAGTTGAAACAGCCACTATCTAACTTCGGCTATAGATTTATGTGTTTAGTGTCAATTCCAGAATCTTTAGTAACCTCTTTGTAGGTTCATTGATTTAGAGTTAAAATGGACCATTCAAGTCATTGGGTCCAACCTCCTAAGTTTCCAGTTTATGGAACTGAGGCCAGAGAGGTTGAATGAATTGCCCAGAATCATACTGTGATTAAGTGTCTGAGGTAAGATTCAAACCCAGGTCTTCCAGATCTCAAGTTCAGTGCTCTATCTAGTACACCGTATTTCCTCTTCTGCAATTTGCATTTCTGGGGTAATTCATTGTTGAGAGAGGGTGGGAATCTTATACCCTCTACATGACTTATACAGGGGTGAGGAACCTGCAGCCCCAAGGCCACATGTGGCCCTCTAGGTCCTCAAGTACAGTCCTTTGACTGAATCAAAACTTCTCAGAACAAATCCTCATTCTGAGAAGTTTGGATTCAGTCAAATGACCTCTCTTGAGGGCCTAGAAGGCCACATATGGCCCTGAGGCAGCAGGTTCCCCACCCCTGAATACTGTTTTCCTCATTTTCAAAATGGACATGATAGTAATGAATCATTAGTTGGCCTGAAGCTGTTTCCTGGGATGAGCATTAGTAGCCTGCCCACAGGACTGTTGAGTTGAAATCTTCAGCGGTTATTTTTTCACAATGGTGGAAAAGTTTATAGGGATGTGATAAATAAGCTCAGATGGCTCCTGGGTACTCTCATTGATCATGCTTGTTTTTGTGTTTTCAGATTTACATCACTTTGTCTCACAAATTTCTCAAAGTCTATCTTTGATTTCTCTGAATCTGTGTTAAAAATATCAGGCTTTCTGCTGTGTTCTTCCCCTTTCAAACATCTCTGAAGGTGAGAGCTTTCTCAGGGAAGAGTTTGTATTTCTTTGAAAGGTATTTTAACATTCCTTTGATCCAGGACCTGGAGCCTTCACTGATTAAAGGAAGCAGACTGAGTGTGCAAAACCCACAGCATCTAAATGTCTTCCATTTTTAATGTGCCCAAGGAAGAAATATTCATTTGAAATTCAGGCATTATTATATCCTGACCTATCAATAGATCCTTTGTACTGGGTGGAGGGAGGAGGGAAAGGAAGAGGGAGAGGGACCTCCTGTGTGAACAGGCTAGTGAAACCAGGCTGTATAATAAATTAAACATCCTAAAGCTAACTAGGATGAAGGACTCACTATACTGTTTTGTGTTGCTAAGTCTACTGCCCTGAATCAATCCAGTCGCCATGATTTATTTACCGCTACTTTCCTGACTGGAGTCAAGTGAAGGTGAATTATTCTGCCCCCTCCCCATTTCAAATTACTAGAAAAATTGCTTGTCTAATTCATAAGGCTGTCAGGGATAGCTAAAGCAGACAGACTTCTAACATTTACCCCTAGTGGACATGCCAGTAAGGATTCACCATTGGTGACTATTGTTTTAAACTTTCCAATGACTATGACCAGGAAAAATCAAATACAGTGACGCTCTGTACACAATATCTGACCTTGCATTGGGTGGGTGAGTGGCCTAGCTGGCACTTGTTCAACTCTAAGAGTTGATCATTGGCGAAACTAGCTATCCATCCCAAGAAACTTCCATCCCAAGAGTTATTCCTAGGATACCATCTTATTGTAGTTTCAGTGAGGACACACCCCAGAATCTTATCTGTCTTTCTCTACCTTGAACTTAATGACATGGCATCAGGCTCCATGGGGTTACCTGTTCCTAGTCACTTTGCTCCTCAGGCCACCAATGAGAGGAACAGATATTGATGTGGTCCTTGAAGACGATGGAAGACTAATGAGAATGAGGAGTGGGATAGAAAGGGGCTCAGAGCCTCCAAAGGGTGTCCAAGGGGCCCACTGCTGTCTTTTACCCTCTGTTCTAAACCCATATCCAGTGGCCTATGTCCTCTAAGTCACCTTAACCAAATATTTTATAACATGGGCATTTCCCAATTGCAATTTGTTACCTTCCCCACTCAATTCATCTCAACTATCCTTAAACAAACAATTATTTTCTGCCCCTTCAGGCTCCACCCCCAACTAGCAATCTAGTCCAAAGGAGAACATGTCTCAAACAATCAAATCTTGAGTTGGGCTAAATCCAAGGTATAAAGTGGCTTTTGTCAAGAGCATTTCTCTGAATAAAGTAACATGAAACCTGTTGAATCATAGATCCTCTTTCCTTACCCTGGCCCTCATATAAGCAATAAACTGGCATGTGGAAGAATATCCTCTGCACTTTTTTGTCCTTAGAATCCTCCTGAATGATGAAAATAATCTTCCACTGTCCCTTCCTTCCTAACCCATGGAGTCTTACATCTTCTTCCTACATCCTCTGTTGAGACTGGGTCAGCAATCTCTGGTAATTCTAGAAACAAATTCCATTTCCAAATGTCCCTTCAGAAATTAGTAATTGCTAATGTTTATATAGTGATTTAAGGTTTACAAAGTGATTTGCCAACATTATATATCACTTTATCTTCATGACAAGCCTTTGAAGTAGGTACTATTAATAACCTCACTTAGGTGAGGAAACATAAGCTTAAAGAAGTTGGGTGACATTCCCTGTGCCATACAACCAGTCAGTGTCTGAGGGCAGATTGGAACCTGAATCCAAGTCCAACAGTCCTTACTATGTATACCACATGGTCCAAGGTCGCAAGTAGTCATTATTTTCCCCAGCAATATTCTTAAATCTTTGGTTTCAAAATTTCTCAGAAACTACCAGCCTGGATTCACCACCCCTACCACCCCCACCACTTTGGGGTTGATTATCATCCCCATGTTATGAGAATCATTTGTTTCCATTATGTCTAAGTCAGGGGATTCTTCACCTAGGGTCCATGGACCCCAAGGGATCCATTGGTAGATTTCAAGGGATCCTGGAACTTGGATGGAAGAAATTACATCTTTATTCTCATTAACTGCTCACTGAAATTTGCATTTCATTGTGACTTGTTTTTCTGAGAAGGAGTCCACAGGCTTCATAGACAGGCAAAGGGGTCCATGACACAACAAAAAGTCATAAGAATCCTTGACCTAGGGCAAGGCTTAACATGGACATAAATGAGTATGAGTTATGACCTATTTACCTTCTACTCTGCACAGGTAATGAGATATTTCCATCTTGGTCAAGATAAACAAGCTTTCCATGTCTAGTAATCACCACAGTGAGGTTGCCATGGTAAAGGGTGGAAATCGTTCAGTTTAGAGATGGCTCTAAACTGACAAATGACTAATACTAATGCTGGAATGAGATACACAAAGAGAAAATTATTTTGTCCTAATAGCACAATGTAAGAATGATTCGCTTTATACCTAGACTTAGTTAACTTTTAAAATCTATTGTGTTAATGAAAGCTGATTAAGGTCTGTTGCCTACCTATAGGAGGATAGAAAGGATCATAGACTTGAGGAAAGGAAATAATGTCATTTAATCAACTAACAAAATCATTCAGTATGTGAGTGTCTACCATGTAAGACTGGGCTGAAGCTCTAGGGATAAAAATAGGTGCAAAGATATATGTTCTGGTCCTATAGGATCTTGCAATTGATCTAGTGGTGAATAGGGATCACACATTACATAACGGGCATGTAATGCTGAACAGAGAAATCACTTCGGACTGGGGAAGTGAGAATATCTTTAACAGAAGCCTTCCCTAAGGTGCCAGAATTTAAACTGAGCCTTAAAGTTTGGGCAGGATTTAGATACACAGAAGAAAAAAAGAAAGGAATCTCCATTAGGGAGAACAATGTGAGGAAATGTTTAACCAACACCTTAAAGCAGTTCTTTATTTAAGTGAAGTCAGAAGACCTGTATTCTAATCCTGGTTCTAGAACAAAACATGCTACAAGACCTTAGTCAAGTTACCTTAACTTGTTCATACATTTTTCCTCATCTGTAAAATGGGAATTAACATCTACTCTTTCATTTCAGGGAAGCTGCGAGAAGAGATGCAAACAGCCTTCCAAAAAATAAAAAATATATTTCTAAACCAATTAATTTTGTTTCTGACTAAGAAGTTCATGGGAAAGAGACTTGGAGATTTTAGTTGACTACAGGTTCACTGTGAGACAATAGTATGATGCAGTTACTTAAAAAAGTAATGCACTCTGGGCTATATTATCGCATTTTTTTAAGGTGGGGAATGGATCTGTAATTATTCAGAATCCCCACCGATAGTACTGCCTCTACCAATACAGCCCAGCTCTGCAACTGGTCTTACAGAGTTACCTGGAACAATGACCAGTTAAGTGACTTATATGGGTCAAAGGCATCTACAAACTCAGGTCTTTTAGACTCTGAGGGTAGTTCTCACTCAATTACATCCCTCTATCTCTCCATATTATTAATAAAAATGTAATATCCAGATAAATAGAAGCAATAGCCTATACTCAATACCAAAATAATATGCCTACTTCTGGACACTATGTGAAATTGACAAATTAGATCATATCCAGGTGGTTAAGGAATTTGAAACAGAATTACATAATAAATTGCTGAGGATCTGTATAACCTAGAGAAGTGGATAAGGCAAAATACTACTTCAATTATTTGCAATCAGCTGTTACATGAAATCATGAATCACATTTACATGGTACTTTTCAGTTTACAAAGTTCATTTCCCCACTGATGGAAATAGCAAAACATACATGCCTTCTCATCTTGTATGCTCCTTGTCCATATCCTCCAAAGAGAATTTAGTCATCATATTATAAGCTCTTTTGGGGGTATTTTAATATTAATATTTTAATTAATTAAAATTAATATTTCATATTACAACACTAGCAGAGTATTGACTGTGGAGTCATAGGACCTTGGTTTCAAATCTTGACTCTGATGCTTATTACCTTTGTGACCTTGCCACATAAGCTCCTTGGGACTCAGTGTTCTTATCTGTAAAAGGGGGGATCAATAAACTAGACAGCCCTTTAGGTCCTTGGAGTTCTAGATCTATAATATATTAATGATCTTTCTTGTTACATGTAACTACCTTAACCACATCTTAACTACCTTAACCACACAAGTCATAAATAGCCTGAAAATCTTTTACCTACTCTAGGGTACAAGACATCACTGGCAATATGCTTATTTATACTCACCATACATCTTTCTTTTTCTTTTCTTTCTTTCTTTCTTTCTTAGAGGCGATCAAGGTTAAGTGACTTGCCTCAGTTCACACAACTGGTAAGTGTCTGTGGCCCAATTTGAACTCAGGTCCTCCTGACTCCAGGGCCAGTGCTCTGTCCACTGCATCATCTAGCTGCCCCTCCCATACAGCCTTCAATTGCTATTTGAGGGATTCGCAGTTTTGATTCTTTGGAGATTGTAGTGTTCTATGATTATGTATCATCATCAGAATATTAATGTCAGTATCTTTTAAAACTGCTTTGGCAAAAGTAATCAGTTTGCAATCATTTAAAGTGCCACTAAATTTCCCAAATATGATCCAGGCCACTCTCCTATTTAATTCTAGGCCCAGCTCATTTTCCATGACCACTGCAATGTTTGTCCAAGACATATGTACTCATGGACTAAATCCATAGACTGCCCATCCAGTTACTCGTTATAATCTGTACAATATACATTCTTAATCTATTTGTATTTTCCTCTGTGGGCTGCTAAGTCAGTTTCTTGATTGGTCAAGGTTTTCGTTAAAAAAGCCCTATATTGTTCTAAGGGCAGCTACGTGGTAGAATAGATAGAGAACTGAGTTTGAAATCAGGAAGATTCATCTCCCAGATTTCAAATCGAGCCTCAGACACTTACTAGCTGTGTGACCCTGGGCAAGTCACTTAACCCTGTTGGCCTCAGTTTCCTCATCTGTAAAATGAGCTGGAGAAGGGAAAGGATAAACCACTTCGGTATCTTTGCCAAGAAAACCCAAAAATTGGTCACAAAGAGTTGGACACAACTGAAATGATTGAATAACAACAAAATATTGTTCTATAGCATGGGCGTGTGATCTTTGTGTATGTGTGTCATAGAGCCCTCCTTTGGCAATCTAGTCAAATCTGTGGATCCTTTCTCAGAATGATGTTTTTAAATGAACAAAATAAAATGAATAAGGAAAACCAATTATATTGAAATAGTTATCACAACATTGAAAAAGAAAAGTCAGTGGACTCCAGGTTAAGAACCTCTCTCTACTTGGTGCAATCAAGGACAACGCCATCTACAAACAGAAACAGCTGGAGAACTTCACCATGACCATGTGTAGTAAATCCTTATTCACTCTGGACTTTGCACAGCCATCCTTCATAACAATGGCAAACACCTTTTTTTTCCTCTTTAATTGTAGATTTATTTAGTATTTTATTTTTCCCCAATTACATGTAAAAACAATTTTTAAAACTTTGAGTTCCAAATTCTCTCCCATCCTCCCTTTCCATATCCCTCATTGAGAAGGCAAGCAATTCAATATAGGTTATACGTGTGTAGTCATGCAAAACATTTCTACAACAGTCATGTTGTGAAAGAAAACATAAACAAAAAAAAACTCAAGAAAAATAAAGTTTAAAAAGTATGCTTCAATCTGTTCTTTATCTGGGAATGGACAGCATTTTTCATTCTAAGTCCTTCAGAGTTGTCTTGGATCATTGAATTGTGGAGAATAGCTAAGTCATTCACAGCTGATCATCACACAATATTGTTGTTATTTTGTACAGGGTACATTTTACTTTGGATCAGCTCATGTAAGTCTTTCCAGGTTTTTCCGAGAGCATCCTGCTCATAATTTCTTATAGAATGAAAGTATTCCATCATAATCACATGCCACAATTTGTTCAGCCATTCCCCAATTGATGGGTGTCCTCTCAATTTCCAATTCTTTGCCACCAGAAAAGAGCTCCTATAAATATTTTTGTACATATGGGTCCTTTTCCTTTTTGTTTTTTATCTCTTTTGGGATATAGATGTAGTAGTGGTATTGCTGAGTCAAGGGGTATACATGGTTTTATAGCCCTTTGGGCATAGGTTCAGATTGCTCTACAGAATGGTTGAATCAGTTCACAACTCCACCAACAGGACATTTATGTCTCATTTTTCCCACATCCCCTCCAACATTGGTCATTTTCCTTTTCTGTCCTATTAGTCAATCTAATAGATGTGAGGTAGAATCACAGAATTGTTTTAATTTGCATTTTTCCAATCAATAGTGAGTTAGAGCATTTTTTCATATGGCTACAAATAGCTTTGGTTACTTCATCTGAAAACTGTTCATACCTTTTGATCATTTATCAATTGGGAAATGGCTCTTATTTTTATAAATTGACAAACACCTTTAATAGAGGATTTCCTACAATTTTATTATTGATAACTGTATGCCCCAGAACATTGCCCAATCTCCTAGATGAAATTCATAACTACTTAAAAATGGTTGAACTACTCATCCACAAAGAGAAAGCCAAATAGATGTCTATTTTCCAAACTATGACATGTTATGCGGACAACCCATAGGGCTCATCCATCATATGTACCTTAGAAAGATACAGCAAATGAACAATGAATTGGGATCAGAATTATGTTGGAAGAGAAGAAAGGGCTGGATTGCCTAGGGGGAGAGGGAATAAGCATTTATATAGCATCTACTATATGCTAAGCACTAAGCTAAGCACTTTTTACAAATATCTTTTTTTAAAATCCTCAGAACAAGCCTTTGTGTAGTTGAGGAATCTTAGGCCAACAGAGGTTAAAGGACTTGATCAGGGTCATACACCTAGTTAAGTATCTGAGGTCACGTTTCAACTTAGTTTTTCCTGACCCAGTGCTCTATCTATCTCACCATCAACTGCCTCTAAGAGAAATTGCAGAGCTTCTTTAATGACTTCTCCTCTTCAAATTCTCCCTTAAGTACTCATTTTTTAATATAAATATTTAACCAATATTGTATTATGCTTACAAGTCATGAAACAATTCAGTGTCTAAAGAACTAAAATCTAGTATCATATAGACAGCATGGATGTGGTGGATGCGAGCAGAAAGGACCAGAAATATGTAATAAAGTATGTCATTGAAAATATACATATGATCAAAAAAGATGAGTTGGTCGGATGGTAAAAGCAAGAAGTAACTATTGGTTGGCCCATGGTGCTTCACTAGTGTCTTTATGATGACAAGGAAAAATAAAGGAACCCCCCCACCCCACCCCCAGCACATTGGGTGGACCCTCTGTAGTGAACTTATGGGAGGGTATGGACAAGAGTCGCACAAGATGGGCAATCGTGGGTGGATTACAATTTGTATCATTGGAGTGACCATTCACATCCGTGAAGTCACAGATCCATTTGAGTATTGACTGGAACCCTAAATGAGGTCACAAGGAGTCATAAGTGACTGAAACAACTGAACAACAAACAGATGACTATAATCAGCAGACAATAAATATGGTGGAAAATTTATGTTTCCTACACCTCTCAGTTCAGCTACGGAGAGGTGGACTGTGGTAGAGAAGAGTTTATAAAAAACCCGCCTGTTTTCTTCTTGTGTTTTTGTCAAGGATACCCTCAACATGTACAAAGACCAGATCATTCTCTTAAAGAGTGTATGAAGCTGGGAAGGTAGTTGCATGTGTTTGGTAGTTTAAATGGCTGTTTTCTTGATGGTTTTTTGTTGGTAATAAGCGCTCTTATATCCTAAGCCTGCATTGCCCCTTGCCGCCCTGTCTCATTCAGCACGGAGTCCAAGAGTTTGTCCACTGAAGCAATTTCTGGATTCTTGTTTGGATGATTACATCAGTTAAACTTCTCTAAAAACATCCATAAGCTGAGTAAACATCTTTATTTTGGTCAAGTCATAATTTTTAAGAGTTAGTTTGTTTCAGTAGCTCAGGTTGGAACTGTGTGCCATTTCTTCTTATCACTGTTTATGGATTAATGTTGACTTTGAACTCTGTTCTAACCAGTTAATGATCTGACTGCATATGAGTGATCTTGACATGACTCCCGCATCTGTCGCAAGTTATTTCCTCTCCATTAACATAGTCAGCTTCATTTTTAGTGGCATTGTTCGGCATTCACAATCACACAGTTATTAAGTGTTGAAGCCGACAGCCCTTGAGTTATCAGCCCTTGGCAGGTAGCGTCAAGGAGACAGATCTTTATGGAAAAGAGTCTTCTGACTCTTACTCTTCTCTTCCAGCACAGTCAGTAGAGTCACTCTTTGTTACCTGCAGCAGGAATCCATTATATTTCTTACGTAATGGATCCTTTGGGCAGTCTAATGAAGCCTGAGGACCTCTTCTGAGAAGAAAAGTTTTAAATGTGTATAATAAACTATATAGGATTACAAAGGAAACCAAAGGTTAGTGAAAATAAATAATTTTCTCCACATCCAGGTTCATAGACTCCTGAAAAAGGGGGCCTGTGGATCCCAAGTTAAGAACCCTTGCTTTAGAAGCAGAAATAGAACCACAGATTGGAAATTTAAAGGATATATTTTTCAGATCATTAGCAGGAAGAACTCCCTAACTATTCAAACTGTCCCATGGAACAGATTGTTCCACAAACCTAGGCTTAGAATCCTGAGCCCCAGAAATAGTAGTGTTCCCCAGACCACCAGACAATCAATAAACACTTATTTTTTGTTGTTCAGTCAGTTTCATTCATGCTTGACTCTTCATGACTCCTTTGGATTTTCTTAGCAAAGATACTAGAGTGGTTTGCCATTTACCTCTCCAGCTCATTTTATAGATGAGGAAACTGAGGCAAACAGGGTTAAATGACTTGCTCAGGGTCACACAGCTAGTGTGTCTGAGGTCAGATTTGACCTCAGGAAGAGGAGTCTTCCTGACTCTATCCATTGTGCCACCTGGCTGTCTACTATGTTCCAGGTATTATGACTTAGGGCTGGAGAATCAAAAAGAGGCAAAAGACAGTCCTTGCCCTCAAGGAAGACACCATCTAATGCCCTGCTTCCATATTGATCCTTGCTGGTATCATCATGGGAACAAACCTATATGAATAAGAGACGTGCCATCTCTTATCATAACTAATGCTAGCTGCTGCCCAACTGCCCAATGCATACACTCACCCAAGAGTCCTGGGAATAGCAATACCATCAACCACTGCTTCTGCTTCCAGCCAGGCCTCCTTATCCATAGTCCTGGAAAGCAACCCTTTTGGAGATACACCCTTGAAATTTCCTCTATAGAGACTGGAGTTCCTACTTCTTCAGCAGCTACAGTTACTGAAGATCCAAATAAGAAATTTCTTGCCACCAAGGTTCTTGGCACTGTCAAATAGATCAGCATCAGAAATCAATATGTTTTTATTAATGGAAATGACATTTAAAAAATGTATTACCACCTGCCTTACTGCTGCACCCTAAGAACCATCAAGCCTTGCCAGCTGAATTGGAGCTGCATCTTTCTTTCTAAGTTGTTTTTATTAGAATATGAGCTGCTTGAGAGTAGGAACTGTCTTGCTTTTCTCATCGTATCCCCAGTGCTCAGCACAAGCTTTTGGTCCACAGGAATTACTTAGCAAATGCTTTTTCAATCATTTATTGAAAAGCAGTGAGCTTCCTACCACAAGTGTTTGAGCAGAAACTGGTATGAGGCCATCTGAGTAATCTAAAAGCTTTTGGTCTCTTTCATTTCTCAATCTGGAACTATGTTTTCCAGGCTCTTTTTCCCCTTCTGTCAGCAACATTGAAGAGATTCTTAAGTTGGGTGGGAGGCTGGGTTTGATAACCTTTAAAATCTCTTCCAACTCTAAGAATCTGATTCTGCCATAAGTCAGTGTTAAATTAAGACACAAATGTATCAGTTACCAAAATAACATTTCTGGTAGAACATGGAAAAATAGGAGAGTGGCTGGTAGAGGTCTTTGTCAATTGATGTGATGGTTCAGAATAATTTCCAAAAGGACGCCTCAATCTTCTCCTTTGCTGCCCCTACTTCTGGTCCAGTCCCTATCCTCCCCCCTCCCCCCACCCCATTACCTCAGGAAGCAGTGACTCAGAAAAATATCGCTTCCTCTTGCCAACTACTCTTAGTTTTGAGACGGAGAGCACAAGTTCTGTCTCCTGTAAACACTCCAGAGGACATTAAGCATGCAGAATAAGCTGCAATTAACTTCTCTAGATGTACAAGCACTGATATTTTCTGTTGTAATTCTAGGAAAAAAAAAAACAGCTTGAGAGAATTAGCATGAGAATATTGAAGGTCCAAGAAGTTAATTGATTTTATCTGAGTCACACAGCTAAGTACGTGATTAGGGGTGAATTTGAACACAGATTTTTGTATCACAGTATGATCTCACCTTTTTCTCTCATTGTCTTTCTAAAATGGAAGAGGCACATGCTAACTCAGTTCTCATTAAAATACAGAGATGTTAAGACGCATCTGGGTCTCTGAAATTAACTCCAATTCATCCTGTGTTCGAGTGCTGTCTCCCCCGTTAGATTGTAAGCTCCTCGAGGGCAGGGACTATTTTTGCCTTTATCTCCCCAGTGCTCAGCACTGTGTAGCCCATGTAGGCCCTTTACAAATTCTTGTTGACTTGACTTCTTGGTTCTGTGAAAAAAAAGGAAATGTAAATCCTCAGGAGCAACAAAGTCTCACTTTTATCACTATCCAATTTATTTTTGACCCCACAGTAAACTATACAAAACTATTGAAAACCTTTTTAATCACCCCTAATACGTAGTAAACATTTAATAAATGCTAGCTTCTTGATTCAAGAGAAATGCCAAACTCATGAAATACAGGGAAGTTTTGCTATTATACTAAGAAGATTTTTAAAAAACCCACAACCTTGAAAAACAGTCCTCTGATGTCATGAGAGAAGCTAATGGTGTTTTTCAAGATTTCAACGAATTCATGGATTCTTAGACTTCTAGCAGGACAGGACCTTAACGGTCATCTAGTCTTTTCCCCATCCCAACCTCACTTTGTTGTTGTTGTTGTTCAGTCGTGTCTAACTCTTCATGACCCTATTTGGAGTTTTGTTGGCAAAGATACCAGACTGGTTTGCCATTTCCTTCTCCAGCTCATTTTATAGATGAGGAAACTGAGGCAAACAGGGTTAAGTCACTTGCCCAGGATCACATAGCTAAGAAGTGTCTGAAGCTGGATTTGAACTCAGGTCTTTCTGACTCCAGTCCCTGTGCTCTATCCACTTTACGACCTAGCTGCCCAACCGCATTTTACAGATGAGAAAACTGAGGCCCAAAGAAGTTCTGTGTCTTGCCCAAGGTTGCTCAGGTAGTAAATGGCAGAGCTAGTGTCTTCCCCAGGGTCACATAACTAGTAAGTTTCTGAGGTTGGATTTGAACTCAGGTCTTCCCTATCCCAGACCCAATATTCTACCTGCTGTGCCATTTGGTTGCCACATAGCAGAAGAGAAGGAATCTAGGTTCTCTGCTAGATCCTTCACTTTTTTCCACAGTGCCTCTCATTTAGGGCTAAGGAGTTTTATGTTTGTTTGTTTGTTTTTTCTTTTCTAAATGGGTTCCAGAATAGCTAACTCACTTTAATTTGAATTTAATTTGAAAATGCTGGCTTGTGAAGGGGTTTTGCAATTATCTAGTGTCCTTAAAACAGCCCAATCTTCTCTGAGATTTCCAAAATGAAAACACCATGTACTTATCCATACTTGTATCAGAATGTGGTCAGGTTCCTACTAGTTTATGGTGCAGCAGCTTCATTCTCACAAACTTCAAAGCCACAAATCATAGGACATTCTGTCACAATGGAATCTACAGCCATATTCACTCAGAGGTCCTCACAGAACTTTGTCACTACCTTAGTGGTGTTTGTGCCCCCAAGGATTAAAGTAAACCCCACGACATACAGTATGGAGACTTTTTCATGGGGAACAGTGCCCTCTTGTGCCAGCCCCAGAGAGTTCATTAAGTCGATATGAGATTGGGTACTCTATAAGGCAACCTAAGAAAGTATGATCTCTAATAGCAAGAGGGTTGCATTTCAATAATGTTTCATGGACAGAAATTTCATTCCCAGAATTAGACACGGCAGAGGATGAATAGAGAAACCCACATGCTTATAAAGAACCACTGATTCCTTCTCTTCTGCTATGTGGCAACCAAGTAGCACAGTAGGTAGAATATTGGGTCTGGAATCGGGAAGACCTGAGTTCAAATCCAACCTCAGAAACTTACTAGTTATGTGACCCTGGGGAAGACACTTAACCTCAGTCTGCCTTAGTTTCCTGATCTCTAAAATGAAGGTAATGATAAGACCTGCCTCATGGAGTTGTTGTTAGGAAAAATGAGATAATATTTGCAAAGTGTCTTATAAACCTTAAAGTACTGCATAAATGTTAACTGTTATTATTATGATGATGATTAAGCAAAGGAAAAAGAACCCGATCATAGATAGCTACTTTGGTGTAAAAGAAGATCTGGGTTCATATTCAGAGGAATATAGTGAAGTAAAAAAAAAAGTTCACTCCTACCCCCAAAGAGTGACATCGAATGGTCACAAGCCCAAAAAAAGTTCTTGGAAGAACTTAAAAAGGAATTTAAAAACCAACTAAGATTCAAAAAAGTTCATCTAGACAAAGAACTGATAAATAGAAGTATGTTTACAATAATTTTACATATATATGCATGTATGTGTATGTATGTGTGTGTGTGTGTGTATATATATACACATACATATATACATACCTGTTTGTGTCTAATGGTAGCTATGGGGGGAGAAGAAAAAAATTACATGATAATTTTGTTGTATATTTAAAGTAATTTGAAGTTTCATGCACAATCATCTTTTTTATTGTACTGTTATGGAAATGCTTATTTTGTTCCACAAATTAAAAATAACATTTTTTTAAAAAAATCAAATAAGAGAGATAAAAAATCTCTAGTATCAACCCCTTAATTTTCCCACTTCTATCCCAGTCCACAAAAATCTTACCACTGAAAAATCATCACTAAGTTCAGGCTGCCTGACCTCCACAAATAACTTTACAACACACTTTAGATAAAGATACTTATCCCAGGGGAATTCATTAATCAAGGTATACCTGTATTGAGAATTACACTAAAATTCAGTTCCTATGAATCAACCAACAAATATTCACTCACTCTGCTCTACCATATATTCAGCACCCTACTAAAAGCTGGGATGGTGGTGGGGGTCCTACAGAATATAGAAGCCTAAGGTATAGATCTTGCCCTCACGGAGCTTAAAATGCATTTGGGGCTGTCAAGACAAAAGCACATTTGAAACAGGGAGTAACAGTGAAGTAGGAAGATAGTGCCAAATTTTATAACAGATTATAAGTGCTGTTAGTTCAGAAGAGATCAATAGGGGCTTTTATAGTCAGAGAAGATTTCATTGAGGAGCTTGGACATTAGTTAATTCTTTAAGTATTTGGATCTAGGTAGAAGAGAGAAGGGGAAGATGGTAAGGGAAGGTTGGGAGAAAAAAAAAAAAACTAATTTCTTCACAGTGCCTAACGCATTATAGGAGCTCAATAAACATGAACTGATTTCCCCTGTTTCCCTATTAAGCATTTCAAGACTCTCATTTTCCCCTATCCTTAGTCTCATGCTGCAACTCCTTATTTTAAGCTATCTCATGAATTAATCTCTCTGAATTCAGTCGGTTCTCAATCATCAGGGAACTGATTATCCCATTTGTGTATTATTTAGACACTTGACTTCTCCTCCCACTGCTGGCTAATTTTTAACCATTCCTCTGTCTATCTGTAAATAAGGAGAAAAAGGAGATAGAAACTCACATCAATGCATTCTAACTTACTCATTTTCATAAAGATGACAGAGGATGCAACTAATTACTGAAATGAGATTTTTTTACATTTTATTCCATATTTCTTTTTAGGTGGTCATCTCTACTCATGGATGAATTGTGCAATCTTTATAAAACATCAAGATAATGAGTCCATCTGTTTTTTTTTTTTTTGTTTTGTTTTGTTTTGTTTTGGCTGGGCAATGGGGTTAAGTGACTTGCCCAGGGTCACACAGCTAGTAAGTGTTGTGTGTCTGAGGTCAGATTTGAACTCAGGTCCTCCTGAATCCAGGGCCGGTGCTCTATCCACTGAGCTACCTAGATGCCCCTCATCTCTGTTTTTAGGAAAGGAAACTAGATATTATGGTATTTGTGGTTATTATTGCAATTTAAACTGAACCTAGAGACATTTATGTAATTTTGTGTAGGGGGCAGAGTGGTATTTTTTTTTTTTTTGACAACCACAAATGCAGAGATAGCAAATTTAGTGTCAATCACAACACTTTAAGGTTTCTAAGTAATATTTAAAATAAGAAGTCAATTTGCCTAAAATGACACGGAAGAGTCTATGAAAAGAGCATTGAAAGATAATGGATAGAGCACTGGACTTGGAATCAGGAAGACTTATCTTCCTCAGTTCAAATCTGGCCTCAGTCATTTACTAGCTGTGTGACCCTGGGCAAGTGACTTAACCCTGTTTGCTTCAGTTTCCTCATATGTAAAATGAGCTGGAGAAGGAAATGGCAAACCACTCTACTATCTTCACCAAGAAAACCCCAAATAGAGTCACGAAGAGTCAGACACATCTGAAAAATGACTGCAAAACAACAACAACAACAAAGATATTTAATATGTAAAGGAGAACTAATGAGCATCTGGTATACTTCCTAGCTCTACTATCACAAGAAAAAGAACAAATATTTTTGTCTCTAGAATGAATGAATTTTTAAAAAATATTTATTAAATGGCATTTATTAAACTGCAATTTATTAAATGCCCAGCAGTCTATTCAGTGCTGAGAGTACAAACAGAAAAAGCAAGACTTCACACTCTAATTGGAGGAGACACCACATGATAGTTAGATAGACAGACAGACGGATAGAAAGATAAAGACAGACAGATAGATAAAGACAGACTAATAGGTAGATAGAAAGCTAGATAGGCATAGATGAATATATATAGATGATAGGTAGACATAGATAAATATAGATAGACTGATAGGCAGATAGATGAATGGATGGATGGATGGATGGATAGATAGGTAAATAGAAAAACAAATAGATATGATAGATGATTGATGGATTGGTAGATGGATGGATGGATAATGGATAGATAGATAGATAGATAGATAGAGCATCTATTAGGCACATATTATGTAGTGCTGGGTAAGATAATAAACAACAGGGACACAAGTACAAGACAAGCAAGACAGGCCTAGCCCCTCAAGGTGCTTCAGTTCTAATGGAAGATGACAACACATTCATGGGAGCAGGAAGGTAATAGGGGATGGTGAAGAAAGGTCCTCAAGCTGGGGCAAGGTAACTGGTGAGAAGGAGGAAGAAGAAGTCCAAAGAATGAAGTGAAGCTTTTCTGGGGCCTCTCCTGAAATAGTGGTGTGGGAAGGCAGTGACCAATTGGAGAGTACAGCATCAGGATTGAGTTTTGGGGGGAGGGAAGACAAGGAAGCTGATGAGGAAGAGGAGGCAAAAAAGAAATCCTGAAAAGAATGTTCAACTGTAGGGAGGATGGAAAGGCATGGGTCAGATGATAAGGCCCAGGGTTCTTAGACTATCTCATTAAGGTAGATGACAGTGCCTGAGTTATGTTTCACTGTCCCGTTAGGAAACCTCCATGAGTATATTCCCATGGCAGAAAATTAGACCTAGAATAAGATAAAGGCACACCAGCTACCTGGCCTACTATTTCTTAGTTTGTCCAGAACCCAAATGACATTAATTATTCAGTGCCTGCATAATAATCACACTCTTAATGATTGATTTTAAACATTCTGAATTTTTTGAGATTTCATCAGATATACAAAGACTTAGAAAATTTAAAACGACCACAGTACTTAAGGAATCATTTATATATTGCTGTGATTACTGATCGTTGTGATTGGGTAGCTAGGTGGCCCAATGGATAGAGCGCCATGCCTGGAATCAGGAAGACTCATCTTCCTAAATGCAAATCCAACCTCTGACACTTCCTAGCTATGTGACCCTGGGCAAGTCACTTAACCGTATTTGCCTCAGTTTCCTCATCTGACAAGGAAATGGCAAAACCACTCTAGAATCTTTGCTAAGAAAACCCCAAACGGGGTCATGACTGAAAAATGACTGAACAACAACAACAATAACAACAGCAACAACAACTATGATTAGTGAGTGCGAATCTTTGGGGAGCTCTGCTGGAAGCACTTGGAGAAAAGAATGCTTTATGACAAACTAGTCCCTGCTGATTCTCATGCTCCAGAGGTGGATAAAATCACAGACCAAGGCCAAGCTCTGCCGTTTGCCATATGGGTCACTATAGGAAAGCTCTCTGAGGTTTAGTTCTTCATCCGTAAAATGGGAATAACACAGTTTGTTATGAGGATCAAAATAGATTGTGCATATAAAAGCACTTTTTAATATTATAAAACACTATACAGAATAAGTTAGTACTTTATTACTCTTAGAAATAAACAGATGTTTTTCACCTTTCTTTGAATGTCAGTGCTTATCATAGTGCTGGGCACATTGTGGTTGCCGTTAAGTTGTGTCCAACTCTTCCTGACCCCATTTGACATTTTCTTGGGAAAGATACTAGAGTGGTTCACCATTTCTTTCTCCAGTTCATTTTACATATGAGGAAACTGAGGCAGGTAGGATTAGGTGACTTGCCCAGGGTCATACAGCTAGTAAGTGTCTGAAGTCATATTTGAACTCAGGTCTTCCTGACTCCACAGCTGGAGCTCTATCCACTGAGCCACTTAGCTCCCACCTGGCCCAGAGCATGTGCTTAATAAATGCTTGTCAACTGTCTTGTAGTTCAATCAATGCACAGAAGAGCAATATTTTTTTTTTTTTGCCAAAAGGATGAAAGGAAATTCACTGTTAATTCATTTTTTCCTAATGTAGTTCGCTAAAAGATATCTGACAGAATTTGTCATGCTCAGTAGACTACAAAGGTAATCAAAGGCTGAAGACTGAGCCTTGGGGAACATGAAAAGGAAAGGGAGGGAGCTAAGGCAGCGGAGAAAGATGAGTCAAAAAGGGAAAAGAATCTGGACAGCTCAGTTTTACATGGGTCAAGGGACACAGCCAGTCAAAGTCAGAAATGTTCAGTGGTGTTGAAAGCTGCGCAGAAATCAAAGTGCATGAACTTACAGAGGAATACTGGACTTGAGGATCACATCATTGAGACGGCTAGAGCACTGGCCTTGATGTCAGGAAGACCCGAGTTCAAATCCTGTCTCCGACACTTTACTAGCTATGTGACATTGGACAAGTCGCTAACCCTCAGTTTCCTCAACTGTAACTTGGGAAGAATAATAGGACCTACTTTCCAGGCTTGTTGTGAGAATAAAATGAGACAATACTTGCGAAGTGCTTTGCAAACTTTAAATCACCACATAAGCAATGGTTTTTTATTATTATTACTTGGAGACTAAGCCCTCAAACAATAATATTATACACTACTGAGCCCTACTTTTTTTTTAATAAATCACCAAATATTTCCCAGGTTGCCTGACTGGTATTTATATTTGCAATTATAATTAAAATAGAGATTTTAAACATCCTTCCATTTTAATATAACTTACAAAGTCACTTATTATGTCCATACTTATATTTCCTCTGGGTTCATAAATAACCTAGGGCAGTAACTATGGGCTTTTAAATTAAAAATTAGAAGTGTTTTTCCAAACAATGGCCTAATGCATACATGCATTCTTTTATTTAATACTTCCCTATTTACAGAATTTTCTTTCAGTATCAAGTTTCATGGCTATTGTGAAAATTCAGGAACTAATAAATGCTTAATTATCCAAGATCTTTGGTTTTTTGGTTTTTTTTTCTGTTGTCTTACTGTTACCTTTTCTCTATCCAATTAATGTTTCTACCAGAAGGTGGGTTGAGTCACTAAGTCTAAGATTAAAAAGAAAAACCTAATGGAAATTCTTAGAAACAGAACTTTGCCACAGTTTCTTAATATAATGAAATAGAAGGAAGAAAAGGGAGGGAGGGAGGAAGAAAAAGGAGGGAGGGAGGAAAGGGAGGGAGGGAGGAAAGAAAGGAAGGAAGGAAGAAAAGAAAGGAAGGAAGGAAGGAAGGAAGGAAGGAAGGAAGGAAGGAAGGAAGGAAGGGAGGGAGGAAGGGAGGGAGGGACGGAAAGGGGAAAAGAAAGACAAAGGGAAAGGAAGGATTTTATTTGACTTGTCTACACCACCTAGTGGTTAAATTCTGGAGTGGGCTAAACATGTTAGCACAATCCCTGACTACTTGCTTTAAAACTATCAATTCTTAAATTCAAAGGCCAGGTCAAGGTTTTGTCCTTGGCTTTAAAGTAAATTCCTGGGAAGCTGAATCCTCACTGTAATATCTTTGGAAGGACTGATGAACAAAGAATTACCTCCTTTGCTACAACAGGAATTTTGAGACTCCATTGGAACACTAAGGAGAAACAGGAGTCTATCTCTGAGTATCTGAGGAGCGGCCCCATGGAAGACAGGTTAAAAAACTTCCAGAAGAGGTGGGACATGAATATGAGTATAAAGAATTAGAGGCCCCATCCCAGTCTCAGCTTCTTTGTTTTTTACCTTTTCAATTCCTGCCTTTAACATTGCTGTGTGAGAGCAGCACAATTTTGAATGTAATCATTGTAGATTATACAAACACCCACCAATTTATGTAAACAAATAACTCAGAGTACCACAAAGTAATGAAAAACACTGAATTAAAATTCTGTTTTTCAAATAAATTGTGTGGATCTTATCTTTGTCTGATACTTACATAAAGCTAAGGAATATTGGTGGGTTTTTTTGTGATACTATACTTTCAAATCCTAAGACAACTGGAAATTGAAAATAATATATTATGATAAAAATTCATTAAGATAAGAGCAAGAATAAATTGAAGATTTCTTTAAAGGTATAAAACAAACCATAGTAGTATAACACTTT
Organism: Vombatus ursinus; assembly: GCF_900497805.2. Taxonomy (NCBI): domain Eukaryota; kingdom Metazoa; phylum Chordata; class Mammalia; order Diprotodontia; family Vombatidae; genus Vombatus; species Vombatus ursinus. Next base: position 1,034,787 of record NW_020954655.1, read on the forward strand.
ATAATAAAATTGCCTGAAGGCACATACTTAAAATAAGTTTAATTACATTTTAATTACATTCATTTTATTCTGTCAAATTTTTTCCATTGCTTCTATTTTTAACAAGTAGAAGAACATTTGTCCTCTAAATCATTGATGAGTTTTTAGGCCGTAAGTCTGGTTTTTAATATAAAGTCTGCTAAATCATAGTTGCTTGGAATAAGAATGGACCTCAAAAAAGAAGCTAGCCCAGAGCTGTAGAAAGGATTCCTGCTTTAATAATCCTCAACAACTGGTCATTTTGATGGGGATTTTATTACCTACCAAAACAACCCACTCTTCTTTCCCCCGAAGGGAGTTTTTCTTGAAGAATCAATCAAAGTGTCTTCAGTGGGTACTTATTGTTATCCATTCCTAAGCTAAGCACTATAGGGAGACAGAAAAAGGGTCCCTGGCCTATAGGGAACTCATAGTCTAGCTAAAACCAGATAAAACCAAATAAAAACATAAATAAAATCATTAGAAAAATATAAGGTTATATAAGGCCAAATAGTACATAGTAGGCAATATAAAATGCTTATTGATTGATTAGTAACATATAAGAGAGAGTAATAAATTGTTATCCATATTTATTAAGCTCTTACAGTGTGCAAAGCATTATTCTAGGTGTTGGTAATACAGTAAGGTAAGATCTTGGCTCTCCTACAATGAAAGAACTGGAAGAGAATGAAGAGGACATTGCTATATTTTGAAATCAGAGCCTGTACTTAAAATATTAGTGCATAGATAGCCTCACTGGAATTGGGAACAGGGAATATAATTGGTGTTATATGATAGAGAGAAAAGACCACCGGACTTGAACTAAAATCTTCTAACATCAAGTCCTGGCTTCTAAAAGAAATGAATCTGTCAATTAACCCTTCATATTCAGTTTTCTCACCTAACATTAGGATATGAATATTGGTTACAACTCACAGGAATTTTGCAAGAAAAACACTCTGACCCCTCTACTGGAACAAATCACAAACTTTTTTTTCCCATTCTGTATGAGATTTGTGTATGTATAGATATTCTATATTCTGTATGTACAAATCATGTCAAAAATAAAAAAGAGGGGGCAGCTAGATGGTGCATTAACTAGAGCACCAGCCTGGAGTCAGGAGGACCTGAGTTCAAATGAGGCTTCAGAAACTTACTATCTGTGTGACCCTAGGCAAGTCACACAACCCTAAATGCCCCCTCAAAATACAAAACAATAATTATTTAAAAATATAAAAGAGTCAGCAGTAAAACTATCAGCCTTTAATACCTATACATATATACCCACAGTTTAGGCAAAGGAACTAGATGTCCTAATGCAATTTGACTTCATAGGTATCACTGAGAGCTGATGGAATGAAGGTCATAATGATTGATATTCTGGATGAATATATCTTACTCAAAAGAAACAGAGTAGGTAAAGGGAGAGGAGGCTAGCCTAGTATATTAAGACATTATATTTATGTAAACAAGAACCAGAGAGGGAAAGCATGACAGAATATTTGAATAAAGGTTGTGAGAGGGAGAAACTAAAATGATTTGGTCATTGGAGTATACTGCAGATTACCTGGATGGAAAGAAAAAAGCAATGAGGAATTTGAAAAACAGAGACTGGCACAGAGGCAAGATATAATAATAGCAACGGGAGGCTTCAATTATCTAGGCTTCTCACCCTGTCACAAGTAGAGTAGCTAATAACTTCCTGATTTGCTTTAGCGATCATCTCATCCTTCAAAATGTGGAGCAGCCACAAGGGGAAATTCATTTCTAGATCTGATTCTCGTGCATAGGGAGGAACTGTATAATGGTTAAAGGGTTGGACTCAGAGTCAGGAAGACAAAAGTTCAAATCCTGCCTTAGATACTTATTATGTGACCATCTGGATGGAATGAAATGACCTCTCCATCCTAAAATTTTTGATAGAGGACAGGAAATTCAGGCATAGTCTGACATGCACCCTAGGCTTTGGGAAAACAGATTTCAGAAGGTTCAGAGAGAAAATAAGATTCCATGGAGTAAAATGCTTCACAAAAAGTGAGCCCAGGAAGGATTGGAGATATTCAACAAAGAAGTTCTGAAGACACAAAGGGCTCACGGTTTAAGAATCTGGAGAATGTCTAAAATGGGGGCAATCAGGATATTGAAGGGTCTTGGGTCCCTGTCATATAAAGATCAATTGAAGGACCTGGGCATGTTTAATCTAGAGAAGACTCAGGAGAGATGTCAGGGAGGGACTAGAATCATTCTCTTTGGCCCTAACAAGAAGAATTTAGAGCAATGAATAGGTTCAATGTCAGGAAAAATTTCTGAACAATTAGAGCTGTCTCAAAGTGGAACAGGTTGCCTAATGAAGTGATAGGTTACTTGTCCTTGGAGGTCTTTAGATAGCCACTGAGATCCCTTCCAACAGACAGGAAGTGTGTCAGTAAAGTGTTCAAAGTGTCAAATTTGGAATCAGGAAGATGGTCTGGGTTCAACTCCTACCTCTGACTCTTAATAGTGTGACCATTAGCAAGTTACTTACTCTCTCTACGATGGAAACCTTCAGTTTCCTCATCTCTAAAATGAAAGAGCTGGATAAGATAGTCCCTAAAGTCCCTGCTGGTTCTAAAACTATACTACTATAATCTCCCTAATGCATGGAAGGTCTCTAAATCTTTTTGTTGTTATTTGTTGTTCGTCCTTTGTTCTCAAACAAGACCAATGACATCAGGGTGGTGATGTCTTGATTTGCAAGTGATCTGGATTTAAGTGAGGCAGAGCTGTGAAAAGTCATCAGCCTCACTCTCTCTTCCAGAGTCATTGGGGTCCAGTAGCAAGACATAGGTCAAGATGCCTGGCAATGGCTCAGGATGCAGTGGAAGACTTTGGCCTTTTTAAGATAGATCTTTCCCCAGGTCTCAGTTTGTCTAAGCCAATACCCATTCAGTAATTAAAAGCTAGGTAAGAACTGAGGCAAAAGATGCCTAGTTTGCCTTCATAAAAGAATCAACCTGGAAGGGGAAGACCCTCAGAGTTTCTGGCCAGAACAGAAACAATCGCTATTTACACTCACTCTGAGTCATCAAAACCCAAATAATGAGCAAGTAAGGCTTGGGTTATGGATACTAGCAGAACACTTTGGTTGTTCATCTCTATCCCTTATTGCTTTTTTTTGGTTACCTCTTAATCTTGCTACATGACTGACCCACCTCCTTTTCCAAACATACATATACACGATGCCATTTCTTGTTTGTAAGTCATCATGGATAATATACCACAGGTCACCCTATGCATCTCTTCATTGCCCCATAATTTTGATTCTTTGGAGATCGTGGCATTTCATCATTTCCAGGTATATGGTACCACTGCAAGAACATTGGTGTTATGATGGCCTTGTGTATCACGGAGCATCTTAAGATCACTGAAAATGTTGCACAATTTGTCCGATTCAATTCAATCTGCTCTTTGCCTGTTGGATTTTGGGCCCAGTTCATCATCTATTTTCTGTGACTATCCAATATATATACATACATATCATATGACCACACGATTTAGAGTGGGAAAGGAGCATAAAGAATCCAGACCAGCCTCTTCATTTTACAAATTAAAAAATAGACCTAGAGTGGTTATGTGTTTTGTTCAAGGTTACATAGTTATTAAGTAGCAGAGCCCAGATTTGAACCCTAGTCCACTAAAATCAGTGCTCTTTTCATTAAATCCTATTGACTCTCATAAAGTTGACTCGCAAAGTCAACAGGCTGCTCATCACATTCCATGTCATAACCTGGTAAAATGCATTCTTCATGCTCATAGATTTTCCAGTGTGAACTGCTAGGCCGATCCCTTTGGAATGGCCATGGATCTCAAAATTTCGCAGAATCTCAGAGTTGGAGCAAGCCTTGAAAGTCATCTAATCCAACATGAACATGGTTAAGATGTCCTAACATCTTTAAGATGTCTCCTCTACATCTTTAAGACATGATCACTCGGGGTAGCTAGGTACGCAATGGATAGAGCACTGGCCCTGGAGTCAGGAGGACCTGAGTTCAAATCTGGTCTCAGACCCATAACACTCACTAGCTGTGTGAC
>NW_020954655.1:1038975-1263754 GCF_900497805.2 Vombatus ursinus
AAGAAAGAAAGAAAGAAAGAAATGATCACTCAGACTCAGCTTTAAATCCTCTGATGAAGATGAATCCATTATTCTGGGCCCTCCCAACACCATCCCAAACCTCCATGGACCTCCATTCCATTGTTGTAAAGTACTAGTTGTTATAATGCAAGATTTTCCTTGTATCAATATTAAATCTGTCTGCGACTTCTACACGTTGTTCTAGATCTGTTCTATGAAGCTAAGCAGAACAATTCTAAACCTTCTTTGGTAAGAAAGCACTGCAAATATTGTTGTTCAGTTGTTTTCAGTCATGTCTGACTCTTCACACCCATTTGGGGTTTTGTTGGCAGAGATACTAGAGTGGTTTGCCATTTCCTTCTCCAGGTTATTTCACAGATGAGGAAACTGAGGCAAACAGAGTTAAGTGACTTGCCCAGGGTCACACATCTAGTAAGTGTCTAAAGCCAGATTTGAACTCAAGAAGATGAGTCATCCTGGCTCCTGGCCTGGCACTCTATCCACTGTGCCACCTAGCTGTCCCACACTTCAAGTACCTGAAGACAACAATTATATCCCCATCCTTCCTCTCCCCTAACCCATCATACACAATCTTTCTCCAAATTAAACATTCTCAGTTCCTTCAACCTATCCTTATGTAATAGTATGGTCTCAAGTTTCCTCACCATCTTGGTCATCCTACCCTAGTTATGTTCTGATTTGTCAACGTTGATCCTAAAATATGGTACCCAGAACTTCATTAAAGAGGCCCTATACTCCAAAAGACTCACAATGGAAAATACTATCCTCATCCAGAGAAAGAACTTAGGAGTGTGAATGCAGATGGAAGCATATTATTGGCTCTCCTTTTCTTTTGTTGTCCTGTTTTTTTTTCTTTTTTTCTTGTGGTTCCTTCCATTAGTTCTAATTCTTCTTTACATCATGACAATTGTGAAAATATATTTAATATGAACGTATAGGTACAGCCTATATCAGATTGCACACCATCTTGGGGAGCAGGAAAGAAAAGAGGGAAGGGAAGAAAATTTAAAACTCAAAATCTTATGGAAGTGAATGTTGAAAACTAAAATTAAATTAATTGTATTAAAAAAGAGGCAAAAAAGAGGCTCTATGTTGTTCTAATGCTTGGTATAAACTCTTTTTCATTTGGACTCTGTACAGATTGCTGCTTGCTGTTTGTTCTTCTTTCTCAAAGAGGACCATGACATCAATGAGATGATGCCTGTACAGGACACCCTTCATGACACTGGTAAACACCTTTGGTGAGCAAACATTTTCATTTTATGTCTCACTTGATACTATTATAATCGATTATTAAAACAATGTAATTTCATAGTTGCAACTATGAAGTTTTCTTGCATAAACTTAACATACACTTGGGAAATATGATACCTTGTTGAAGAATATTTAAGACTACATTTTGCTTTACTGCATCAAATTCTTTTGTGATCAACACAGTTTTCAGATGCTCTATGTCTCAGTTAATTGTGTGACTACAAAGATGGTTGTGAAAATAGTCTATGAAAGGCTACCTCTTTCTTATTTGCATTTTCATCGAGGGCACCCTCAGTATGTGCTCTCAAAAATTTTAATCATTTGTTCACTTAATAATAAGCATAATAATTCCCCCTAGCCATCCTCTTTTTTAGAGACATAAAAGTGGATACATTAGACTAGGGTCTCCTTAAGAACAAGGATTGACCTTTGCCTTTTCTTCAGAGCTTAGCACAGTGCTTGGCATGCGATAGGTATTTAATAAGTGCTCACTGATGACTTGAATCTATAATCATTGATCTTCTCAATCGCCTTCTTCTTTTTGTTTGGGGACACCATCTACAATCTTTACCATTCTTTTGAATTTTTATTTTCCTTTTGAGTCTTTAAACTTGCCATCTCTATCACAGACTTCTTTTGATCATGAATTAGATCAGGTACAATTGTTTTTCCCATATCTGGGGTATCAGTTCCACTTACTCTTTTGGTATATTGGCTGCTGAATAATAGAATCACCCCATTTGGGCTCTTTTAATAATGAGACTAGAGTACTAAAAAAAATGTTGGCACATCTACTTCATGTCATGTCTGGCTGTTGTCCTACTTTCATCTCTTATGTTCTTGAAAATGAACTGGCTTAGTTGGGTCTTACTACAAGCTCTCTGCAGGCTTATTTTTGCTCAGTTGCTTTTTGGTGTTTTCTGTAATTATATTGTAATTATATATTATCTTCTACCATCTTCATCCATGAGATTTGATAAATGTACTCTGGACTCATTATTCTTGACTGCAACATTTTAAAATTTTATTTTATTTTTAATTTATGGAATAAAAAAAGCATTTCCATAACAAAGAATAATTAAAAAAAGATGATTGCGCTTGAAACTGCAACTCTACTATACATATTTCTTTTAAATTTCTTTTAAATATACAACAAAGTAATCATATAAATGTCTTTTTTTTCTTCCTTTCACTGCTGTTTCCTCCCCCTCCCACAACAGTCCTGGCCTAGAGAGGGCTACCATTAGACAGAAATAGGAATATACATACATACATACATATATATACATGTATATGTTAAATTATTCTATCCATACTTCTATTTATTGGTTCTTTCTCTGGATGCAAATAGCATCCTTCTTCATATGTCCTTTATGGTTAATTCGAGTATTTATAATAGTCAAAATAACTTATTCACTCAAAGTTTTTCTTAAAATAATATTGCTGTTACTGTATATAACATTCTCTTGGTTCTGCTTATTTCATTCATTATTTCATGCATTCCGCATTTTTCTAAGATCATTGAGTTCATCACTTACTATAGCACAATAGCATTCCTTCACAATCATATAGCACAACTTGTTCAATCATTCCCCAATTGATGGGCATCCCTGAAATTTCTAGTTCTTTGCCACTACAAAAAGAACTGCTATAAACATTTTAGAATGCATGGGTTCTTTTTCTTTTTCCCTAATCATCTTTGGAAATAGACCTAGTAGTGGTATTTTGGTTCAAAGGGTACAGGCAGTTTAATAATTCTTTGGGCATAATTGCAGATTGCTCTCCAAAATAGTTGAATCAGTTCACAATCCCAACAAATTAGTGTCCCAATTTTTCCACATCCCCTCCAACATTAATTGCTTTTCCCTTCAATTGTTTTAGCCAGTCTGGTGTAAAATGATATTTCAAGGTTGTTTTAATTGGCATTTCTTTAATCAATAATGATTTAAAACATTTTTCATATGACTATAAATTGTTTTTATTTCTTTACTGGAAAACTGCCTGTTCATATCCTTTGACCATTTTTCAATTGGGGAATGATTTGTATTCTTATAGATTTGACTAAGTTCTTTATATATTTTAGATATGAGACCTTTATCTGAGAAACTATACTTTTTTTTCCAATTTTCTGCTTACCTTCTTGTCCTTTCTTTTTCTTTTCCTTCTTAAAACAATATGTCGAGGCAGCTATGTGGCGCAATGGATAGAGCACTGGCCCTGGAATCAGGAGAACCTGAGTTCAAATTCGGACTCAGACACCTAACACTCACTAGCTGTGTGACTCTGGGTAAGTCACTCAACCCCAATTGCTTCACAAAAAACAAAAAACAAACAAAAAAAACCCCCAATATATTGTTTACAAGAAATACTTTTAAGAATGAGAGATGCACACAGAGTTAAAATGGAGAGCTAGAGTAGAATGTGTTACATTTCAGCTGATACAAAAAAAGACAGGGGTAGCAATTATGATCTCAGACAAAGTTGTGACTAAAATAGATTTAATTAAAAGAGATAAACAGGGTAACTACATTTTGATGATAGACAATGAAGCAATATCAATACTGAGCCTATATGCACCAAATGCTATAGCACCTAAATTTTTAAAAGAAAAGTTAAATGAATTACAGATAGAGATAGATAATAGTACTATAATAGTAGGGGACTTTAATCTTCCCCTCTCAGAACCAGGTAAATCTAACAGAAAGAAGGAAGGAAGGAAGGAAGGAAGGAAGGAAGGAAGGAAGGAAGGAAGGAAGGAAGGAAGGAAGGAAGAAAGAAAGAAAAAGAAAGAAAGAAAGAAAGAAAAAGAAAAAAGAAAGAAAAAAAAGAAAGGAAAAAAGAAAGAAAAAGAAGGAAGAAAAGAAGGAAAGGAAGGAAGAAAAAGAAGTTAAGGAAGTGAATAGATTTTTAGATAAGCTAAATGCGATAGATATCTGGAGACAATTGAATAGAAATAGAAATGAATACACTTTTTTCTCAATGGTTCATGGTACCTTTACAAAGATTAACTATATATTGGTACAAAAAATTTTTATAGTTAAAAGCAGAAAAGCAGAAATATTAAGAGCATCTTTTCAGATCACAATGCAATAAAATTATATTTAATAAGGGATCAAGGAAACATATTAAAATTTTTTCAGAGATTAAACAACTTAATCTTAAAGAATGAATGGGTTAAAGAACAAATCATAGAAACAATCAATAATTTCATTAAAGAGAATAACAATAATGAGACAACATGTGAAAACCTAGGAGATACAGCAAAATCAGTGATTAGAGGAAAATTGATATCTCTAAATGTTTACATCAATAAAATAGAGAAAGAGCAGACTAACGAATTTTGTACCCAATTTTAAAAACTAGAAAGAGAACAAATTAAAAATCCCCAATTAAACACTGAACTAGAAATCCTAAAAATTAAAGGTGAGATTAATAAAATTGAGAGTAAAAAATCCATTGAATTAATAATGGTTTTATGGGGGCAAAAGGTTTTATGGAGTTGATTTTTAAAAAGAGAAGAAAATCAAATTACTAGTATCAAAAATGAAGTGTTATAATATAAGTTATAATTATAATATATTATATATAATTTCTATATAATACAATTAGAATTATAGGTTATTATAATTATAAGTTATTTTATTATATTATACGCCAATAAATTTAACAATTTAAATGAAATGGAAGAATATTTACAAAAATATAATTTGCCTAGATTAGAAGAAAAGGAAATAGAATATCTAAATAAGCTTATTTTAGAAAAGGAAATTAAACAGGCCATAAATAAGCTTCCTAAGAGAAAAGCACCAGGACCAGATGGATTTACAAGTGAATTCTATCAAACATTTAGAGATCAACTATTCCAATATTAAATTCCAATATTAAATAAATTATTTGGAATAATAGGTTAAGAAGAGAAGCTACCAAACTCCTTTTATGATATGATATCCAAATATTGTACTGATACCTAAATCAGGAAGAGTAAAAACAGAGAAAGGAATATATAGACCAATTTCATTAATGAATATGTATGCAAAAATCCTTAATGAAATACCAGCTAAAAGATTACAAGAAAATAATACAAAAAATATACATTATGATAAAGTGGGGTTTATACCAGGAATGCAGGGATGGTTTAACATATGGGAAACTATTAACATAATTGACTACATCAATAATAAAAGTTTAAAATAATCATCTTTTTATATCTCTAGATGCAGAAATTTTTTTTATAAAGTTCAGTACTCATTTCTATTAAAAAAGACTTGAAGTATTAGTATAAATGGATTTTTTTCATTAAATTGATTTTTTAAAAAAGCATTTATCTAAAACCTTCAGCAAGCATTATTTGTAATGGGGATAAACTAAAAACCTTCCCATTAAGATCAGGTGTGAAACAAGGATGCCCACTGTAACCAATATTATTCAATATTGTGTTGGAAATCTTAGCAATAGTAGTAAAACCAGAAAAAGAAATAGAGGGAATCAAAATGGGGAATGAAGTAATAAGACTGCTAATGTTTTGGTTTTGGTTTTTTTTTAAATTTGGTAAGGAGATCAAGGGTTTTTACTAGCTAAGGTCATTCTTGTGCAGAAAAACATCAAGTTGTAGCAAGTTGTAGCAAAACTCCACAAAATTACTTGACCCTCATTCATTTCTTGCTGCATCCAAGTCATCTACATTTGACTTTGGCATTGTTAGTTCAAACTTAACATTCCCAAAACTGAATTTATATATTAGCCTATAAAACCTGCTCCTTCTTACAAATTTGTCATTTGTCACCATTCTCCCAATCACTCAGTCTCAATGCGCTGAAACCATTTTGGTTCCCCCTTATCCATTATCACAATGCTCTACTAATACTTCAAAATGAATCTCATGGGGGCAGAGGGACAGAGCCAAGATGGCAGAGTAAAAGCAGTGACTTGCTTGAGCTCTCCCTCAAACCCCTCCAAATACCTGTAAAAAATGGCTCTAAACAAATTCTAGAGCAGCAGAACCCATAAAAAGACAGAATGAAACAGATTTCCAGCCCAAGACAACCTGGATGGTTGATTAGAAAGGTCTATTGTGCCAGGCTGGGAGAGAAATGCAGTTCAGCATGGGCACACATTCAGGCAAAGACTAGGCCTCAACAAACCTGGAGCAGGTCTCAGAGGACTGAATCATGGGCAGCTGTGGTGGTTTCCAGACTTCTCAACCCACAAACACCAAAGAAAACTTAGAAGGTCAGTAGGAAAAGTCTGTGACTGCAGGGAAAGACAAGCTTGGTCCCAGCCCCAGTCCTGGCGCAACCCCAGGGCAGCAGCTGCTTCCTGAGCTTCTGGACCACAGACTGAGGGGGAATCCAGTGGCTGATCAGAGGGGGATTGCAGGGATCTCTTTGCTGGAGCTGAGGCAGGATTCTCCTGTTTTGCCTGTGCTTGGATCTGGGTCATACTTCTGGGTGGCAATCCTGGGGTGGATCCTGGGATCCATGGTGGAGCTTGTAGTGGTGGTGGAAAGGGAATCCTCCTCACAGTTCTAAGACAGAAAAGAGTGCTCATAGACCACAGCATAGGCCAGGAAAGGAGTAGACACCTCACCCTTGATCATAACACCTTGGAAGAACTGAAAATTTTTAGGTCCCTAGAAGTATCTCTGAAAACAGCTGTACAAAATCCCTGAAGCTTGGGACAGTACACCCTCCACACTGGAAGCAGACCCCTACCTTAACAAAAAGTTTAAAACTCAAGTAATTGACTAGGAACATGAGCAAACTTCACACACACAAAAAAAAGTCAGACCACAGAACCTTTCTTTGGTGACAAAGAAGATCAAAATATACAACCAAAAGAAAACAACAAAGTCAAACTCCTATATCCAAAGCCTCCAAAAAAAATATGAATCAGTCCCAGGCCATGGAAGAGCTCAAAAAGAAGTTTGAGAAGCAAGTAAGAGAAGTAGAGGAAAGACTGGGAAGAGAAATGAGAGGGTGGATAGGATGAAGGGAAATATAGTTAGTTTTCCACAGCATGACTACCATGGAAGTGTTCTATATGACTACACATCTATAACTTGTATCGAGTTGCTTGCCTTCTCAATGAGGGTGGGTGGGGAGGGAGGAAGGGAGAAAATTTGGAACCCAAAGTTTTAAAAAAAAATGTTTAAAATTGTTTTTACATGCAACTAGGAAATAAGATATATAAGGCAATGGGGTATAGATATTTATCCTGCCCTACAGGAAAGTAGAAGAGGAAGAGGATAAGAGAAGGGGGTGGGATAGAAGGGAGGGCAGATTAGGGGAAAGTGTATTCAAAATGCATGCTGTCTTGGGGTTGTGGGAGGAATGAGATGGGGAGAAAATTTGGAACTCTTGTGGAAGTGAATGTTGAAAACTAAAAATAAATAAATGAATCTTAAAAAAAATGAATCCCATGTTGTTACTTCCTCACTATTCCCATTTGTAGTATCTTAGTCTATGCCTCTATCACATCACATAGGGAATATTATGGTACCTTCCAGACTAGTTCCCTTGACTCCCCTCTCTCCCCATTTCTACTCTATCCTAAGTGCTTTATGACTCAAAATTTTCCTAAAACATTTTTATTCATGTCTCTTTCCTAATTAGCTGTCCATTTGTCTGGTGCATCAAGTCTAAACTTTTCTGTCATAATATGATTCCAACTTTGTCTTCTTACTATATCTTTTCTTCTCTGGTCAAACCATTCTTTCCCCATCCTTACCCCACGGCCCTACTATCACCATGCCTTACATATAGTAGGTGTTCATTAATGCCTACTGATTACCAGTTTTGTGCCTTTGCTCACCCTGTTTTACACTAGTTGAATTTCTCCAAGAAATTACAGTTAGATTCAAAATCTTTATTTTTATTCATTTCCCATCTTTCAGAATTAGCCTGTTTTAATTGATTGGGTTAGAACTATTTCAACGGCATGCAGCGTCTTCTTATCTTTATCTTTTCTTCTAATTTGTTGTACATTTGGACCCTTCCTCTAAGCAAGGGATTTAACTGCATACAGCCAATTCATGATTCCAACATTTATTACCAATTATTTCATGCCTTAAAATATAACTAATTTAATTTCTGTGACATTGGTTGGTCCTGATCTCATTCAATATCTTTCAACTATATTTTAGAAAACAGTAGTCATGATGTACAAGTTGAGCATTCTGAGTCATTCACAAACTTCAACTCATTTCTTAATCGTATTTTCCAACACATTTTTCACTATCTTACCCTGTACTCATCTTTGCACTAAAGTAACCAAGTATAAAGGTATATGTTTGGCTCGGCTTATATGAAGAATTCTTAACCTTGGGTCCACAAATAAGATTTCAAGGGCTTATGCATGGGGAAAAATACTTCTAAGTGAAACTTAGCATTTACTTTAAAATTAAAAATATTATTCTTAGAGGAGGTCTGTAGGCTTCACCTTACTGCCAAAGAGGCCTGTAACACACACACACACACACACACACACACACACACACAAAAGGTTAAGAGTCTCTGGTTTACAGAATTTTGTCAAGATTTATGTAGTCACTCTACTGCTTCATCCTTGGGCAGACATTGGCTCAGATTCCAAGTATTTTTATGGTGGTCATTTATTTTAAACGCTGCAAGACAAGATGACTAAGTGTCCCATGAAATGATGGCACTTGTTTACTTCTAGCACAAATAAAACCAATTCCGCGTACTTCTTTATTTGTCTCTCTGAGTAAAGTCTGAGAGTCATTTTTCCATTTGACTACAACTTCTGCCTTCATCTATTAACAAATATGTTGTCTGTAAAATGAGCCGGAGAAGGAAATGGCAAACCATTTCAGTATCTTTGCCAAGAAAATCCCAAATGGGGTCACAAAGAATCAGACACAACTGAAACAACTGAATAACAACAACAACAACAATATCGATGCATTTTAGGTCAGTTGCATGATTTTCTTTCACTCTAATCTGGTTTCTATCAGGACCTTGGCAGGTGATAAGACTCATAAAACAGCAAACAATAGACATTTATAGGTCATTAGAACGAGAAGGAACTTAGAAAACATTTAGTTCAATCTCCTGTTTTTATACAAGTTGTATCCCAGATAAATGACTTGCCAAGGTCACACAATATATTAACAATCGAACCAAAATTAAAACCCCAAGTCTCCTGACTCTTAAGCCAAAGTCCTGTCCGTGTATATCACAATGTCAATTACAAATTCTTATATATTAGCTATCTATTTTAGGTACAATATGAATTTTCTATGAACTTACTTAATTGTTCTATTGTGTTTAACATAGGGCACTATGATGTATTGGGACAGGAGAGGACCTTAACATTCCTGATTCTCCTTGGCAGCATGTACTAGCTTTAGTTGGTGTCTCTAAATACAATATGCAAGCATGAAAAATACACACACACACACACGCACGCACGCACACACACACAGGCACACAAAGAAGCTTCTACCAACAAAGCTTGGTCTAAAAATTGATTTTGTAGAAAGATAATGCAGAGACTAGAGTACTAGGCCCAGAGTCAGAAAGAACTGAGTTCAAATCCAGCCTTAGCTGTGTGACCCTGGGCAAATGACTTAATCCTGTTTGCCTCAGTTTCCCCTTCTGTAAAATGATCTGGAGAAGGAAATGGCAAACCTCTCTAGTATCTTTGCCAAGAAAACCCCAAATGCAGGTCATGAAGAGTCAGACACAACTAAAACAAATAACAATATTACAAGCTTGCCTTCAACAAAGTCCCTCTTTATGTTTGGTCTCTCTGAAAAGTGAAACATAATCCCCTAAAAATCCCAAAGCTAATTGTATGTGATTGATCTGGGCACCATTATATTAGGTAAATTCCCAAGGAGAATCTCCTACTAACTTGTATAAGGGATTAAAAGTAATTTAGTGTTAACTAAATCTTTTCCATTTCATTATTATGCAAACAAAAGCCTTAGATGAAACAAGCATAATTTAAAATTCACTTCCCATATAGACTATCAATGGCCATTCAACTAACTTTCTAGAAAATGGTAAATGGTTAGAACTATATGTCACACTACCATTAATTCCATTAAAATATATACATTCATAGACATACATATGTGTATATATGTATATATGTATGTATGTATGTATGTATGTATTAGAGTACATCAATATAAAACTATATCAATATGGAAATCAGTGAATGTAAGCCAATACTGGGAACATTGTAGGAGGAATTGGGTCTGTTTGGTATGAGCTATACAACTCTAAAATCATTAGGAGCAGATTGTACGTGAGTCAGAATTCACTTTCAATATAGTTTTTCCCCTGAGTCATTTGTTTACTGTTTGGAGAACATAAAATGTATTCACTAACTCCAAAAGTTCATTCTCATAAGGTTTTTAGTTGCCAAGAATACAACTTGGCAGAGTATAACCAGGCTGTGCTGAGAGAAATTAAGAAAATATTAAAAAGGAAATACAAAAGGGCACCATTCTCTCAAGTTCGGAAGACTTAATCTACGTTGTTTCCTCTTACCATCTGATAGTATTTTTCTCTCTCATGATCATCCAAACATAACAATAGGCAGAACACGTTTTGTACACTGTGATGCATGTCTTCCTCTTCCTGACCATGAACTTTTTCATCTCATTCCTTGGGCCTTCTAGAAAGTGAATTTAAAAAAAAAACAAAACTTTGAATTCCCAATGCTGCTAGACAATCCACCCACATTCCATGTTGGTACATCTTTTTTTCCATTCCAATTTTAATATCTTGTTTGTAATTTAGATTATGAACCAATAAGTAGGACTTACAGTGAAATCTGATCTCATAGCACTGAAACATAGAATATCTATTGGGTGAATAGAGATGGGTATTGGACCTGTGATTTCATTGGAAGGGGAACTCCCAAGTCTTTGAGAATTGTCTAGAGGACTCACTGACAGGTTAAACGAGTTGCTCAATCACACACCAGTAGTTGTCGTAGATAGGAATTCAACCCAAGTCTTCTTGGTTTCAAGACTGGCTCATTATCCACTAACCCATAAAGTATGCATAGTTAGTAGAACTGTGGACTCAGAAACAATAAAAACAGCAATTAAAATAATTATTTAACTTAATATAAGATTATATATAACTTCTTGAGGTTAGAAAAGAGATTGACAACAGATCTATGAGAACAGTCCACAAACAGGACTTCTTGAAAGGTTTCCAATGATAAGTTACCAGTAAAGTATAAGACAATGAGCTAGAGAATGCAATATTTTTTTTAATTTATTATTTATTTTTAACATTCTTTTTTTTAATTTTGAGTTCTGACTTCTCATTCTACATCCTACCCTTTCCATACCCACTGTGAAAGCAAGAAATGTGATATCAATTATCCATATGAAAAATGCAATATTTCTTAGTGTCTTAAAGTGAAGCAAATAAGAAAGGAAAAAGGAGAAAAAAGGCTACATAAGAATATAAATTTGAAAATCTTAATCTCATGAACTTATTCAAAATAACAATAAACTGAATAATTTTTATGTAAGTATCAATACTTTTAATATTATACACATCAAATCATAATAAAGACAATTATAAATAGGATGCTGCTTCTCCATTTTCATTAGCAACATATTTCTTCTTGGTTATTCTTTGTTGTTATTTTGAAGATATTTTTCTTGGTTGTTGGTTTTTTAAGTGACGCAATACTTCCCAAAAATCTGACAAGATTCACTTCCCAAAATCTTACATTTTCAATTCTGGCCTAGGTAGGTTAATGGATCACAGGATCCCCAGAAGATGTCTGGTCACATGACTGCAGGTCCCATGTCTTCCTATTAGTGTCCAAAGTCATCCTCAGCTTCCAAGATCGGGGCAAAAATCCAAATATGTTCTAAGCTCTGCCACTGATGGAATCATTTTGAAAAGAGTGGGTTTTCTATTGCCTCCTTTCCATCAAATAGATAGAAAGCACCAGTTGCCAATTATAATATTGCCAAGGGTGGGGGGTAATGGAGGGGAAGAACTAAGGTTTCATTGCACTGCCTTTATAAATATTTATCTATACCTATATGTAGACACAGAGGCAGCTAGGTTGGTACAGTGGATCTAGAGTCAGGAAGATCTGAGTTCAAATCAAGCCTCAGAGACTTACTAGCTCTGTGACCTTGGTCAAGTCACTTAACCTCTGTCTGCCTCGGTTTCCTCATCTACAATATAAGGATAGCAATAGCACCTACTCCCAGGATTATTGCAAAGGTTAAATATGGTAAAGTACTTAACACAGTGCCTGGCACATAGAAGGGGCTTAATAAATGTTGTTTCCTTCTGTCATATATACATATGTACATATATATGTATATATATATGGGGAGAGAGAGAGAGAGAGAGAGAGAGAGAGAGAGAGAGAGAGAGAGAGAATGACATACCCATATACAAGAAGTACAGACCTTGCTTTTCAGACCTCTTCTCTTTCCCTGCCCACCAGGAAATGGGATGTCTAATGGCCCATGTTCAAATATGCCCAACCAGACCTACAAGGGGTAATGTGGAGCCACTTTATTTCCCAGAATAATAGGGTGCTTTATTGTTAAGGCTCCTGTTTTCATTATAGGAGTAATTTTTGAAAGATTTGTTTATGTAATGCTTTATATCTATAATATTTAACCCCCTAAGTACAAAGCCTCAAACTAGGCACCAGGGCTGAATGGTACTATTCTCTGGGGATTGGTTTAAGGATGTCATAAAAGAAATCCCAACTTCAGGAAATAGTATGGTTTAAATAAAATATTCATTGAAGGTGGAGGAAGGGAATATTTATTAAGCTCCTACTATATGCCAGGCACTTTGCTAAGTGCTTTACACACATTATCTCATTTGATCCTCATAAAAAAATCCCGGGAAGAAGACGCTATTATTATCCCCATTTTACTGTTGAGGAAACTGAGGCAGAGACAACCTTATATGGGGGTAGTCTGCAGTCACATTGAGCAGCATATACATTTTTTTTAAATGCTAGTATTGTTTGAAACATCTGCAGAACTAGCTCTAGAACTGGATTTGCCTTTTGGACCCAGTTAATGAGTTGTGTAAGAAACCTGCTCTTATTTCTCAATATACATCTTGTTTTTGATAAAGAATGGAATTGTTCTGTTTGGTCACTCAATCTTGCTTACCATACTTTGGGACTTCAAGTTGTTTCCAAAAATCAAATCCATCCTGAAAGGATGAAGGTTTTCCACCATTCAGAATACTCAAAACAAAGTGCAACAAAGCCCAAGAACAACGTCCATGGAAAAATTCTTAAATTATTCTGAGCAAGGGCTGTATCGGCAGAAAAAATGTACTATACCAAAGGGAAGACCAACATGAAATATTGGATGGGGGATTGGTCCTGGAAAGAAGACCTTCCTACCTCTGACCCATACTGGTTATGTGACCCTTGGCGTGGCACAATCTCTCAGTGCCTCAGGCAACTATCTACAGATGCATCAGTTCTGGTATAACATCCACAACTTCAGTCATATGCTATATACTGAAAGCTCATGATACATGTTTCAGGGTCCACCGCCTGGTACTACCTGCTTTAACAGGTGGTCCTTTTGGTGCTTTAGTAATCAAGTTCTCTTGGGTCTACTTTTTTTTACACTAATTCTACTAAATTTCATTGCACAATGGAAAGCACAATAAGAAGGCTTCATTGAAGAAGTAATTTGTGATTTTTTAAAAGAACAAAATATATAATTAGACATGTATTAAAACCACCTCCACTAGAATATGTGCTTAAGACGCAAATTTTTCTGCCATGCATCATATATCAAGAACTCATGTTGATGGTCAGAAAGGTCATTACTTTTCTGTGTTAACAGATAATCCCCTTTAGCAGCCCAAAACTACTTGGTAAGAAAAATATTTTCAAAGTAAGGCTTACAGTTCAAATATAATTAGCGTACTATTTTTTTTTAAAATGAGATTATGTAAGTGAATTAGAGATAGAGACTGGACCTGTGGTTTCACTGGTAGGGATAATTTCATCATGAGGAAACTCACTATATGTAGGTTGCCACCTTCTCTGCAACTTACATAATCTTTGAGAAAACTACTTAGATTGTTTAGAGGCTAAGTGACTTGTCCAGGGCCACAATGCCAGTAGACGTCAGAAGCAGACCTCGTATTCCTGGTTCTTCAGCCAGTTCTCTATCTGCTATGAAGAAAAGTTAATTTAAAGTAGCTAAATTATAAGTTTAACCACTTTTTAAAATGACTTGTTTATAGAAATAATCCTTCTTATTTTTTCCACGACCTTTTATGTCCAGGACTACTGTTCTAAAACTCTTCCTGTTGGGACAGTCCTGTCTGCATTGCATTCTCTGTGGCTAATAGAAGAACTGGGATTTGGAGGATGGTGAATTCTAATTTACTTGCAACTCAGTTGGAATTTAGAAACTTTTTATGACTCCTCTATAATATAAGGTTAAAACCAAATCTCATAGGATTGTTCTAAGAAATTCAGGATAAAAGTAATTTTCAAGTCTAAAAAGATTTAAAATCTTTCCCACTTGAGATCTCCAGGCCCAATGGTTTGATAGAACCTTTCCTGCTAACTTTAATCATTCCTTCACCTTTTCCATTAAACCCTTTCCACAGACCACCAGAAAACAGCCTAAAAGTAATACTGAATATTACTACATGCTTCTCTGTCACCTCAAAATAACTTCTGAAAGGCATCAGCTGAGTTAGATGGTGGGCTTAAATGAGTAGGAACCAATTCTCTGAGAATTATGAGGGTATAATAGGCTATAATGTTAAACAGTAAAAATGTAAACGGTAAAGAATATTAAAGCACAATACTCCTCGTGAAGAATGAAGTTATGGGAAGTGATCTAAAGCATGTATTTTTATAAGACAGAAATATGACATCTGAATGAGCTTTTTCAGTTTAAAAGCAGTATTAGTAAATGGCTGAATTACTCAAGTTCAATCCCCTTTAATGGAACATTGCATGAATTCCAGTATTCTATTTGGTCAAACTGCTCTTACTGATCAAAGACCCATTGGGATCCAATTTTTACTAGAACCCTGGGATGTGCAGGATAATTGGCAAGAAAGGCAATGGAGGAAAGACTGAGATGCAGTTCTCACACTTATATAAATGCTAAGTAGCCTAGCAAGCAGTAAGAACTCTGTAGGTTCCAAGAGCACAATGTACCAATCGTTTCTTTCCCTGTGGATGTCATTCATCCTTCAGACTGCAGGCCCACTCTTTGCTTTGAAGTAAAATTTAATTATAGCACTCAAGAAAATAGGATTCAAACTTTTCACCTCCGTTCTTCCCACAGCGTTCCTTTTAAATGTCGTGTACTAAAAGACAAGCCAAAAAAAGAAACCCTTTCTCCCAACTGATAAGCCAGGCATTTAAGAAATAATACAATGTTCATCTTAATCTGTGATTAAGATCTCGTGAAAAAAATGAAGCCTTTAAAAGGGACTTCTTGCATCTTTCAAGGACTCTCTGATCTCCTGGAGAGGTCGCTACTCTCTTCAAAGATGAAGATCACAACCCCATCCATGTCTTGAAATTTTCCAGAGGGTCTACCCAGCGCATGAGGCTTCTCTTCCAGTTCAGCTGACATTATATAGAGAAAGGGAGTGAGCAGACTGTGCACTGGTTCTCTAGCTGTCACCACATCAACTGGCCTAATTTCTTCTCTGAATACACATTTCTCTGATGACATCCCTGACGCTTCTTCTCTTGCACAATTCTTAGCTGCGAATGTGTCCTTACACAAAAGGCCAGTGAAACAGAAGAATGAGCTCTACATTTGAAGTCAGGTGACTTAGACTTGAATCTTGGCTCTGCCACCTACCACCTGTGTGGTGATGTTCCTCTCTGTGCCTATGTTATCTGTAAAAAAGGGAGTGGGGAGGGTTGGCGTCTTCTAGTTTTAAATTTACTATGCTATAAAAGCGTACACATTCATGAAATGTATACTTGTTCATATAAAAATACAAATACTTCTCTCACTCTCACATAGTCTTGTAAAGAAAATGAGTCATAACTGCTCAGAACTCTTCTAATGAAATA
The DNA here is from genome assembly GCF_900497805.2 of Vombatus ursinus. Classification (NCBI taxonomy): domain Eukaryota; kingdom Metazoa; phylum Chordata; class Mammalia; order Diprotodontia; family Vombatidae; genus Vombatus; species Vombatus ursinus. Next base: position 1,055,308 of record NW_020954655.1, read on the forward strand.
TTTTTCATTTGAGTGAGTAAAACTAATCTTCTGATATAAACAGGAAAAACTCCATGCCCATCACCTAACTTCATTCCTATTTTAAGGTTCAAACTAGTAACAACAATTATACTTTTCAGTGCTGAATGAAAACAGAATTGATTTTCTAATCCTTAGTCATCATGGGTACACCATTCACTGTAAAAGCCCGTTCAATTTCTTGTTTCCATTTAATTCTGTTGAATGCTGAGGACAGCTTCAGTTCAGTGAATGTCTAGAGATAAAAAAATTTCCCAACATTTTTCTGAGCACATATAAGCAAGACCATGGATAGCCATGCAGGTAGAAAACCATATTTAACCAACATATCTGGCAACAAAACTTCCACAAGAAGCTGCAAATACAAAGTTTTTAGATCAAAGATCTCAGTCTGGAAGAAAGTATCATATATTCTTATAAAGATCAAATCTTTGGGGTAACTTGTTATATAAACAATAAAAGAAATAAATAACCCAGAGTGTGTTCACAAAATCCAATGGATAAAATGTTCTGTGTAATTTATTCACAAAGAGAAAAATAATTTCTCAAATTCATTTTATAGCATAGTTCCATGGAAATAAATGCATACTTAGTTATATTTGCTATAAAACATAAGTGAGAAATAAATTGAAATTATTTGCCACAATATATTAATTTGTCATTTATTGTTAAAAACCTCATGCACTATGTGTCATTGTTCTTAAAGATGTAATAAGATATCCAGCATCCATTATTTCTGAGGCATGATAAATTTTGAGCTTAATTTTTAAAAGGTTAAAAAAACATTTTTTCTAATAAAAAGATTTTATTTCTGTTTTTTAAGTTTAAAAAATTCTAAATATGTTTCACCATTCCAAGAAAGTTCAGCAAAGGAATAAAAAAAATAAAGAAATTAGTCATCTTCTGAATCACTTTCTTCCTTTTTTGGTAGAGAGCACCTGACTGAGGACATCAATTTATCTTCAATCTGTTTCTTAGGGTTTTCCTCTAGATCAGTTCTGATTGCTCCAGATTCAGAAAGTTTCCATTCCAGTTCTGTAAGATTAAAGGGGGGGACAAATTAATTTATTTTCTTCCTGAGGTAGCTCATTCAAATTTCAAAATTCAAATTCAAAAAATTTCCCACAAGGAAACCACAGCTAGCCTAGGCTGAAAGGCACTGTATTTAAAAAAAAAAATCACAACTATGAATAAGGAAAAAATAATACCAATTCAAATCTATATGAAAATAAAAAGATAAAATAAAATTACTTTTCTCTAGGCTCAATAGTTTCTTAGATTGAACAACTTTTCAGGGGCAGAAAAGCAGACAGAAATTCTACACAACAAAAGAATAAGTTTCCTCAATCTTGCTGGCAATCTTTAAATCTAATTCCAGTTAGACAAAACATTATCAAACTTCACATTCTCTTGATTTCAAGTAATTTATTGAACTTAGCATCAAGGGGGAAATAAAAAAAAACTGTCATAAAGATGACTAAATTCCATGATGACCTGCTTGAATCAATACATGCGCCCTGGTTACTAAAAAACTCAATTTAAAAAGTGAAGAAATTGGTTGGTGAAGCTACAGTTACTATTTTTTTTTCCACTCAGATTTATAATTAGATTGAGCTCTACATGTGGTAGTGGGCCTTCCTGAAGCAAAATTAAATGATTTATTTTTCTACTGTAGCGGGAAAAATCCAGGCAGAATCTTTTCTATGTTTCTTGTGTTTCTATACATAAGACTGAAACAAAACAATCTGGATTTTGGTTCAGTTAGCCTTTAAAGTGAATTAATATGGTGAGGCACTAAAGTACTATTAATAAAAATCTGACACTGCATGACTAAACTCATTTTTTAATCTCTATAGAATGCTTTAGTCAAAATTTTCAGTTGTAGGTACCTAGATGATTATGAAAGCTCAAATCAAATCTCTTAGAATAAAATGTCATACCACACAAATCATCATTTAAAATCTGTGATTCTTTACTCATTGATTTTTATGAAAGATTTCATAAAAAAGGCTGCTACAGCTATTAATTTGTGCATAGACGAAAGATCTGCACTGGACTCAATAGTTTTTTGGCAGAACAGATGCCTTGCTACATCATACCTATATTTTAATTAGAAACAGTATTAAAGGTTAACCATGTCTACAAGATCCCAGTGAAGAAATATCATTGGCTAAAATTTAGCAACCCAATTCTACAACATTTGAAATTAAGACCTTAAATACTACCACAATTCCATTCTTCTCCATGCTAAAAACTTAAGAAAACTAAAAAGCCTATGTGGTTTTCAATCTTTATAGTTCTGGTGCTATTAAATAAATGATACAGTCTGTAAAAAGGCAGCCTGCCAAAGTGGATAGAGAGCTGATTTCAAAGCCAGGAAATCTGGGTTCAAAGCCTGCCTCTGACATATACTAGATGTGTGACCTGGAGCAAGTCACTTAAACTTTCAGTATTCTAGACAACTCTCTAAGACTATAAGTTGCAGAGAACAAGCTAACCTGCAGTAGGGGCAGAGGGAGTTCCTACCAAGGTATACTCTGTACCAATGAAATCACAGGTCCAGTCCCTATCTCAGTCATTATATATTCAAAAATATAAATATAATATATTCAGTAAAATTTCATGTATGATTGCTAACATTAAGAGTAACATGTGGCAGGATTTTGTCAGGAATTAGAATGTGACAAAAGTCTAGTCCCTGTCCAGTCTCCCCCCACTTCTCTCTCAACACCCATCCCCAGTTTTTCTCTCTTCCCCAAAAAGTGAGTTTATCATCAATGCAAATGACACCCACACCTATATATCCAGTCCCAGTCTCTCCTGAGTGTCAGTTCCGTAACTAGCTTCCTACTGGACATCTGAAACCGGTCGTCCTATAGGCACATCAAACTCAATACGTCTAAACCAGACCTCATCTTCCCCCACACCCTTCCCCAATCCCTTTCTCAACCTCTCTTGTTTCTATTAAAGGAACCACTATTCTTCTAGTCACTCATCCCACATAGCTTATCAATGACCAAACCTCATTTCTAATTCCATAACCTCTTTCATATATATCCCCTTCTTTCCATTCACACAATCACTATCCTAGCATCAGCACCCATTGCTTCCAGCCTGAACTATTACAATAGTCTAATTACTCTCCTTGCCTTGATCCTCTTCTCGCTCTATCCTATTCTCCAGATAGCCACCAAAGTGATTTTTCTAAAGCAAAGGTCTGAACCATGTCATTTCCCTGATCAAGTAACTCCAGTGCCTTCCTACTGCCTATGGGATCAAATACAAGCCCCTCTCTTTTACAATTAAAGCTAGAGCTAGGTGGCAGTTAGGTGGCAAATGAGCTGTGTGACTCTGAGCAAATCATCTAACTTCTCTCTACCTCAGTTTACTCATTTGTAAAATGGAGTAACTACCTCCCACAGGTGTTAGGAAGATCAATCCACACGAAATAACTTGTTTAACAATACTTTGCAAATCTTAAAGTACTAAAATGCTAACTATTATCACTTACCACTTCACAATCTGGCCTCATCCCACCTTTCCAACCTCATTACACATTATTTTCCTCCATGGACTCTGTGGTCTAACCACACTAATCTCCTCACGGTCCATCTCCCACCTCCATACCTAGAATGCTCACCCTCACTACCTCTGCCTCTTAGAATTCCCTGTTGCCTTCAAAGCTCAGATAGCTCAAGCCCCTCCCCTATATGAGGCATTTCCTAGTTGTCCCAAGATTACACTGCATCTCTTTATGTGTTTCACATATGTATTTATGTGCATGTTATCTTCTCTGATAGAACGTAAGCTCCTTGAAGGCAGGAACAGTTTCCTTTTGTCTCTATAGCTAGGCAATTTTCTAAGACCCTAAGTTGCAGATAAGGTTCAATCTGCAATGGTAGACAATTTCCTCACTTGTAGGTCTAAGCCCTATAGCTAAAATCGAGCCTAGCTCAGCAGGTCCTTAATAAATTCTTGTTGATTATATCTATCACTAAACATTCTTATGTAAACTAACAAAAAAATCAAGGGTTTGATGGTAGCTGATTTTTTAGCAATGTAACCTTTAAAAAAATAACACCACCACCCAAGGTTAATGACTGACCAAAGACAAATAAAATAAATAAACCATTAATGGTAAAGTCTTTTTTCTTTTGATCAATGATCAGAAAGATCATTGATTGCTTCTTGCTTCTCAAAAATTTAAGACAAATGTGAACTGAGCGACACCACTGTATCATAACTGTTGGACCCATAGCCTTGTAGGTTTTACGTGGGATTTCTCTCCTTTCAGATTATAACTACTTACCATCCCTTGTCAGGTTCATGCCACCAAATACTAGAGGACCAATAAACTGGGCCTTGATATCACCCTCAAGATAGACAAATATTGTGGGCAGATTCCTATCGGGATAGTTGGGTATGCAAGTTGTTGAAATAGACTTGATAAATTTCACATCAGGAAACTTTCTTGCAAGTCCACTAAAGTGCTGGTTTATAAGTGTACATAGAGGGATTCTGTAAAATAGAAAATCAACAAAAGAAGCCAATAGTACAATGCGGACAAAGCAAATAAAATATTTTCATTCTCCCAACCCAGTACCTTGAGTTATATACTGGCTAAAGCCAATTTAAAATTATTTTACTTCTCACAATTCAATTTTTTGCTTCTCCTACCATACATTTTCCAGGAAGCAGATTGAATAGATTAATACATAAAAGTAAAAAGAAGTTCTTGCAAATAAAAAAAAATACATACTGAAATAGTAAGCTAGAAAAGCAGAGTTTATACATAAGATCTAATTTTATTTTATCTGATAAATAACATAATTAAGTAACATAATCTTAATGTAAAAGGCACTTATTCCTCTCCTTTTTAAAGGAAACCTGGTAAAACATTCAGAATTAAGAATTAAGGTGGTGGGTAAGCAAACATTTTCTGCTGTTAATATGATTTCGTGATTACTTTTGGAAGAAGTCTATTGGACATGGGATCAGGTAGAATTATAGATGATGGCAGAAACAGTTGAGAATTACTATATCAATTATTATATAAAAATAGTAGGCAACCAAGACATTCACAAGAATGACTAATTAGTTGATTCTTGGATTCTTCTGTATCCCTCAGTTTCTCAACACAAGCAAACAAATTAGGAATCAAACTTTTCAATAAAAGAAAAGTTCTTGATTTTATCCAGTAGGAGAAAAATTGCCAGGTCATAAATATAATAAATGAAATACATGTTTAAATAAGCATGTAGCTCAAAAAGAACTTCATATTTTTCATAACCTAATGGTTCACAGAATTCACATGGTTAGTAAAATAAGAGTGAATAGGTTAGCACTAAAATCTCAAGACTATCAACAAAAAAAAATCTTAGCGAAGCTAGTGATCAATGAAATCTAAAATGCCTACTCAAAATCTCAAAAGCAAAGAAATACTTTAAAGAAAGCATAAGATTGACTTACCCTTGTTTGTAAAGGTGCAAGATTACCCACAAGCCTTTGCCAGCTTTGGTAACTTCTTCAACATAATCTTGCCCTGATATCTCCAAAACTTCCCCAAATTTGTTCTTCAGTTGGGTTGCTTTCCATTCTGCAAGCCTTTGCTGCCTGTAACATAGAAGAGGGAAGACAAAAATGTGAAATTCACCATGCTCAAATATAACTTACTCAAAATCATTTATATATGCTCAGTAAAAAACAAACAAAACACCCCCAATGATTTAAATAATACAAATGCCCACCACTCAAGGTGCCAAGAGTCCACCTTAAATAGGGCAGAGTGCCCACCACTCCACTCGATGAGCAGGCATTTCACAGTGACTAAGATGGGAGACATGACTCTCTCCAAAGTCAAGACCCTCCAGTGGACCCCAGTGTCCCTCTCTACCTCTCCTAGGCCAGAAGGAGAACAACAGCACCTCATCCAGACATAAATCCAGTCTAGCCCTGCCTCAAGCCCAGCTCAATTAACCCAGCCCTCCTGCAACTCTTATCTTGAAGATATGGCTCCAGATTGCCAACTTCTCTTAGCTACTATACTTCACGGGCAATTTAAGGGATTTTATGCACTGGGTAATTTTGACTATACAAAATTTTTACCACTGGTAACTGCTCAACCTGCAGCCTTGAGGTCACATGTGGCCCTTTAGGTCCTCAAGTGCGGCCCTTTGACTGAATCAAAACTTCACAGAACAAATACCCTTAATAAAGGATTTGTTCCGTGAAGTTCAGATTCAGTCAAAGGACCGCACTTGAAGACTAAGAGGGCCACATGGAGCCTCAAGGCCGAAGGTTCCCCACCCCTGATCTAGGTTCTAAAGTGCCAACTTTAGAAGCTAGCCTCCATGTAAGATATAACTCTACTGTATGTATAACAAAGTAATCTTATATTGGAACTGCTTTTGTACATAAATTTTCATTAATCATGTCCAAGGAGTCTGGTTTTATGTGTCTCACAAAAAGAGAACAAAATGTAGAGTAATTTAATTATAATTCTTTCCAAATGTTATCTCACCCAGCAAATTACCTTCTTGAAGGACATATGCTTCATTACTATACAAAAGACCAAATAGTTCCCACAGATCTAACCTGTACATTTCAATGGCACGCTCATCTTCCTCATTAAATTCATCTTCATTTTCTTCTAGTTCTTCCAATGTCATGTCTTCATATGTTTTCACTGAAATGAATCATATTAGCGATAGCTAAAATTATCTGTAGCAAAGAATGGAAAACCAGTGCTACTTTGCAATATGCTTTTATTCTCCCCTTCTTCCTCAAAGCAATGCACTTACTCACTTCTCCCCTAAAAAGCCAAAAGTTACATTAAACGATTCATTTAAACCTGAAAAGACTGAGCAGAGCTGAAATGACTTATTCCCAAAGGCACTGGTGATCCCATCTCACCAAATGCTTGCACAACATCTCCACCGGGACGTGCCACAGACATCCTGAATGTCTAAAAACAGAAATCAAATCCCACCCCACTTCCCTGACCCAAACTTTCCATTTCTGTTGAGGGTCCAATCACCCAGGCTCACAACCTTAAAGGCACCTTTCTTCTCTCAACCTCCACAACCAATCGGTTCCCTCTATCACATCTCCTGCATCTATCCATGCCCTTTCTCCCCTTACACAGATTCTATTAGAGTTCAGGTCAAGACCTAGTTACATTTGGCCTGGACTACTGCAAAAGCTTTCTACCTGGTCTCCATGTCTCAGCTTCTCCCTTCTATAACATGTCCTCCATCTAGCTGCCAAATTGATATTCCTAAAACACAGACATGACCATGCTATTCCTCACCCCAAGAATCTTCAACAGCTGCCTACTTAAATAATCTGTGGTTTTTACACTCTTGTCATTTAGGGATATATACCTCATCGCCCACCCACACCCATCTTTATTGAAAGAGCCTTCCCTTCTAACAAAGAAAAACAGTTAAGCAAAACCAATTTTTGTGACCCTATCAGACAGGATAAGTCACATTCCACATCCATCCATTCATCCACCTACCCACCTCTCCACAGAAAGGAAAGAAGTACTTTTTCATCTTTTTTCTGGGGCCATGATAGGTAATTATGATTGTTCACCATTAAACTCTTTAACAGCTCCCTATAGCTTGTAGAATAAAAACCAAATCCTTAGTCTGACATTCAAACCACTCTATTATGCACTCTTCTAAACACATTTCATCTTACTACCCTACCACTCATGTACTCCGTTCAGGTCAAACTGGTCTGCTAGATGTTCTTCATACACGAGTTCTATCTGATCTCCTGCTTCTATGCCTTTGAATAAGCCCCCCACATCAAGAATGCATTCCTTCTTTAATTACATGTGATACAATCCCTATCTTCCATCAAATACAGCTCAGGTTCCTTCTCTGACACCAGGACCTCCCTGATCCCTCCAGTTATGAGAACAGTCTTCCTCCTGAAATTACTTTGTATTTACTTACTTGTGTAGATGTTTGCTTTTCAATCCCCAGTGCCTTACCCTGTGCCTTGAACATAAGAAATGCTCTATAAATGTTTGGTGAATTAGATTTAATAAAGGAAGACATTAGTAAGGAGTACCCAGAATGAAATTTAGTCTTCCTGATTCAATTTTTTAAAAATCTAGGAATAAGGGATCTCAAATTTCAAAGTTACAGATCTATAAGTAAACTAAGAAATTATCTAGTGATTTACACAAGAATGGGCAACCAATTTTTAAAAACACAGTTATCTTAAAAGAGAAAGCATGAATGGTCAGAAGGTTGGACTTAGGTTTCATTCTTGACTGTGATACTTAACTAGCTTTGTGACTCCATTCATGTCACTTATCTTTCTGGGCTTTAACCGACTGATCAATCAATCAAATGGCTGATAAATATAACAAGCAAATGCATTAGAAGTTCTTCCACCAAAAAATGCCAATGAAAAACTAACCAAAAGCAAACAAAATTAAGATTGACCGGTTTTTTTTTTTTAATCACCATCTAAAATCATAAGCTCCATCCACATGTTCATCTGCATAAGGAGCCAGAGAATCAAAGATGTGAGGGAGAAAGGGGATGTGGAAATGCACCATTGGTGGAATGCCAAAGTGGTCCAGCCATTCTGGAAAGCAATTTGAAACTGTGCTCAAAAAGTCACTAAATGGTACATTCTTAGGCTCAGCACTATTTCTGTAATAATATCTAGCATTTATATAGCTCACTAAGATTTGCAAAGAATTTTACAAACATTATCTAATTTTATCCTTAAAATAACCCTGGGAAGCAGGTGATACTATCTGTATTTTATAGATGAGGAAACTGAGGCAGGCAGAAGTTAAATGACTTGCCTAGGATCACACAGCTAGTTAATGTCTGACACTGCATTTGAACACAGGTCTTCCTGACCCCAAAGCAGCATTCTATCCACTGCTCTTTTCACCTGGCTACCTACCACTACCAGGCCTATCCCCAAAAGGGGACCTTTTGTTATAGCAAAACCTGGAAACAAAATAGGTACCCAACAACCAGGAAATGGCTTACAAATCATACAATATTAACATAATGGAATATTACTAAACTGTAAGAAATGACAAAAGGGATGGAGTCAGAGAAAACAGGGGAGACTTGTGTGAAATGATAAAGAGAGAAATGAGCAGAAACAGAAGAATAATGTATACAACGATTACAACATTGTAAAGAAAAACAACTTTGAAAAACCCAAGAATTCTGATCAATGATCAACCATGATTCCAGAGAAGCGATGACACCCACCTCCTGAAAGAACAGTAATGGACTAAAGATGCAGAATGAGACATACATTTCTGTACATGGCCAAAAATTGATTTGCTTTCTTGACTGTGGCTTATCGGTATGAGGAAGGGTTTTTGTTGCTGTTCTTTAATTGGAAGCACTGGGTTAGTGATAGTGAGGTCAATACATAAAATAAAATACAGAAGAATGTCACTGATTTTTTTTTTAAGGGCACAGAAAAAAAGGAAGTTCAGAAGGAGACAGGCAAGCAGGGCAATTTACAAGGACAACTTACTACAGACTTTAAAAATACACAAGTCATCCACCATAAGAGTCCATGGTTCCATGTAGAATCTTTTTTCTGTCTTTCTTGGTATACAGTAATGTTTTCAAGTTCACAATAATATTTTTTTTTAACGTAAGGAACATTAGAGATCATTTGATGCAACCAAGTCCCATCCCCACAAGTTTACAAATGAGCAACCCAAGGCCCAGAGAGGTCAGTATGAACTATTTATGACCATGGAGCCGGTTTGAGGCAGAATCAGTACTAGAACCAAAGCCTCACAACTGTTTTAATCTAAGACTCTTTCCACCGTAAAAATGCTTGAATTAAAAAAAAAGAAATTGAAGTCCACCCACCTGGATAAAGAACAGTCAAGGAAATGAATTGAACTCACCTACTGATTGCTGAAGGATGTGCTTCTCTCCTTCTTCTTCTTCCCTCTTCTTTTCCAGATCTTTCAAACTTTCCTTTGGGGGCAATATACCCTTCTTGCGTAGGATGTCATTCCACTCGGTGTCTGCATTGGGGTCCTAAAACAGTAAGATCAAAGACGACTTTAGGGACATCAAAGTCAACAAAAGCCCAGAGTGGTGATTCTCAAAGTAGGGAGCAGAAGGCAGAAATGGCTTACAAGAGGGGATGGTAGACTGACACCTGATTCTTCTTGGTTAAGCCTTAATTCTACTCCCCACATTCCTGGGCAAGTCTGTAATGCTTCTTAGAGCTATCTCCCACCTGTCTGTCTGTCTGTCTATCTATCTATCTGCTCCCAATCCTTCTCTTCTTGTCTTGATATTATTCTCTCTTCCCCTCTCCTAATATCTCCTAACATTTACTTGGTAAATGGTAGACAGTCATGGTTGACAGAGTGTGGTTTAGTCTGCAGAAGAATCACTTCATGGTTCTCTAACTCAAATCTGGTCTTCGGCTTAAGATTAAAGAATTAAAATTTTAATTCAAGCGTATGTACATATTACGTGCAAAACACGGAAGCCTAGAAATGAGAGTAAAGATGTACCAGCAGTTGGAAAATCTAGGTTTTAAAGAAATCCCCAATTCTGAGAAGCAAACAGGAGTGATTCTCTCTGGAAGAGGACGGTCTCATGTCAAGGTATGTCAATGAGGCCCTAGGAATTAGGAATTTTAAGTACTCATTAAATAATACCTCTTTTCCCATAAAAACCCAAAGTTGGTACTCAAAAATTTAGACAGATGCCCACAGTGGTCTCAAGATAGAAAAAGTCTGAGGTGATCAGCAAAGGGCTATTCACATTTGTTTATTTAATCAAATTCACATTTGTTTATTTAATCAGTCGACTAGCATTTATTAAGTATAAACTCTGTGCTAAGCACTGTTAGGTGCTAGGGATAAGGAAACAAAGATCCTACAAGATACTGTGAATATAAAAACATGATGGAACATATGAATAAATGAGTATATACAAAATAAATACTAAGTAATTCCTTAAGGGGAAGGCATTTGGAGGTCACCGGGGATGGTTGGGAACACTCTAAAACAGACAGCACTTGAGCTGAGTTTTGAAGGAAAGTAGGAATTCTAAGAAGCTAAGGTGAATGGGGAACACATTCCAGTCTTGGGGCACAGACCAGGAAAAGGCACAGAGACAATTGATACAATGTTGTGTATGAGAAACAGAAAGAAAGCCAGTTCAGCTGGACCACAGAGTATAGTAAGAGGAACTATGTATAAAAGACTACAAAAGTAAGCTGGAAGGGCTTTAAATGCCAAGTTTGTGAAGGACTACAAATACCAAACAGAAATTTATTTCTGACCCTAAAAGAAGGCCACAGTTTATTGTATAGGGGAATGACACGTTCAGATCTGTGCTTCAGGAATATCACTTGGGCACCTGGCAGCTAGGTGGCACAGTGGACGGAGCACTGGGCGTGGAGTCAGAAGACTCATCTTCATGAGTTCAAATCCCACCTCAGACACTTAATAGCTATGTGACCCTGGGCAAGTCACTTATCCCTGTTTGCCTCAGTTTCCTCACTTGTAAAATAAACTAGAGAAGGAAATGGCGAACCACTCCAGTATCTCTGACAAGAAAACCTAAAATGCAGTCATGAAATAACATGAAACAACAGACTTGAGTCTCCTGAATCCTAGTTCAACATTACCAACAGCCTGCTGGACATCTCCACCTGGATGCCTCATAGAGAATTCAAACCAGAAAAGTAGCTCACTCCCTACCACTCTCCCAACTATACACTAGTCCTCCAGACTTCTCCATTTCTGTTAAGGGTACCACCTTACTTCCAAAGCCCAGATTCACAGCCTTGGAGTCATCCTTTACTTTTCTCTCTTCCTCACCCCCCCCCACATCCAATCACTGACAAGTTTCATTCCTATCTCAACAATTTCACACACACACATATGTCTTTCTCTTAACTCACACAGCATCTACCCTAGTTCAGTACATCATCACATCTGGCCCAAACTATAGTTTCCTAATTGGTCTGTCACTCTACCTTCCCTCCAAGTTATCTCCTACAGGGAATTAAATTTATATTTCTAAAACAGAGTCTATTATGATACCCCATGCCCCACACACTCAAAAAAAAAAAAAACTCCTATGACTGCTGAGATAAAATACAAACTCCTCAACCTGAAATTTAAGCTCTCCACAATCAAATTTCCACCTACTTTTTTCCACTCTCAAGTCCTTTCCACTTCAGTCAAAATGGCCTGCTAGCTATTCCCATGCCCATCTCTGGGCCATATGGAATGTCCTCCTTTTTCATGTCATCTCTTAGAATCCAGATTGCTTCGAAGCACAGCTCAGGAGCCATTTCTTACAAGAAGCCTTTCATGACGACCCCAGTTATTGGCAGTCTTCCCCTCTTCCTACTTTGTATTTGTTTGAGTAATATCCTTAAGAACACAAATTGTTTGACTTTTTTTTTCTATCTACAGTCTTAGAGCAGTGGGACATAGTGGGCTCTTAAATGCTTGTTGATTAAATATACATTATGTATCCCCTCCAGTTCCTAGAACAGTAACACTCGCATAGTTAGTGTTTAACAAATGTGAATCCTCCAACAACAATAAAACAACAACAACAAACCCAGAGATACATCAAGTTATGAGCATGCTCACTGTTTCTTAACTTTAAGTTAAACTTTGAAACTAGAAAAGTTTGGCCTCATACACTAACTTCGGTTAATAAACTGCAAGAAAATTTGGATCCTATGGAAAGACCCCAAGACCTATGGTTAGAAGACATAGGTTCAAAACCTATTTCTGTCATTTTTCTCTGTGTCCTTGTGCAAAATCACTTAACCTCTGTAAGTATCATTTTGGTCCTCCGCAAAAAAAAAAGATGGACTAGATGCCCTCTAAAGAAATGCCTTCTAGCTCTAAATATATAAGACAGGGACAGGATCTAGATGTGTGATTTCATGAATATTAGTAACTTCCAGATGAGTAAACTCCTTCTACCCTGGCACATTAGTATATTTTTCAAATTTTTTTTTAAGAGTTGCCAGGCGGAAGTGTATAGAGCACTGACCCTGAAGTCAGGAGGACCTGAGTTCAAATTCGGCTTCAGACCAAACACTTGACACGTACTAGCTGTGTGACCTGGGGCAAGTCACTTAATCCTGATTGCCTCACCAAAAAAAAAAAAAAGTTGCCAGGTGGGGCAGCTAGGTGGTACAGTGGATAGACACCAGCCCTGGAGTCAGGAGGACCTGAGTTCAAATGTGGCCAGCTTACAAATGTGGTAAGCTTACAGCTTACCAGCTGAGTGACCCTGGGCAAGTTACTTAACTCGGTCTCACCAAAAAAAAAAAAAAAAAAAAGTTGCCAGAATGAGAGATCTGTCAGTGTCAGAGATGGAACTTGAACTCAAGTCTTTCTGGCACTGAGAATAGCTCTCTGTGCATGCTACCCTGTCATGATTCAAAATGATCCAATATAATCAATATAGTATTTTTTCCCCAAATACACAGAACAATACCTGAGATAACCTGACCAGCAGCTAGGTGGTGCAACAGAGCTGGCCTCAGCCAGTAGTAAGATACTGGGCAAGTCACTTAACCACTGCCTGCCTCAATTTCCTTATCTGTAAAACGGAGATAATAAAACCTACCTCCCAGTGTTGCTATAAGGATAAAATGAGATATATGTAAAATGCTTTGAAAACCTTAAGGCTTCTTTCAAAGTGTAGCTCAGGGTCTATTTCTTCCAGAGACCTTTCCTGATGGCCTCAGTTATTGCCATTCTCCGTTTTATTACTTTGTATTTACTTGCTTGAGTAATCTCCACGAGAACAGAGGTTGTTTGCAAGGGTTTGCAAAGGTACCTTCAAGCTTTGAAATTAGTTCAAATGCCAGCTGCTATTATTATTACTAATATTATTATCATAAATTGCTCTTTATTGTTTCCAAATTTCAATTTGCTTGGAGTCAACAGCATTACACAGTTTCTCCAAATGGGGCACAGATAATAAAATTCATGACATTTAAGGCAAAGGGTTTAGGGTAGGGGTGGGGAACCTGGGCGGCTGGCCGACATGTGGCCTTCTAGGTCCTTGAGTGCTGCCTTTTGACTGAGTTCAAGTTTTGCAGAACAAATCCTTTTATTAAGGGGATCTGTTCTGTGAAGTTTGGATTCAGTCAATTCAGTCCACACTTGAGGACTTAGAGGGCCACATGTGGCTCCAAAGCTGCAGGTTCCCCACCCCTGGTTTTAGGGCAAAAGTTTTTCAACCCAAATGACCATCTGGTTCTGTGATTTCAATCCTCTAAGTGAGAAAATTACTTCCACTAATTCTGGTCAGCACCTTCTCCACAAATTAAAAGTTTCAGATAATGGTTTTTTCACTTTTTGTATGTCATGGGCCCTTTAAACAAATGGTACCTTCTCAGAATAATATTTTAAAATACAATAAAAGTCATAGGGATACAAATGAAATCAATTCTTTTGAAATAAAATGTTAAATAAAATTAATAGGATTTCAAATACCGAAATGGTCATCCAATTTTTTTTTTTTTTTTTTTTTTTTTACTTCTTGGACCCCAAGTGGAGAACCAGTCTTAGAGGTAAATGACCTGGCCAGGATCACATATTCACAGAAAGGATTTGAACCCATTTTTTTTTTTTTTCAAACCATCGTTGCTTTCCTGATCCCAAATGAATAATAGCTAGCAAGCACTTCTGTAGTGCTTTAATGTTTAGCTTTACAATTATCCCCATCTTAGTTTTACATGTAATTGAGGAAAAAAATTTAAAAAAAAAAAATCTAAAAAAAAATCCCCATTTTACAGATGGAGAACCTGAGGCAGCGGTCAAGCGACTTACCCAGGGTCTCACATGGAATAAGAGTTTGAACTCGCGTATTCCTGACTCTGGGGCTAGCGGTCTACGCAATGCGCCACCCAGCCACCTGTAGGATGCCGCAAATACTAACAATGATAATAACAACGTTAAAACCAGAGTTGCCAGCGCTGTACGCTTTACTGGAGCACCAGAAGGAGCAGCAGCAGCACACCCCTCCACTGCGCATGCGCCACGCCCCGCATCGGTCTCCAGGCCGGCCCCACAGCCGCGTGCCCCGCAGGCCATCCGGGTCAAACCTCTGCCGCGGGACAGCCTGGGGTCGCTTCCCTTCCTGCTTCTCTTCCTCCCTCCCTCCCCTCACCTGCATCTTGTCGCCAAAGCTCTCAGGCCAGAAGACTGCTCCTCAAACCCAGTTTGCCTTCAGCCCTCAGTTGTGACCGCGCAGGCGCAAGGCCACCGCAGCCCAGCCCAGCCCAACTCATCCCGGTTACCACCACGCCCCCAGCAGCTGCCCTCCCTAAACCAGCCACCGATATCAAGACAGCCTCGGTTTGCCCCTTAAATGAAGCGTCTAGCGGGCATGCGCACAGCGCGCTGGCGAGGTTTTTTTCTTTTTTTTTTTAGGTCATGCGCAGAACACCCTGTAAGCCGTCAGTATTTGGGTCATGCGCAGAATTGCGGGAGGGCGTGATGTCGTATTTAGGTTATGCGCACAACGCCCGGGCTCTGGCTTAGACCTCGCGAGTTGGTGTCTTGCGTTTCCAGCTGTTGCCCCGCCCACAACCTGCGGGATTTCCTTATAAGGGCTGAATAGCCCCACCGAAGAGCCCTGTGGTCACCTGAGTAGGCGGCGAGTTACCAATGCTCATTTCCATCCTCACCCATCAAGTTGTGTGCAGTGTCCGGGTAGGGAGGAAAACAAATCCAATTCTTAGTGGATTTAAGGATAATAATCAAGATCCCTAAGAATCGCGCCATTACTTTGAAGCTCCAGCAGGGGGTACTGTGTATGCGCTTTTCTCCACTAAATTGTAAACTCCTTGAGGACAGCTACGCTTTCATTCAAACTTTTGTATCTGCTCTAGTTTTCAGCTCAGTGCTCTGCACCCAGTAGGGTGCTCAATAAATCTTTGTTAAATGAATGAAGCAAAGTGCCCTGGTGGGAAAAGCACTGGATTTGGAGTTAAGAGATAAGCATTCAAATACAGACCTTTTATCTATGACTATTCCTTTGCTTTCTTGATGCTTGCGGTATTCCCGTGTGTAAAATGAAGGAGTTGTCCAAAATTATTTCTAGGATCTTTGCTAGCTTTAAATCCTCTAAATGCGCTAGGTACTCAAAGGTTCCCGCATTTGTTCAAGAAACATTTGCAGAGGTGCTACTAATTGCTATGGATGCAAAGATGAAAATGATAGTCCACCCCCAGTCTTTAACTTTCTGGTTGCAGATAAGGATAATGCAAGGTCCTTTGTAATGGGGTATGCACTTGGGTGTTCAGAGAAGGCCTACCCTAATTTTTCAATAAAATAGGGGAAAATTAGAGGGAAAGGTGGCCATTTGATACTGGTAAAGAATAAAGTACAAATAGAAAGATAATACCATTACCCACTTTCTATTATTCGGTAGGGTCAGTAGTTGTCATAGTGTTTCATTTATATGGTGTTTTAAGATTTGTAAAGCTAGGCGCTATTATTATTCTCCGTTTCACAGAAGAAGAAATTGAGAAAGTTTAAGTCAGTTTAAACCCTTGCCCAGGGCCACACAATAAGTTTCTGAAGCAGGATTTGAATGCAAGTACTTCTGACTCCAGCATTCTATTCGCTGCACCAACCCAGCTGCCCAATATTTTGAGGGCTTTTTCCATTCTCTCCCATGGAGATCTTTTTTGTGACTAGCTGGTTTAGTGGGAAAAAAAAAAAACAAAATCAAGGGAAAGGACTCAGTACTTTCAGTAGAAATAAAAGATAAAAAGGAAATTGTTTCTGCCTTTAAGTAACTGGCATTTTACGGGGGGGGGGGGATTACAATATTCAAAGTATATTCATATCCAAGGATTTGTGATATCATTAATTTAACAATACAATTTGCTGCCCACCCGTTTCTGCCATCTTGTTCATCTCTTGTCCTCTTCTCCACAAGTGCCCCCCCCCCAGGAAGAGTTCTTCCTTAATTTCTCCTAACATCTCTAACATACAATTGGAACACTTTTTTATATATCATATTTTCCTCCAGTTACATGTAAAAACAATTTTAACATTTATTTTGAGTTCCAAATTCTCTCTCTCCCCCACTCACCTCCCCCATCCCTGAATTGGTAAGCAATCTGATATAGGCTGTACATGTGCTATCATGTAAAACATTAATTGGAGTGCTCTTGTTATCTGTCATCCTTCGCAATGTAATCAGTCCATTTTCTCTTCCTATCATGTAATTGCTTACTGACAAAGCTCCTTATGGCTGCCTGTTCGCAATCACCACATACCTTTCCATTGCCCTCTGTATAATGCTCATCTTTTTTTCTTTAAAGATTATTGTTCCATGTTTACCGTCGTACAGCAGCACTAGTAGAATGTTAGTATTACAAAGATGGCCTTTGCTATCGTGGGAATCTTGGAGTAATTAAAGGAGTTTTCAATGTCTTGAAGGCAGTCCAACGTGATCTCTCCCTGTTCAATTCTGGGTCCAACTCAATGTAAATTTGTGCTCTTTGTCCTAAATAGACATATGATGAACAAACTCTTTCAGTTGTCCATCCAAATGTATGTTATCAATCAGTCAACAAGTATCTAAGAGTCTATAGTGTGCCGGACAATGTGCTTAGGGCTAGATATAGAAAGTGAAAAAATAATCCCTGCTCTCAAGGAGCTTACACTCTAGTTGGGGAGACAACATAACAGGCAACCCTGTACAGTTAAGATGTATACAGGATATATACAGAGAATCTCAGCTTATGAATCAGTAAAGCAATAGGCTAAACTAAACAGTCTCAGTTTAAAAGTGCTTAGTTATTAAACAGCCCTATATACAATTCGACATCCTAACATTTATAATGGAAACCATTGATTTCAAAACCATTAGTGTTAAACACGGCTGTAGTTGAAGTGAACGCAGCTTACCTTACCTTCAGCATCAGATTTCCTGCTGATCTTCTAGTCAGTTAGATTTAAAAAAAAAAAAAAAGACTTTCTAAGAAGAAAAATAAGTCTTTAAAGTCATTTTGACTATTATAAATACCCAAATTAACTACAAAGGACATATGAAGGAAGACACTGAATCTAGAGAGAGAACTGATAAATAGATGTATAGAATGATTATATGCATGTGTGTATATGTGTACATATGTATGTATATACATGTGTGTACCTATATGTATATATACGTGAGTTACATTTATATACATATATATTCGTGTCTAATGGTAGCCATCTCTAGGGCAGGGAGAGAGGGAAGAAAAAAAGAAGAAAGAAAATTTCATGATAACTTTATTATATATCTAAAAAGAAGAACAAGTTATACATAATAGATTTATAGTTCTATATGCAATCATCTTTTTTATTATACTATGTTATGAAAATGCTTGTTTTATTCCACAAATTAAAAATAAATTTAAAAAAAAATTTTTTAAGTATTCAGCACCATGTCCCAGGAAAGAACAGAGGTAGGATTTGAACCATACGGTTCATGAGGTTTATTTGGTTAAGATACTGGAGTGGTTTGCCATTTTCTTCTCCAGTGGATTAAGGCTAACACAGGTTAAGTGATATGCCCAGGGTCACACAGCTAGTGAATATATGAGCTGGATTTGAACTTGGGTCTTCCTGACTCTAGGCCTAGTGCTCTATCCACGGAGCTATCTCTAGCTCCTGGTACCTTGTGGGAAAAGAGCCTTTAATGTAACATTTTGCTCTACTAAATCAAATGCAATTTCATAATCAACAATCTATAAAAACAGTGAGATAGTATATTCTCTACATCTTTCAGTTAATTTTAAAGTGATAAAGAAGTGGTCCATTGCTGAATTTAACTTGTAAAAACCTACTTGCTCCCTACTAATCCCCTCAACATGGATACCTTTGATTTGTGTGTCTTGTAAAATATATATGTATGTATGTATATGTGTATTTAGAAGAGCAGTGGGTTTTTTTTTTTTAACTTCTCTCGGTCTTTTTTTCAGTGTTAATAAGGTCTGAAATTTTTGGCATGCTTTTGAAATCTTCTCTTCTTTCAGATTCTTTATATTGAGAATCCCTTAATTATTCCCACACTTGTGTCTTCTGTACCACCACTCGTCTTTATATGTACTTGGTCCAATATGGCTGCTTTCCCAGTCTTTGTCCAATTTAGGGCCATTTCTACTTCCCCTACAAACACATCTAGGACTGTAGTTTTAGGGCTTAAGTATAGTGGGTCCATTCCTTGAGGGAAAATTAAAAAAAAAATTGACTGTAGTACATTTTCCAAATCTTTTCCATTTTTCTTATGCTTGTTAAAGTGCTTCCATTTTTGTCCTCAGAAGCCCTCAGGATGGCTTTACTAAGTTGAATGTCTTGTGGATTTTTCTTTAAACTGGTTGTGCCCTCCAAAGTTTCTCTTATTCTGTGCTTTACTGCAAATAATCATCCATTATCCTCTTTTGGTAAGATTTTACAGACGTGTTTCTCTTCTAACCTGATGTTGCCTTTGGCAGCCATCTCTCTCCATCTGGCAAGTCAAGTCAGATGTTTGCTGACTGCGGTGCTCTGTGGGATTTTTTGGTCTCCATGTTGTGGCAATTCATTTATATTAGTTAAACTTCTTTATAAAAGTACTACAATTAGTCATAGTAATTATTATGTCATATATGTTGTCCATTTTCTGTTTTTGACTGTCAATTTCTTGTTTAAATGGTTCGTAATTGATACAATATCTTTTCTTTCATCACCATTCTTTCTTGCTTTTTTACTATTTCCAATCTTAGCCCTGACAGTAGTCTGGTGGTTTGACTCTACACAGACTGTAGTTCAGAAATAACTTCCACATCAGTAATAAGTCTTTTCTTGCCTGTCCAAATAGAATCTATTTTATTTATTTTGATGTCATTTGGTGCTCACCGTGTCCAGGATCTAAAGATTCCTTTCTCAAAAGAAGTGATCGTGGTATAGAAGCATGGGGCTTCAATTTAATCTCTAAGTCTTTGTTCTGTCTTATTTTTTTCTTCTTGAACTATGTTTTGTAAGTGAAAAATATACGCAAAGTCATTTCAGAAAGGAGGTAATTACAGGGTTGATCCGGAAAGGCTTTGTATAAGAGATGGCCCCTGGACTGTGCTTTAAAGAAAGCTAGGGATTCTGGTAAAAGGAGAAGAAGAGGGGGTGACTTTTTTTTTTTTGGCCTTTCTTTGTGTCCCTAGCACTTAGCGAGTTCCTGGAACACAGTAGGAACTTAATAAATGCTTATTATTCATTAATAATATTAACTTATATGAATAATGCAATAACATAATAACTATTAACTGATATGAAATGCCCCATTAGGTCTTACTTAGTCTTACCCATTTGGTCTGCAGTGTATTTACAGCCCCACTTATAAGACTGTATGATTGGATTGGCAGTTATTTAGACTGGGCATGTGGTCTCTGATCCTCGAATAGAAGAAAGTTACCTTTACCGCATAGGGATAAAACTGAAGACCTTGGTTTCTAATACACTAAGATAACTTCAGCTATCACCACATTGATAATTCCTTCCCAATATCTACTTTTGGCCATAGGCCCAGCCTAATCATCAAAAAACCTTGGAGAGTCCTTAAATAAGGAAATCCATCTTTTAGAACTTTCTGTAGGGGTACTGCATTCAATATCGGTTTTGCAGCCACATTGTACAGTGTGAACACTGAAGGAACCTGGTCGAAAGCAGGTAGAAGGAAGTAAGAATGCTAAGAAATGTTTCATAATGAAGAAGTCCAAGATCCTTAGAACAAATGATTTATTTGCTGCATCTGTACCTTCAAAGACTCGCCCTCTCCCCAATCAGACTCTCTCCCTTTTGCAGCCACCCTTTTTTATACTGAACAGATAACTGTTACTTACCACCTGGTATGACGTCGGGCAAGTCACTTAGCCATATCTCCTTGCAGCTCTGAATCTGTGATTCTCTGATCTGATTCTAAGTTTTTGAGTACTATCATTTTTCTCATCGATGTTTGCTCGATCTAACATGTGTGTATCGTGTATATACATAGCTTTTTTAATGTTCTCTTCCCTGTTAGCACAGTGCCTAATACCGAGTAAAAGGATAATAAATGCTTGTCACCTGCCTGTCTTGGGGTCTTCTTCCACCCCCAATGGTTTATATGAGGACCTATTTAGCCCTGATTGGCCAAACTACTACAACTGCTAGTTACTGCTCTAATATCAGCCTCTGAGAAAATGCTTGAAAGGATATGGGGAAACACCTCACTCTATACCTCCTGGAACAGGAGGAATACTTTTCTTATTCCCTCATAAATTTTCTCTTTAACACTTTTTGCCCATTTACAACCTCAAGAAGTCTAAGATATTGCAGGGAGGGAGAAAACATTTCCACTCTTTGATTCCCTCTTACCATTTACATTATTTTGTGTCTTAATTAAATGATTTGCCTTAGGATTTGTATCTCCTGCATGATTTGTGAGTAGAGAATTGTACTGCTAAGAGTGTGAGCCATAATTTGCATAAGTGCCTACCCAAAACACCCCACACTGAATTTGGACAAAGTATAAAGGGATTTTAGAGATAGGATAAGAAGAAAACTAGCAACCCCAAATTTTTCTATGATGGTTAGTTTCTATTTAAAGATCCATTATATGTCATCTGGGGACTGATTTTTAAGAAAAACTAGATCTTCCTAGAATTTAACCTAAAAGAATTACTAGGAATTGACATCTAATCTAATGGGAAAGGGCATCAAAATGTAAAAGGAAAGAAGAGATGATCATAGCTCTTTTTTCCATAGTGCTTTAAGGTTTGCAAGCACTTTCTTCACAACAATCCTGTGAGGAAGGCACTGAAAATATTATCTATATTTTAAAAATGAAGGAAATTGAGCCTCTGAGTGGCTAGTTGACTTGGCTAATGGTCATAATAGGCTTTGCAGTGAGATTCAAACCCAGGTCTCAGCTCCAGAAAGGTTAAATAAAAATGGTTTCCCTATGCAACTATTAAGTAGAACCAGAATTTTAACTCAGGATCTCTGACTCCAAATTCAGTACTCTGTATCACAGTAAGGAAAGCAGTTTGGCAAGATTTTCATATTCACAAGGGAAGAGAAACCCAGAGAATCCAAATTTTTAAATGTTAATATAAATAGTTTAATTTATTCATCCTTAAGAGCATTCCAAAAAATCAACAGCAAAAAAAGAAACTTCAAGAATACAATTAGGAAACAGAAGTTCTTTTAAGTTTTGGAAATCTAGCAACAGGTCTTTGCCTGGCTATTTCACTCATTTACCTTCATAAAAGACGATGTAGAACTATGTGAAAGGATGGTAATTGGTGGTTTTTCTGAGAGGCTAAGAATATTTGTTAACATGACTTTAATAAACTTTTTTTTCCTGCAAAGCCTTAAGGCATCTTTATGCTAGACTTGGGCTATTGCTATTTATCTCCTGACTGTTACTGCAGCAAAATTAACCTTCCTTGATGATTAGTAAATGAGTATGTTTGTGGCAAAAGCTAGACAATTTAGGGTGGCACTCTCTTATTGAGTCCCTATTTTTTTCTCCTTACCTTTCCAGAGTAGTCACTTATGACCCAAAGTTGTTGGTAGATTGATTTAGTAAAACATAAAACATAATTGATTTAATAAAATGTAAAACATAAAAAGTGAAAGGCAATATGTGAATATGAATACATATATAAACTTTTTGTGGTCAAGTCCAAGAACATTGTCTCTATTCAGTCCTTAATAGCTATAGAAATTTGACTTTTGGCTAGGCATACTGCAAAGAACATTCTGCAATAGCTGCCACATAAAAAGCAGCTCAGATGTGTATATCTTCTCTAATATCAGCTGTCAAAAATGGTATTAAAGCAGTTGACATGATATGGTAACTCTACCTTACTTTTGATGCATACTTTCCCAAGCAAGGTAACATGGGGATTTAATTATTGGAAACTATCCATTTGTATGAAGTGTTGCTGGTGGGGATTCCATGCCCTACAGTATCATAAGCATACTATGGATATTGTTGAAATATTATATACTTCTTCAGTGTGAAAACAGTCAAATTCATTCCCCAACCAGCAGGCTTGAGAATGGCATTTTTGAATGCAAAAGGTTTTTTGGGTTTTTTTTGGTTTTGTTTTTTAAATTGAATTTTATTTTAAACTCACACTCCAGAACACAAATACAGAATAGAGAAAAGAAAAAAATCATAAACTTAAATATTGGAACTTAATTACAAAGTAAGAAAAGAAAAAAAAAGCATGTCATGTGCATAGCAGAACATAAGAGAGGATTCAAAATATGTAACAATAAATTTTCATTACAAGAAAGCCTGCATGATAAATACTACATGTTGTGTTGAGAGCTGTCCATCTTTGCTTCCTTATAAGTTTTCTTTTCTTTTCTGCTGTGTACTTTTTTTTACTTAAAGGTTTTAAGACATTGTCTTAACAGAAGAATTAATGTTTGAGGGAGAATTTTAAAAGGGAGTTGCATACCGGGACTCTGCCATTACTGATTAAGTTGAAATCATATAAGGTAGAAGTAATTTATGTGTTTGCCTAAATTCTAAGTAAACATTCTTAAAGGATCCCCAATTACTCTATAATTCTCAGATGATACCTAAGTTGTTTAGAAGCATAGATTTAGACCTAGAAGGGGCCTCAGAGATAATTTAGTCCACACCCCTTATTTTATAGATGAGGAACTGAGTAAACTTCATACAGGGATTGAATGATAGAGCCAGGATTTGGAATCAGATTTTCTGACTTCAAAACCAATGCACTTTTCACGCACCAATGTTCTTTTCCTATTTTTCAGCTGTATCCTGTCTTCTACAGATTCAGATTAGTTAAGTAGTCTACTAAATAATAATAAATAGGGGGTGGAGCCAAGATAACTGAGAAAAAGCAATGACTTGCTTGAGCTATCCCCCAAATGCCTCCAAATGCTTGTAAATGATGGTTCTAAACAAATTCTAGAGCAGCAGAACCCACAAAAAGACAAAGTGAAACAAATTTCCAGCCCAAGACAATGTGGATGGTTGATGGGAAAGGTCTGTTGTGCTGGGCTGAGAGAGGAGCACAGCTCAACGTGGGCCACACAGCAAAGACCAGGCCTCAGCGAACCTGGAGCAGGCCTCAGGGGACTGAGTCACTAGTAGTTGTAGTGGTTTCCAGACTTCTTGACCCACAAATGCCACAAAATCTTTTACTGTGGAGGGGAAGTAGGGGAAGATAAGAGGGAATGAGTGAATCTTACTCTCATTGGATTTAGCTTAAGGAGGGAATAACATATATACTCAAATGGGTATGGAAATCTATCTTACCCTTCAGGAAAATAGAGGGAAAGGGATAAGAAGGAGAAGGGGGAATGATGGAAGAAAGGGCAGATTGGGGGAGGGGGTAATCAGAAGCAAACACTTATGAGGAGGAACAGGGTCAAAGGAGAGAATAGAATAAGCAAGGGGTGGGACAGAATGAAGGGAAATATAGTTAGTTTTTCACAGCATGACTATTATGGAAATATTTTGCATGACTACGCATGTATGACCTGTATTGAGTTGCTCTCCTCAATAAAGATGGGTGGGGAGGGAGGAAGGGAGAGAATGTGGAACCCAAAGTTTTAAAAACAAATGTTTAATTTAACATATATAATAACAATAATAATAATAAATAAGTTACCTGTTGAATACTTTTCTAGCACAGAATCTGATTTCAGGCTTAGAAAATTACTAAAATGATCAAACAGGAGAGGTGGAAGGTGACAATGCTGTGATGGTGTCTGAAGTAAAAAGCACGTTGGAGAATTCTGTAGTTCTGGATACTGGTATCAATTACTAAATGATATCTAATCATTTACTCAGAAGAAAACTTTCTAGGCCAGGTAACCTAGACTCCTGAACAGTGGAAATGAAGCAACTATTTACTCAAAAGTTTAAAGCAACTGTTAGATTTGGGTGTCCATTTTCAGTTTAAACAAATTCCCCATTTCTAAATTCCCTTAGTCTTTACCATTCTTGCATCTGTCTCTGTGAAGAAATATTGAATTTTAACATGTGGTACTCCTAAGACTAGAATCAGACAATCTCCCCAAAGCTAATTATGGCCTAATTCCCATAGTGTTATCCCCCTAGGCATAGTTTCAATCAACCCATCCACCAATATTTTTATTGAGTGCCTGCTTGAGTTCTTTTCTATGTTATCTTGCATTATAGGTAACCTAAAAATAAGTATTTTTAGTATATGAATCCCTACTTCCAAAGAGATTCCAGGAGGTTGACTGGCAACAGCTGACTACTTTTTCTTCCCTAGGGGGAAAGAGGACAGATTGTCCTATGAGGCTTTAGGTCAAATCCTTAGGCCCTTCCATACAAATAAAAGATACTGAATTCTCACTTGTGCTGCTTTCTATTTAGGCTATGCAAAGCAAAATTTAAACATACACTAAGAAGTATTTGAGTTTTTAAAGATTATCAGGGATTTTGAATAAGTTAATCAATAGTAGAGTAAGATGGCTGGACAAGCCTAAAATCTAGGCTCTTTTTTTCTGTTTTAAATCACTTTTTGAGTTTCTTTTTATATTACTTATACTGATTCTTTCCTTTTTCTCTCTCTTACTTCAAATGGATTAAAAGATAACTCCAACAGGGAAGAAAATCAGTAGATGGACTGTAACCCTTAAGATGTCCAAGTTGCAAAGGAAGTGCTTGCAGTTTCTCAAAAACCTCATTCATCAATATCTGAAGAGAGGCTGACGGAATGGGGGTGGGGTCTTGTATTTACCTGACGAATATGCTGGAGTACTTTACTTTGGAGCTCTTACAACTGGCTGGCAATGCTTCTATTGAAATTAAATGTAAAAATGTGAAGGTGTCTAAGATCAAGCCCAGCCCCAACCAGATGGCAGTGGGCAATGATGAAGAGCTGAAGACAACAAGTGCAGCTGTCACCACTGCAGAGGGAGGGGTCGTACCTAACCTCCTCCCTCAGCTGGTGTCCAGGACAAGCAAGAATCTTACCTACTGCTTCTTCCTGATGCTTACAGATGGCCCCCATGAAGGAGGACTGGAAGGTTGGAAGGCAACACAAAATATTTCATGGGGGACAGAAAGGGATAATTTTCTATCATAATTTATTTTATCTGAGATTTCTAGTTTGTACCTGATATATATGCCCTCTGGAATTAAAAGGTCATGTGTGGAGGAGGGAAATATTTTGGCTGTTTTCTTTTTAGTTTCGTTTCAGAAAGAAGGATCTTAGACTAGATGATTATTTAAAACAGGGTCAGATCCCCCTTCCTAGTCCTACTCTCCTAGTCCAAAAGTGCTATTGGACATATATACATATATATTCATATTTATTTATTAATATTTGTTGATAAACTTTCAAATATCATTTACATGCTCATATGCCAGTAACAAATAGGTAGAAAAAATAAATTAAAAATCTAATTGATAATGGCAATAAAATATAACAACCAAGGTACATACAAGCTATTCAAAAGAAAAGTATGTAGCTTTAATGATGTGAACAAAGGAAGGATTACCAATTTAATTATATCATAACGATTCAATCACAAAAGCCAATCAAGGGGGACTTGCTGGACCCCCCCCAAAAAAGCCTCATATAAAGGAACATACAATTAGAGAAACAAATATAATAAGCCAAATACACCCCAAAAGTAAAAAAATAAATAAACATCTTGCTATTAACACTGGGAAAAGGACTCATTCAATTATAATAGATGCTATTGTGTTAGCTAGATAATCATATAGGCAAAAGAGATTTAGATGCATACTCAAATCACATGCTAAAACAAACTCCAGTTGGATCAGTGATGTATTTGTATATGTATGTATGTATTTATGTATGTATATGTATAGACTTAAAAGTTAGAAGGAATTATATTATGTTATGGAAATGCTTGTTTAATTCCATAAATTAAAAATAAAATATAAAAAAAAGAGAAAGAATTGGAATAGCCTCTTTATCCCAAATGTGGAAGGATCATATTTTTAACTGTTAGAGCAATGGAAGAAATCATTGAAGATAAGCTTGATGATTTGATCACATACAAGTAGAAATGTTTGTATAACAAATACTAGTCAAACGAAGTTAAATGAGCCTATAGAGACCATTCCACTGAGCATGTACAGAATTGCCTTTCCTGATTCTGACCAATCTCTTGGGGGCTTTGGAACTGGATTCAATCAGTGATAAAGAGCTTGCCATCTACCATGACTAAGAATTCCCCAAGTAGTTGCTGAGCTGGAGTAGCCAATGACTCACTGAATTTACGAAAGAAATCAAACCACCATTGTACCTGTCTCTTCCATTCCAGTTATGAAACATGGATCAAGTCTAGGGCTGCATCTTGAAAATCAAGTTGGGGAAAGGGACATTTGCACGTGTCTCCCTTAGGCCCTATGCATCATCTTGAACACATATCCTGCCTAAGGAAGCCTGAGCTTGGGTTTGGGCTACATCTTTAATGTCTCCTTTCCTGAGCAGATAACCAAGCAACCACCTTGAGATGCACATGTCTAGGAGGCTGCCTTCAAATTCAGCAGGCTGTATCTGTGAGAGTGGTAGTAGGAGTATCCAAGGATGATGAAGATGCTGACAGTGGAAATAGTTGAAGGTGAAGTTTAGAGGTTTGGATTTGGAAGTCAGTGATAGTATAGAGCTGATATAAAATGTCAATGTCTGATAAGCAAAATTGCTTTATGGACTGAGGAGATTTGAATATTAGCCTCCTAGCAGGTCATAACTGCAGTTACAAATGGTTCCTGAATCCTGTTAAATGAATGAATCCTATGCTGTCAATGTACTCTTGTGAGGGTTTCTTTTTCATATTTAGTTTTTTCTTGGAGGTATAGGAATAAATTACCCATCCTATGTCCATTTAATATTGTACCCTGAGGGTCTTTTTATTACTTTTCCCTTTTGTGGGAGGGAACCCTAAGATTTGTGAGCAATGATCTAATTTACTTTAATAAAAATTATATGAGAAAAGGAAGTACTCTATCACTAGAGGCCAGGCTCCCTAGGACTGAACCCAGACCAAACCTCATGGCTACTCATTAAACAGGGAGGGACCCAGCCCCTACAGGCTCAGCCAAGTTGGCTCTAGAGGCTAGACAACAAAAAAAAGAAAAATAGATTGGGAGTTATCATGCATACTAAACTTGTCAGATTAAAGTCTGACATCTCTCTTAGGCATATCATTTCCTCTCTCTAGGCTTCAGAGGTAACAAACGTCTTTGCAAACCCCTTTGTAAAACAAAGAGGTTGAACTGGATGCTATCTATAGTAATTTCAGATCTAAATCTTATGATCTAAGAATTTGCAGGGAGCAGGTACAAATCTACAAGGGCAATAACACAACTCAGGCTGAGAGATGACCCAAGGATAATATGAGCAGACATTTCACACACAAAAAAAGAGAAATGTTAAATAAATACAGGGAAAGATGCCCAACCTCAGTAACAAATGCCTATTAAAACAACCATGAAATACCACTTTATCTATGAAATTAATAAAAAAATAAAAATGATAAAACTCAGTGTTAGTGAAATTGTGGAGAAATAGGAACATTTATGTGTTTCTGATAGCACTGAAAATTGGGGCAATATTTCTAGAAAGCAATCTAGCAAGAATAATAAAAGTGACAAAAATGGCCATGTCTTTTGATGCAGCAATCTTGCTATATAGGAATAGGACCTGGACCCATGATTGTTTGGTATGAGGAACTCCCAGATGAGGAAAGTCCCTCCACCAATGAAGGTCAGCATCTTCGATACAATAATTTACTGTCTCAGCTGTCTGAGAAGTTAAATGATTTATGCCAGTTCACACTGTATGTTTTAGAGGTGATGTTCAAATGCAAGTCTTCCTTGCCTAGAAGTCAGGAAGTTAGGTGGAGAAGGGGATAGAGAGTGCTTGGCCTAGTGTCAGGACCTGAGTTCAAATTTAACCTGTGATACTTCCTAGCAGTGTGACCCTGGGCATGTCTCTTGGTCTCTGTCTGCCTCTACTTCTTCAACTGTAAAATGGGGATAATAATACTACTACCTTCCTCCCATGGTTGTTGAAAGGATCCAAGGAGATAGAAATTGTAAAGCACTTAGCACAGTGCCTGTCACATGGTAGGGGCTATATAAATGTTAGATATGTTGTTATTATTGTTATGCACCTCACTTCACAGTCTCTCTATAGGATAGACTCCCAATAAAATAATTCAAAATTTTAAAAAAAACCTATACATGCAAAGTGTTTATAGCAACACATTATGTAACAGTAAACCAGAAACAACCTAAAAGTTCGGTAACTGGGGAATGACTGAAAAACCATGTTATATCAATGTACCATATTATAAACAATGAGATATATTTTTAAATAAAAAGTTTCAGATGAAATAAGAACTGTGAGTCCAGTATGAACATGGACTATACTTACGCAAAATATGCATTACACACACACACACATACACACGCACACACACATTCATCAGTAAGTTGGCACTGATACTTATAAATATTTAGTTGTAAAGAGTCCATAATTCAGTTTTCATCATGTTATTTTTATTTCTGTAAATTAATTGAAACAGATGAAAAATAATACAAGTTTAAAACTAGGTACAAAATTTTTAAAATTCAAAGACCACTCATACTTCCCTATGTGGTAGGAGGAAGTGGTGATATAGGAGAAAGGATACCACACCTGGATTTAGAAGAGTTTTGTTTGTACCACTGTTCTACTTGTTAGTTTGGGAGCCTTTTGTAAGTGACTTCTCAGTGCCTCAATTTTTCCATCTATAAAATTGGGAAAATAATACCTGTATACCCTACCTCATGGGGTAGTTGGGAGGATCAAACAAAATATTGCATATAATGTTACTTGTTAATCTTAAAGTACTATTATACAACTGTCGGCTAGTATCATTACTATAATAGTATGTCTATTAACAGAGGATGTGTTCCATTGATATACTCTGCTGTTAGAAACTTGGCTACCAAAGGCAGAAATGATGCAGAAGATCCAAAGAGGCATCCAAAGATGTGAATTCATCTCCTGTTATATATCTGTTATATATCTACCTAGATGGGGCAGGCTTATACTCATCAGCCATCACAGCCCACATTAGCAAGGGACCTCTACCAGCTTAATACTGTAAAAGTCTTTGATTCTAGTGACAAGTAACTGGAAGTGACGTGCAAAGGAAAGAGATTTGGAACCAGAGAACCCACATTCAAATCCAGATTCTGTCATTTAACTAGCTTTGTGACTTCTGGGCCTCAGTTTCCTCATCCATAAGAATTAGGAGTTAGACTAAATGACCTTGAAGGTCTTTCCTGGCTATATATCTATGCTCCTATGATCCCATATTATTCCTGTAAAGCATTCTTTGAAACCTGCTGCCCAGTGACAGCGAAGCTCCACATGGTCATGTACTTGTTCATGGACAGCACTCTCACTCCCAGGATAGTAGGACATATGTGTCCTGTGACCCTTGATGTCAATTCAGTGCTAAGGAGACCAAAGCTTCCAATTTTGTCATTGCAGTGGCCAACTTAGCTAAAAGCCCAATTTGTTTTCTGAGAATATAATAATAAAGGTATTATGGTACTGTAGTTTAGTTATTTAGAAGTAGCCTGTTGTAGTAGAAAACAAGTGATGTATTGAAGGTTTAGGAAAATCTGAATTTGAATCTGGCCTCTCATGTTCCCTGTCTGTGTGCCCTGCCTCTATGAGTCTGTTTCCTCATCAATAAAATGGACGTGATAATAGTATCCATCTCACAGGGTTGCTGGGGGGCGTCAACTGAGATAATGTATATAAAGTGCTTTGCAAAGCTAAAATCATTATATTAAAGATAGTTTTCCTTGCTGTTATTTAGTATACAAGCTTATTGTTTACCCCAACTAAAGAAAAAAGCTATGTCATTTATTTTCTGTTCCCTATAGTACTAGGGCAGCTAAGTAGCACAGAGGGTAGAGTGCCGGGCTTGAAGTCAGGAAGACCTGAGTTCAAATATAGCCTCAGACACTTACTAGCTGTGATGTTGGGCACATTACTTAACCCTGTTTGCCTCAATTTCTTCATCTGTAAAATGAGTTGAAAAAGGAAATGGCAAACCAGTTTAGTATCTTTACCAAGAAAACCCCAAGTGGGGTCATGAAGAGTCAGACACAACTGAAATGACTGAACAACAACAACAAAATAGTGCTAAGGCACACCATAGGTGTCTAATAAATGCTGAACAAATGGATTAAAGAAAATAAAACTTTAACGAAACTATTTTTAACAAACACCATAACACTATATGTGTCTAATAAATGCTGAGTAAATGAATAAAAAATTATTGAAATTAAGTCTGTTTGGAACATCTGGTGAGATAATAGAAATATTCTAGATTTCTAAAAGTCCAGAATTAGAAACCACAGTCAATATTTAAAATAAAACTAAAAGCTTTGTGTTGATCCTTTCCCCTCCCAATATCAGTGTCGTTCCCAATACTGCCCCCTTCCAGTATAGAACCCTCACTTGTAGCAAAGAAATATGTTTAAGCAAAAGAGACCAATAAACTAACAATGTCTAGCAGTATAACACTTCCCCCTGCTGTCTACTACTTCTCTACCAAATG
The DNA here is from genome assembly GCF_900497805.2 of Vombatus ursinus. NCBI lineage: Eukaryota > Metazoa > Chordata > Mammalia > Diprotodontia > Vombatidae > Vombatus > Vombatus ursinus. Next base: position 1,086,983 of record NW_020954655.1, read on the forward strand.
CAGAGGAAATATAGTTCATAATCAGTCAACTGGAATCAAGACTGGCCCCTGCATTGTCCTGAGTTCTCATATCTTTTGATATTCTTTTCCTTTACATTATTGTGGTCATTTTGTATGTTGTTCTCTTGGTTCTGCTTGCTTCACTGCATTATTTCATACAATTCTTCCCAAGTTTTTCAGGATTCTTCATATTCATCATTTCTTACAGTAGTGTAATAATCCATCGTTTTGGTATGCTATAATTTTTTCAGTCATTCCCCAACAAATTGCTATCCACTTTGTTTCTAGGTGTTTTTTTTTTTAACATCACAAAAGTGCTATTACAGATACTTTGGTATATGAGCTTTTTTCTTCAACCACAGTCAATTTCGGTTTTCTATGTATAATCATCAAGTGCTGGCAAGGCAGGCTTTGCTGTCAATCACCCCTTAGTCTGGGGACATTGCTATACATATCTGAGGAACTCCCTCCCCTGTCCCTTTCACTTGGGCAGTGCTTCCCAAGAAATTCATTCCTTTTGTGGGTCACGACTTTCCTTCAAAAATTGTACACTTCGGGGGCAGCTAGGTGGCACAGTGGATAGACCACCGGCCCTGAAGTCAGGAGTACCTGAGTTCAAATTCGGCCTGAGACCAAACACTTGACACTTACTAGATGTGTGACCCTGGGCAGTCACTTAACCCCAACTGCCTTAAAAAAAAAAATTGTGCACTTTGCCTTCTGGGAACAGAAGAAAAATGACACCTTATTTCTGCTTCTGGGGTTATATTAGCTTTCATTTGCCAGCAGAATCTTCCTAAAGTGGCTACATCTGTTTCAGGGTACTCATTAAAATAGCCCAATAAACCCTCCTTTCTATGAAATGTGCAGCTATGAACTCTCAGGTTCAGCCCTCTTATCTTACTCAATTATGTGTATTATCTCTGAAACAAGAAAAATTCCCTCTCTTTTTTTTGAAATCTATGTACATGAACCTCACATGAAATGCAATAGATAGTCTGGATTTACATGAATCAATAGTTTATCATATTAAATGTATTAAAAGGCTAAGTGAGCATAGAGGACACTGAGTAACACTTTCTGAGTGCTCAATGAAGCCAGTGGTCTAGGGTGACACCAAAATATATTTGGCTTTCTCCATGAGAAAAGAGAAGGGAAAGGGAAGAATACACTACCTGTTTCTCTTTCCAGGAAGCAGGACTTAATCAGCCTCTGAATATAAATTAAAATCAGAGTAAACTCTTTCTAAATCCACCTTTTTAAGAACTTTCTCAACTAAGAAAAGGTATCATGCAGGTTTCCTGACCATTGCTTTCTAAAAGATAGCAGGTGTGGCTATTGACTGAATTGAAGAATGAAAAGAGCAAACATTTTTTAGTCCTAGGGAACCATGAGAGAAGATCACACTCCAAAAGAGCAGAGCAAATATTTTGTGTTTCTTAGAAAAAAAAATTAATATGATAACACTTTCAAATGAAACACTGAGATTCTTGTATTAAGGTTAAGACTCTAAATATTTGAGGGGGTGGAATCCAAAGATAGAAAATGTAGAGGGAAGAAAAATCGTAAACATTTGAGGGTCTGGGGTCCAAAGGTAGAAAATGTGAGGGGAAGAGAAGCAATCCAAGACAGTAAATTTGAGTTGGGCCTATTGCATTTATACCTATCCCCTATGTTTTTGTAGGCAGAACTCTGCCAAACCTTGACCTGGAAAAAATACTTTTTATTGGAAAAGCCAATGAAATTGATCTTGGAATAGGCATCCCATTTATTTCTTTTAGGTTTTTATGGTTCAGAAACACTTACTCATACCTGAGATCAATCTTCGTGGGATTGAATAACCCAGGTGTCATCAATATTCTCCTAGAAGAAGAGTGGTCCTCACGTCCTCATGAGAACTAAGCAGTTAAAATGGGGAAGCGTCAGGTACAGGTTCAGGATTTCTTACATTGGAGGTTAGAGTTAATTCCTTAATTTATTTGTTTTTATTGTTGGAGCAGATTATTACAGGTAAGTACTACCTTTTTGTTGGTATGAGAACCAATTTTTCTGTATATGGGTCACTGAGAATATTTAGGCTAAAGTTGATACAGCTTCTAAATGGACAGTGTTTCTATAGTCACAGTGACAACTGGAATTTTCCAAGCCTCCAAAGGAATACTTTTGAGAATCCTTTGATAGGAAAGTCTTTTGTTATTTTCAGAGGGAAGGTGAATATGAAATGAAATGAAAAAAGCAAACATTTTTTAGTCCTAGGGGAACCGTAAGAGAAGATCACACTCCAAAAGAGCAGAGCAAATATTTTGTGTTTCTTGGGAAAAAAAATCAATATGGTAACACTTTCAAATGAAATACTGAGATTCTTGTATTAAGGTTAAGACTCTAAATATTTGAGGGGGTTAGGACTAAGAGGAACCTTAATAGAACATGGGCAAACTCATTGTGTGAGCCATACTTTCTCCCCTCGGGTTCAGTAACCTGAGCTATAATGAATGGTGCTATCAATTAATTTGATTCTTAAACTTCCTAACTAAGACTTTAGGGTCAAGAAGCAACGAAGCCTTTTGGGTGGTTCTACCTGGCTTTTTATAATAAGGGAGTTAAAGCTACAATGGATAAATAATATGTCGGTGGAAGGGAGGTACTTATGGCTCAGTCAATCGTTAAGCCTTTATTAAGTGACTACTGTATGCCAGGCTCCATACTAGTAACTAGAGATATAAAGAAAGAAAAAAAGATGATATATAGTCTCTGCCCTTGTAGCCTTTTCCTCCACAATCAATGAAAATACCTTTAAGGAAAGGTGATGGCATGCTAACTGGTAGACAATACAGTATTTGGAGAAGACAGAGAAATCTTTTGGAGCAACGTGTAAGAATTGGTACTCCTGGGTAAGATAGAGTTGATACTTAAGGAGAGAAATTATCTTTAGCCTTCAAAAGAAGGGTAGTTAGGAGACATCTAAATAATTGCAGCTCATATCTTTCAGAAAAGTTTTTCCTCCATTCAGTTTGTCAGCATTCTCCCTAATCTACTCCACCCCAAACTCAGTTTGTTCATTTTTCTTTTTAAAATTTAATTAACAAAATTCATCATCTCTCTCCCCTACCTTGCCCTACAATTGAAAAAGAAAAAACCCTTGTGATAAATGTGTGTAGTCAAGCAAAACAAATTCACAAATTGGTCACAACCCAAAATTTGTGTTTTGTTCTGCATTTTGGTCTAACACCTCTCTGTCAGGAAGTAGGTAACATCATGGGCCCCTCTGGTATCATAATTGGCCATTATATGGATTATAGTTCCTAAGCCTTTCAAAGTTATTTGTCTTTACAATGCACAAAATGTTCTCGTTTTGCTCACTTCAAAATGTATTAGTTCTTTCAAGTCTTCATAGCTTTCTCCAAAACTGTTCTTTTCATCTCTTCTCATCATACAGAAGTATTCCATTACTTTCTTATAATTTGTGTAGCTATTCTGTAAATGATAGGCACTCCCTTAATTTCTGGGTCTTTGCCACTATAAAAAGAACAGCTGTGTGTATATATACATATATGTACACACATTTTTTGTATATTAGATGCTGTTTCTCTTTGATCTATTTGGCATGTAGACCTTAGGTCAAAGGGTATATAACCTTTTGGTGACTGCGAGCATAGTTCCAAATTGCCTTCTAGAATGGTCTTTTCCATCTCTTCCCAATAGTAGCAAAAATCTTGAAAGCAGAAGCTATTTCTGCCTTTCTTATACCTCCATACCCCTCTGATACCTCCTCATGGAGATATTAGATGCCTCCAAATATCAAATATGGTGTTAGGCATCTTTGATGACTTAAAGTGAAGAGGAGTGCTTTTCCATAATGCTTTCAATTGTGCAAAGGGTTGTTTTCAAGAAAAAGGATTGTTTCCTTCAGCTGTGAGCAGTACAAGGAACTATGAGCAGAAGTTGTGGAGAGATTTCCAAATGCTCCCTGATGACTAGTTGTTCAGTCATGTCTGACTCTTGGTGACCCCATTTAGGGTTTTCTTGGCAAAGATATTGGAGTAGTTTATTTCCTTCTCCAGCCCATTTTACAGATGAGGAAATTGAGGCAAATGGGATTAAGTAACTTGCCCTGGGTCACACAGCTAGTAAGTGTCTGAGGCCAGAATTGAACTGGGCTGACATGATGCTACTGTGCCATCTAGGCTTCTAATGAGTTGAGCTGCCTAAAAGGAGAATATTCTGTCCTGGGAGGGCACTGAGTTCTTCTTCCTTGAAGATCTTCAAATACAGGAGTTCTAAATCTTTTTGTTTTATCACATTCTCCTTTGGAAGTCTGGTAAAACTTATGGACCCCTTCTCAGAATAATGTTTTTAATTGCATAAAATAAATCACATAGGATTACCAAGAATCACAATTATATTGAAATATAATTATCAAATTACACATTAAAAAAAATTTAATGGACTCAAGGTTAAGAACCTCTATTTTAGTAGTACATGTATGACCATTTTTCAAGGATACTATGATAAAGTTCTCATTCAGAAATGGTTTGGATTAGATGACCTAGAAAGAAAATATAGTATAGTAGATAAGGCACTGGAGTTGGAGTCAGGGAGATCTGAGTTCAAATCCTATTTCAGATACTAGATAAATGATCCTGATTAAGTCACTTAATCTCTGTGTGCCTCAGTTTTCCTCATTTGCAAAATGAAAGCATTGGACGCAATGGCCCTCAAAGGATTTCTAGCTCTGTGATCCTATGATCCCCTGATGTACCATGAAACATTGATTCTCTGTAGAGAAATACTGGGGTAATATTTATAATGTCACCAAAATAAGTGATGTTTTTATTCTTTCCCAGCTGAATGAACATGTCTTCACCGGGCAAAATAAATATAAAAAAAAATTCATCCTCCAAGATATCTCAGTCTTACAGGGCTGGTTTGCAGTTCCCAGTAGGTCGAATCTATAAGTATTTAAAGGCTGGAAACTATGCTGAAAGAATCAGTGCTGAAGCCCCTATCTTTCTGGCTGCTGTGATGGAATATTTGACAACCGAGTTACTGGAGCTGTCTGGTAATGTTGCTCAGGCAAACAAAAAAACCCGGATCGCCCCTCGGCACATCCAGCTAGCCCTTCAGAATGATGAGGAACTTCACCAGCTCTTAGCTGCTGCAACGATCCCCGAAGGTGGGGTGATGCCATACATTCACTTCCAACTACTTTCCCGGAAGACTCCTTAAGATCTACCAGATGGGACATGTTCTTCCAACCAAAAGGTCTAGCTATCTTCCAAAGAAAAAGAAAAAAGGGGACCCTTGGAACTTTTATATCTTCAAACACATATTGCTTGCTCTAAGTAGTTTGTTTGGAATGGTTGATAATAGATGACATAATTTGGGTTTTTAATTATTTAATGAGTCATTTATAGAAATGCACTAATAAAAAATGTTTGCTGCTTTAAATTGATCTGTAGAATTCCTACTGAAGCTACAATGTTCCTTTAGCTTTTGAATAAACATCAATTGGGATTCTGGTTACTCTGGGTATGTTTAAAGGGAAGAAAATGCTATTTCCTTTTCTTCTCCGTCTTCCATTTTAGAACAGGAAGGAAATTTTATTTCTTCTATTGGTACAACCTCTGTTTTCCTTAGAATTAAAGGGATATTCACTCATGTGGAGAAATGGGCCTGATCTAGGCAACTGAGTTTTTTTTTCCAATAACCTAAACACTCCTGCTAGTCAGAAGAGGAAACGCAACCCTGTTATAGCCCAGTCGTATTGAGAAAATGATCAAATAAAACTTAAGTGAGATAATTTAGTGTCTAAATGTCTGCTGTTTAAACAGGAGTTCTAAACACTGGAATTGTATGGGACCTAGGAATTCAAGTGTATCCCACAACAGAAGGGTGGATAGATAAACACTACTGTTTGGGTGATGAGGGTTATGTTTAGTGCTTAGTTTTTGATCCAGACCTGTGACTTCATCAAGTCAAGGTGATCAACGGTGAAAACCTTTGATCATCAAAGTGAAAATTTGATTTCCCTAGGCAAATTGTTGGCTCTTCCATAACTTTTCATTTTAGAGAACTGGGTGGGGACACTTGGAGGTCAAGTGACTTGCCTAAGGTCATACAACCAGTATAGATCAGTAGAAGGATTTGAACTCAAGTCATCTTGGTCTTCTATCCACTAAACTACAATTTTTTTACAAATTTTTTTTAACCATCCCCATATAACACATATTAGGATTGCTTATAGAAAGATGTACAATCTATGGTTATCTGTGTGCTTCCATCTTTGAAATTAACCTTGTGGTGAAAGATAATGTTCATGAAAGTGAATATTATGATCTTGAAATGGCCTAGGCAGTTCTTATCCAATATTTTCAGGAAAACATACTTGTTCAGTATGCATTTCTGGAAAATGTTGCTGTTTTTAGTTCATGTATATTTTAACTCTGGCTTTAATTCAGATTCAGGCAATTAGTACGACTTATTTTGGTTCCAGTTTCATCACCACTCCCTAATTCTAATTTCACTAGTTTGCCTAGTGTGACTAGGTGGTGTTTTGTTTTGTTTTAGGGAGGTGGACCATGGAGGAGGTGCTTTTAGGAAGAGAGAATCTGTTGATGATGATTAAAAGAACAGTAGGCAGAACATAGAGACTAGTGTTTTTTTTTTTTTTCCCCACTTGCTGGAAAAAGTAGGCCCTGGTATCTTGATGGTACAAGTCTGCTATAATCTTATGTCCTGCTGTTCTTACAATCCATATTTAGTCATTAACATTTCCAGGCAACACAAAGTTTGGCCTTCTCTATTGGTCAAAAAGGGTTGAACTCAAACTGGGCTGTTGATGAATTAGAATATCTCCTGTACTACTACTCCACATTTTTCTACCATTAACCCTTCTCTCGTGAATCGTCTACATCAACCTGGTATTGTCTTGTCCTGCAGACTCATCTGGTGCCCACTTGGCACCCCCCACCACCCCGCTTTGTTCTTGCTGATTCCGCTGCTGGAAATGCCATTTCCCCTAGCCATCACATTGGCAGATGTCACAAAGATGGGAGACAGAGCTAACATACTGGATGACAGTATCCAACAAGATCTCTACAGCTTAGCTCATGGGGCAGGATCTAATAAGATGAAATTCAGTAGGAATAAGAGTAAAGTCTTATACTTGGGCTAAAATCATAAGCATAAGTTGGAGGAATCATGGATGGACAGAAGTTCTTCTGAAAAAAGATCTTGGGGTTTAGGTGGATTGTAAGCTCAACCAATTTGTATAAGCAGTATGATTTACTTACTAGCCCCAGACAAACTATAATACAATCTTGGGTTGCATTGAAAGCATTACAACTTTTGGAAGTAAGGAAGTGATAGTGCTATTGAACTCTGCCCTCGTTATACCTCATCTGCAATACTGGGATCAGTTCTAGGTATTGGAGTTTAAGAGGCACAGTGAGCTGCAAAGTTCCTGAAGGTGGGCAACCAGGATATGAAGGGCCTTGGATCCTTGTCATATGAGGAGTGATTGGAAGAAGCGGGAATGTTTAGAGAAAAGGGGGAAGGTGGGGTAGGGGAGGAAATGAGCTGTTTCCAAGTCTTTGAAGGGCTGTCGTGTGGAAGAATAATTATAGTTACTCTTTTTGGTTCCAGGGGATGGAACCAGGAACAGGGGAGCAAGTTGCAAAGTGGTAGATTTAAGCTTGATGTCATGAAAACGTGCCTATTAAAGCTGTGTAAAAGTTGAATTGCCTTCCCCTCCTTGGAAGTCATCTGGAAAAAGCTGGATGACCATTTACTGGGCGTTAGAGTGGGGATTCTTTTCATGTATGAACTAGGCCACCTGGATGCTGAGGTTCCCTCCCACTTTCAAAATTGTGAAATCCTGCCATTTCTTTAGATTCGCCGTAAGACTCCATTTCAGCCTACACTGGATTCTGGGCTCCTCAGTATTATCTGCACCACACATTTGGCTACTTAAATGCTACTAGTCATGTGATTGATGCATGTATGTCTCATCTCCTTGCTTAATTATAGTATCTTTGAGAGCAGGGCATGCATACACATAATGATATATAATATATAATATTTATATTGTGTATGTGTACATGTATACATATACATATATACAGAAAATAGCATCATAGGATTAGAGATTAGAGCTGAAAGGCGCCTTATAGTTTATCTAATCTCATTTCAGTTTATCTAATTTCATTTCAGAGGTAAGGAAAATGAGGCCCCAGGGATGAAAAGGTTTGACTCAGAATTCACTAGCAGTTAAGTAGCAAAGGAATGATTCTCCTAGCTCATCTTCTGACTTCAAATCCAGCATCTTTTCTACCAAACTATGTATCACTAAGTTCATTATGGCTATTTTGAATAATCACTTATGCAAATTACATTGAGCCCCCATCAATGTAATACTCTATTACAAGACCATTCAAGAACCACTGATCCAATTGTACAAGCATTTAATTTGTACAAGAAAGCAATACAAACAAGCAAGAGAGAATCAAGTATTAAGTCATTCTCCCCCCTCCTCATACTCCACACACAAATAGGTTCGATTCTTTATGTCTCTCAAAATGATGAATGGGAAAGAAACTTCCTAGTAACTGTCCTTCAGCTTATGAGTGGACAAGAAGAAACTGTCAATCATCCCCCCCCCTTCCCCTCTAGATACTCTCAGTGTCCAGTGTGGAGATCTTCTAGCTCCTCAGAGAAGGCTCTGTTTGGCTCTTTGATCATTGGGATTCCACTAGGTCTCTTGGGTTTGAGGATACTGGGGCTGTGCCAGTCCGCACACTCCCTGTGGTATCTTTCAACACTGACCATAACCCAAAGTTTGCATCTCCATTTCAAGGCAGCTCAGATATATCCCAAGGCTCTCTGGATGCTAAGCACAATTACCTCTTCATTCTGATTCCTGGTTCTTCCTTTTCTTTTCCTCTCTTCTTCTTCTTCTAAGTTCATCTGACATACATTCAGGTCATTCTGCAGGCCATCAGAAGGTGATCACTGGTACATTCTAGCTCTATATCTAACCCACTAAAGCCTTTGTCTGATATCTTGCCAGGGCATGATGGTGATTCTGGGTTCTCAAACATTCTACCAGAGGAACACAAGTTGTAATAGGTATGAAACTTGAAAGGCTTTTAGTGTTGGCCCCAGGGACAGCCTGTGTATTTATAACTGGAGAAGCTACTTTTGAAGAGGCTCGCACCCAGGGAATTGGCCACCAAGTGAAAATGTTTTTGACCTCAGCAACTCATCAGACTAGTAAGGTACAAAGAGGATTGTAATTTAGATCTTCGTAGAGCAGCAATTGTCAAAATTTTTGATCATCAAACCCTTTTACACTCCTGAAAATTTCTGAGGACTCCAAAAAACTTTTGTTTATGTAGAATATATGTATTAATATCTACTTTATTATAAATTTAAGTTGAATATTTATTCATTTAAAATCACAATTAACCATTGCATATTAACATAAATAACATTTTTTATGAAAAAATGACCATTTTCCCAAACAAAATCTAATGAGAAGAGTGGCATTGTTTTACATTTTTGCAAATCTCTTTAGTGTCTGGCTTAATAAAAGACAATAAGATTCTCATATTTCTTTTGCATTCCATTTGTTGCAATATGTTCTGCTTATTGAAGTGTATAAGAAAATCCAACCCCATGCATAGATATGTAGTTGGAAAAGGGGAAAGATTATCTTAATGACCTTCTCAGGTAATCATGGATATTCCTTGATACCATACCTTAATTTGACAAGTGGCAATTTCTTAAAGGTTAGTTGCAATGACCTCTTTGTAATCTGTTACGCTAAAATCCATTGATCTGTCTTGCACTTTGAATATATCATTTACCCAAGAACACGTAATATCTTGGGTTGATCATTTGGAAAATAACAGTTCACTGAATTAAGTGCATCTTCCAAATATTAACACATTTCATTATACAATATCCAAAACATCACATGCGTTAATATCACCACCGATCTTATCAGTAAAGTCTTTAAGTCTTAGAAAACTGTCAAGCTCATGGTGGTAGATAGAAGTTTTCCAAAATTCTAAGTTTTTGCTTGAAGCTCAGATTTTATAATTGGCAACAAGTACTGTCAGTTGTTTTGCTTGAAGTGACAGGCTCACTTCATTTATTTTTTTTTGAGAAAATGTCTACCAAATACCCAGATCTGAATAATCAGTTTGTCTGTCAGTTGTTCTTTCAAGTAAAAATGATACTCAATTAAATCAGCCAGTTTGACTCACAACTCAAACAATCGCAAAAGTGCTTGTCTTCAAGAAAACCATCATACTTTATTATGCAGCAAAAGTGCTTTGTGTATTTCCCATTTTGTCATATAGAATATCAAAAAGAAATATTCAAGGATTGAGGTTTACTGAAATTAGTAGTTTTATCACTTCATCAAGTACATTCTTATATGAAAATGGCACCTCCCCCAACCCCCATTCCCTTCCTATTGGAGGACTGGAGGGTGACGTATCAAATTCCTCCCAATGCCTTCATTTTTAGAGGGCAGAAACTGGACTCTTAATCCACTCCCTTTTGCATCTGTTCTGTCTGGTTTCAAATTCACAGAACAATATGTCACCCATGCCCTTTGCCCTCTGGTGTTTTCCTCCTCCACTCTCTCAAATTAGATTGGATTTTATTTATTTTTTATCTACATCGCAGTAAGGAATTCGACTACTGATAAAGTTTGGTCAGTGCCTTGATTTGTTCTAGGGAACCAACAGTTTTATCCACCATTGTTTTTGCATTATCTGTGCAAATGTTGACACAAATATTGACAGTTATTCCAGGATAAACCATGAGATTCAAAAAAACTTATCCAACACTTTCAGTATTTCAGCATCACTTGGATTTGTTATCAAGCATCCGCATAAAAGGTCTTCAATTATTAGTTGGTACTCATACAGGACAAATACAAGCAAAACAGCAAGAATGGCCTATAGATTTGTCCATTTGGAAGGCAAAAGTACAACTTCACAGATGATGTATTAACTCAGTTTTCATGTTTGCCGTTAAATCTTTAATTTGTAGGTCATGTAGCTTCTGAAAAATTCCATTCTATAACCAAGAGAAAATGAGCAAAAGGGTCAAGTAATGTCTTAGTATTATTATGAAAATACTTTTGACCTCACAGATCCCATGAAAAGGTTTTGGGGAGTGTTGGTTTAGAGCATGTCCATGTGGATAAAATGCTAGTTCCCTGATGTATATGTGTATATATGCTTATTTTATATATATACATATATGTATTATGTGTTTATATATATGTATATATGTGCACATATGTATATGTGTTTATATATGTTGGATGCCTGAAGTATATATGTATATGTATTTATATATGTATATATATTTGTGTGTACTGATGTTTATATATATATACATACACATGTAAATATGTATGTATCGTGTATATAGGTGCACATATACTTATGTGTGTATATACACTCATACACACATGTATTCATTACTCTCAGAGTATGGAAAGGTCAATGGCCTCTGTGGAAGCTTTCAGGACCCCAGCATGGTCACCCTTCAAATGTTAGCCATTGGTTTTGATTTGGTTACTTTATTTTAGCCACAGAACTACAAAAAGTTGACAGCAGTATTGCTCCTACTGGTGACAGATGACTCATTTTCCACTATCCAGAACTTCCCGGTGGAGTCTTTGATAGTACAATAACATTCTCTCTCTCTGTCTCTCTCTCTCTCTCTCACACACACACACACACACACACACACAAGCATACACACAAACTGTATATATTTGTCCATTTGTAAGGCAAAAGTACAATTTTGCAGATTTTGCCCATGCATGTGTAGTGTTGTATGTGTGTGTTGTGTGTGTGTGTGTGTGTGTGTGTGTGTGTGTATCCTATGAACCAGACAACACACAGCTCTTGTGGCTTTGAATTTGGGTTCCTAATGAGAGGAAAGAGATATTTTCTGTACCTCATGTGGTTCAAGCCCCCACCCACCTCAGTCTAGACATGAGTCTAGATACTCAGCTATTACTATAATGAAAGAAACTAGGCTAAAAAAATATAGCATAGACTCAGCAAGGATATTTAATGGATACAGAAAAGAAAATGAAAAAATAGAAACATTGTAACAACTATTCCTCATTGTGTAGTTTCCTTCCCACAGATTGAGGAAAATAGAGCTAACACCTTGGCACCCATGAACCCCACCACTCATTTAGAGCTTACTTGTCATTCTGCTCTCCAATTGATGCATCCACAACCTAATAAAAGACCTTCGTGAGCTCCAGAACCCAGCAGCCTGTCCAAAAAGTGATCTGTGGCTATTTCAGTTAATCTCTCTGCCTTGGCAGCTCAGGAATCCCAGGACCCTATCCCTATTCCTCTATTTCTTTTTTCTATATGACCTGTATTTTCTCTTCTTTTTTCTCCCCAGAACTCCAGTCTTTTCTCCATGAAGAAATATCCTCAGCGCCCAGGCACAGAGCTGGAGTCCTTTTTGCTATTAAAGCACTCTAAAAATTTGCATGGTGACCCAAGTTACACACACACACACACACACACACACACACACACACACACACACAGAGTAATATCAACTTTATCTTACAAACAATAGGAGAATATTTAGTGCAGTTGTATGTAATAAACACGTGATAATTATTATTTTATCAAATTCTTAAAACTTTAACGCAGGAAAATTTCAGAGCAAGAGTGAGCCATCCTTCTAAGGAGGGATCTCAGAGGACATCCAGGCCTATCCTTATGTGACTAAGAATCCCTATTTTAACATAACCAATAACTGGTAATCCTGACCCTACTCAAAGATCTCCAATGGGAAGAAAAGTCCAGGAAAGGAATAAGTATTTATTAAATACCCACTATGTGCCAGGCCCTTTGGAGATACTTTACAAATATTGTATAATAATATTTTACAAATATTATATAATACTTTACAAATGCTATATAATAATACTTTACAAATATTATATAATAATGAAAATAGCTAGCATTTATGTAACACCTACTACGTTGCCAGGTACTTTGCAAATATTATTTCACTTGATTCTCTTGACAACTTTATGAGGTGGGTGCTATTATTATTCTCAGTATGTATTTGAGGAAACTGAGGCAGTGAGAGGTTGAATAACTTGTCCAGGGTCACACAGCTAATAAGTGTCTGAGGCCATATCTGAACTCAGGTCTTTCTGATTCCAGATCTAGTATTGTATCTGTTGCACCACCAAGCCACCCCAAGGCAGTAGCAACGTTGAATCAGAAAATTAGATCCCTGTTTTGTTTGTCTGAACTCTCCTTAGCACTCAGAGCAGTGATCACTCCGGGAAGTGTCAGAAGTAGTTACAATAGGAAAGTAGAGTAGACGCTGCTTCTTGACTTCTGTGGATCAGGCTACTTAGACAAGGTAAAGACAAATTAATGAAATAAAAATAGAGAAAGGAAAGAAGGTAGAAGTTGTCATTATAAATTAGGATTATATAAATTTTGGTCAATGAAAGAATCACACAATCTCAGAGCCACCTTCAAGGACAGTGTAGTATAAGTGATGTCAAAATATTTTGGAGATACCCTGTTTTCCAGAGCTGAGGCCTAACCTATCTTCTCAGATAATCATGGATATTCTTTGATACCACACCAAAACTTGGCAGTTTTTTAAAGGGTAGTTGCAATGACCTCTTTGTAATCTGTTGATTATGCCCTGAGCTTAGCATAACAATAAATCTTTGCTCTGGATGGTATCACCTCTGACAAAGTGTAGTGCTTGGACAAACACCATCTGTTCACTGAGGGATTTAGCTCTCCCTATTTTGCAGGACCATCCATCACACATTCACAATCTCTGTTCTTTGTCACTGGCAGATACTATACTCCTGTTCTTGTCACAGAGTTTTGGTTCTATACCTGGTAGGATGGTCATGACCCTCAACACTTGAGACAATGACTGTTTCCACGGGACCCAAAAATGCATCTCAATTTCATCACCTTTAAAATAAGGATAATAATACCTATATTACCTACATCATAGAGTAGTAGAGAAGATCAAAAGAAAATTATGTAAAGCAAGTCATAAATCTTAAAATACTGAGTGTGAGACATCACTTTCTATCTGAATACCTCCGATGACAAAAACTCACTATTGTTAGGCTGGGCAAGAACTTAGGTGGAGCAGATATGAAAAAAATTAGTGGAAAAAGATTTTTTTAAAAAGTTTGTGTGTCAATACATGAATCAATACATATTGAATCTACACTTGTGTTTAAAAAGTCATTTTTTTCCCAAGTACAGGATAGGAGAAACATGATGGAATAATATTTCCCATAAAAAAGATCTGAAGATTTCAGTGAACCAACAAGCTTATCATGGGTCATAAAGCCTAAATGTGATGGACAAAAAAGTTAATGATATCCTAGGAATACACTGAGAGATATATTATCAAGAATAAAGGATTTGATAATTACATCACCATATACTGTGAGGTTCAGTCTTCATCTGAGATATTGTATTTAATTATGGATTAATTATTTTCAATCAATTATTCATTTTTATTCATATTTATTATTATTCATTATTTGCTCATCATTCATTATGTCATTATCCATTATTCATATATTTATTGTAATATTTATATATCACACATATTTATTATACTATTCATCTAATATGAAATATAATTCTTAATTTATTAATTATCATTTACTATGATAATTAATCAATTATTTTAGGAAACATGTAGGGAAAAAGGAGCACATCTAGAAGAAAACGACCAGGTCGCCAAAAGTACTAGAGTTTATTTCATACAAGCCTCAGCTGAAGGAACTAAATGTGTTTAGCCTGGAGAAGAAAAGACTTAGGGGAAATGTCATGACTAATTTCAAGTATCAGAAGCCTTTCACATGGAAAAGAAATTAGGTTTTCTTTGCTTGGATTGAAAGGGTAGGACTATTAGCAATGAGTGGAAGTTGGTGAGGCAAATTTAGGCTTTATGATGTAAGGAAAAACTTTGTAAGAATTAGAATTATCTGAAAGTGGAATGGCTGCTCAGAAGGCAATGGGCTTCCCCTTCACTGGAAATTTTAGAAGGAGGAGAAGGAATAGGAGGAAGTGAAAGAGGGGAAGAAGGAGAAGAAGGAGGAGGAAGAGGAGGAGAAGGAGAAGAAGAAGAGAAGAAGAAGAAGAAGAAGAAGAAGAAGAAGAAGAAGAAGAAGAAGAAGAAGAAGAAGAAGAATTTTATTTTCTTGATTAAATATGAGCGGGATTAGATGGTCTCTGACATTTCTTGCAACCCTGTAATTCTATGAATCATATTATAATTATGAGTGGGAATTCAAATCAATCAACAAGCATTTTGTCCTACTATGTGCCAAGCACTATGCTAAACTCCAAGGACATAAAGCCAAAAAAAATTATATAGTCCCTGTCCTCAAGGGGCTTACATTCCACACAAATTAAATACAAGATGAGGGGGGTGGGGAGAAGAAGAGGCATTTGCAGCTGAGTGGAACCAGTGGAACACAATACCCATAAATCATCCTATATTCTTGTCACGTAACCACTCATGGACCTTTTTGATCAGACACTTCTTTAATGAAACTCTTCACATCATTTCTAGTTTTTGTAGTACTGCAGCCTGCTCCTGACTATTGCCCTCTATATAGTCCTTAATTTCAACTCTTTAGGGGTTGTGGTGTTCCATGACTCATAGCCATACATCACCAGAAGAATATTGGTGTTAAAAACATGAGTATTTGTTCCAGGAAGAATGTTGGGGTCAATAAAATAATTTTGACAAACAGCAACCAAGTCTACTGTCCTCATTCTGTTCAGTTCTGAGCCCAGCTCATTGTCTAGTTGGAGTGTGTCCCTCTAAGAGATCTAGTCTGATGAATTAGCTCTATAGGTTGTCCATCAAATTACTTAGCATAATCTGGGCAATAGTAATTTACCACCCATTTTGTTTTTCCTATGTGAATAATTCAAATTATTTTCAACAGTTATTGATCTCATTTAAGAACCTCTGCAGTGTTCCAGAGCTTGGTGGAATCAATACATCATTCACAAAGAAGAGCCCTGGGAAGACCTGATTATATAGGGAATCTCCTCTGTGGCAGTGACTAAGGGTTTTACCAAACACATCTCCATATTGCACACCTTGTTTGATATCACTAATCAGAAGGTCATCAAACAATGTAATCTCTGTGGTTATATATTTCAAGGAATCTTGTATAATTTTGAAATATACATGGAGACATGCTTCATTTTTTTTTCAGTCAATGAGCAATGATCTCAGTGAATCTTGCGTCCTCTATAACAAGTATTCTTAAATTATAGTCCATAAATTTGTTTTATTTTTATTTCATAGTTTGATAACTATTTAAATATAATTGGTTTCCTTTGGGTTTTGTTGTTGGTTTTATGTTTGTTTGTTTTGGAGAGTGTGTCTCCCTAACTCACTATTTAGCAGCCACTCACAGGCCCAACCCCACCACTGATCAGCACAGAAGGTTCCAGCTCCATTTCTGACCTGAGCTGGCTCAGCCCCTCTGTAGGCAGACTGGTGACTCCCAGCACAGGTGAGGGTGGGAGGGGTTACCATATTGATCCTAGACTTAGTATGGACACACCTGATCGTCTTTAGCCCTACTGCAATGCTGAACTACCAGACTCAAGATATCCACCAGCCTCAGTTTTCACAGTAGTAAGAATTATAGGTTTGCACTGCCATGCCTGGCTGTCCTTTGTATTTAATTTTATAGATTTAAACACATTATTGTGAGAAGTAGGGCATAGGTTTTACCAGACTTCAAAGGAGTCTGTGACAAGCTTAAGAATACCTTTCAGTTAATTGTATGATTGTAAAGATGTAGCCTTATGGAATATTGCCTAGGAAAACCTAATCGTTTCTCTTAATACCCCTATTAATGATGGCCTTGGTGAATTTCTTTGTGTACACTCATAACAATTTGACACTGATGGGAAAGCAAGCATATGAGTTGGTAGTTATTGATGTTTTCTCAATCTTCTCTTTTTTTTGTGATAATAAGGTCCAATAATTTCTTTCCATGTTTTTAATGTCTTCCCTTCCTTCAGTCATGTTAACAACCAATCCTTCAGCACCCTCAAACCTGTGTTGTCTCCAGCACTTACCTATGTATATCTTCAGTATAGTCTAGCTATTTTTTTCCCCTGTCTTTGTTTTCTTCAGTGCCCTTTGACTTCCCTAAGAAGCACCTCCAAGACTGTGATGTTGGAATGCAAATATGGCCTCTCCACAGGGTTTGGCTTTGAAAAGAATTTGTTATTTTAAAAATCTCTGTGGCTCTTTTCCATCTTTTTTTTGTTTGTTTTCTTTCTTCCAACCTCATCCTTAAGTATTTTACTCTGGGGTGGTTTCACTTAAGTTAGTTTCTCTCCAAGTTTTGTTTGCAATGGGTTTTTCCTTTCATTGCTTTTTCAGGTTTATGAAGTGAAACAGCTTCTCAACCACTCTTCCTGGTAAGATTTTCCAAACAGGTTCAGGTTCTGAACCTCTGTGGCCCTTCCCTGCCACATCTCTTCTTGACAGGTAGATCAAGTATAGACTAAGGTAGTTTGCAGACTCTTTTGGCCTCCTCATTTTGGCATTATAGCTGGAATGAGTCCTATCCTCAGTAACCTTCCTTTTAGGAAGGGCACTATAACGTGTCCAAAAAGGGGGACCCAGATGGTAAAGGGCCCGAAGTCTAAGATATATGACTGAAAGAATGGCTGAGGTTAGAGGTGTTTGACTTATAAAACGAAGTATTTATTCTCTCTCTCGTCACCAATAACATATAGATAGAGGCACTTTTTCCTGATTCTTCCCTTCAAAAATAATTCTAATCACTACCTAGTTTCTGCGTGGGCACTCAGCATTGGGAATGTGCTTCTGCATTGTTGGAAACCCCTCAGAATGGTGGCACTTGAACTAACAAATAATTGCTTCAAACATTATTTGTGAAGTAGTTTAATGTTTCCACAAATAGAAATTCAAGAGGTTGGTGGCTGCTGTGTAAGGCTATGTTTTCTTCCCCGATTTCCTTTTTTTACATTTTTTTTTTAAATTTTGAGGATGGAAGAGATTGCACAAAATGCCAGGTTCTGCAAATAGCAAAATTTTACCAGTACTTTATATGAGCTGATGAGGATCACAATAAAGATTTGTATTCTTTGGTGGATTCATGTAGGTGCTGCCTCCATTGATTCAGATTACAATCTACCCATGCCTTCTTATCCAGAGTAATGTCTCCGTGTTTTCCCCTAAATTCTTTTTAGGGATCCATTCAATATGTCAGAAATACTTTTAGATTCCTCACTATTTCATGGATACTGCTGCAATGGACATGGTGATGTTGGCAGGAAAGGACCCATTTCCCAGAATGCTGTAGTCTAAAGGTGCATGGCCTAAAGCAATCACCTAGAATGGGGAATGCAAGAAAAACAGAAAGAATCAGGAAATAAAGGATGGCAGGGAGACTTTCTCCTGGGAAATGATGAGTACCCTAAGACATTAGATCAGTGCCTATGGACTCTTGAACTAAGGTGGGATTTAGGGGTGAGGGTGAGGAATGAAGGCAGAAGCTCTGTGGAGGAAGATAACAGGACCTCTTAAGCCAGGATTAGGAATTAAAGCTGGCAGCCACAGAACAGAAGAGCTCCTGGGCCACTCTTTATTTCTGTAAAGAATATTTTGTACTTGTACAAAACGGATCTTGCATATGTCATCATGGCAGGATAACTTCTAGATATTTTATACATTTATACATTTGTAATTATTATGAATGGAAGTTCACTTATTATAATTTTTCCTGGTTGCTGTTAGCAGTGTACAAAAATCCTAATGATTCTCATGGATTTATTATGTTCTACTACCTCTGCACAGTGGATACAGCTCTGGGCCTATAGTCAGGAAGGACCTGAGTTCAAATCCACTCAACACTTAGTAGGTGTGTGACCCTGGGTAAGTCACTTAGCCCTGTTTGCCTCAGTTTCCTCATCTGTAAAATGAGATGGAGAAGGAAATGGCAAACTACTCCAGTATCTTTGCCAAAAAAAACCCAAATGGGGTCATGGAGAGTTGGACACAACTGAAACAACTGTACAACAACTACCTTAATGAAAATATCATCTCAGTTCCTTTTGCTGATTCACTGGGGTTTTCTAAGCATAGCATCATGTCATCTGTAAGTTGAGATCACTTCATCAACAATATTTATTAAGTACCTACTGAGTGTCAGACACTGCATTAGCCACCTGGGATACATAGAATGACATAATCCCTACTCACAATGAGCCTGCATTCTACTTCCAATGAAAAATATAACAAGTTCATATAAATATACATACAGCATAAATATAAAATGAATAATACATTATATATGTACACATACACATACAAATGCAGCATAGTTTGGGAAGGTAGGTACTAGTACTTGGAGGGATCAAGAAAAGTTTCATTCAGAAGATGGTACTTTAGCTGTGCCTTAAAAGAAAAGGACCCTATGAGATGGGGTAAGGAGGGAGTATATTTAAAACATGGGGGGACAGCTAGTACAAAGACACAGAGATGAAAGATGGAATGACATGAGTGAGGACCAGAATGAAGTTTAGTTTCTCTGAATCACAGAATTCAAGAAGGGGGGTTTTGTCCAATAAGACTGGAAAGATAAGTTGGGGCTAGATTGAGTGGAGCTTTAAAAGCTAAATGTATTTTATTTTTTATTCTAAAGGCAATAGGAAGACATTGACATTGTTGAATAGGGGAGTCAGATGGTCAAAGCTGCACTTAAGAAAAATCACTTTGGCACCTCAGGGCATAAAATGAACTGGAGCACTAAAAGGAAGGGAAGAAATTAAGGAAAAGAAATTAATTAGGAGGTTGTTTCAACAATACAGGCATTAGATGGTGAGGGCCTGAATTGAGGTCGTAGCTGTGTGAGTGGAAAGAAGTGGTCACTTGTAAGAGATGTTGTGAAAATAAAAATGGCAAGATTTGGCAACTGATTGGATATGTGGAGGGAGGGAGAATGAGGAATCGAAAATAATACTGAGATTAAAATCTTGAGATGATGTAAAGATGGTGGTGCCTTCAACAGAAAGTTTTAGATCCAAGAATTTCAGTTCAGTTTTAGACATGTGTTTAAAATATCTTTGGGACATCCAGTTTGACATGCCCAATAAGCAATTTGTGATACTGGACTGAACTTGTGGGAGAGACTAGGGGTGATATGTATATCTGGGAGTCATCTGTATGGAAATGATAGTTTTTAACCCCCTGAGAGCTGATGAAGTTACCAAATGCTGCAGATAAATCAAGAAAGATCAGAGTTTTAAAAAAAAATCATCAAATTTGGAAGTTAAAAGATCACTGGTAACTTTGGAGAGAGCAGATTCAGTTGAATTATATGGTCAGAAGCCAGTCTGCAAAGTGTTAAGGAGTGAGTTAGATGAGAGAAAATGGAGGCAGGGAGTGTTCATAGGAAGACAGATTGAAGTGATACTAGAATCTAGTGAACTTTTTTAAAGGATGAGTGAAACAGGCATATTTAAAGGTAGACTTTTTTCTCCTTTTTGCAGATTTTTTTTTTGCAGAACATTTAGTTTTCTTTCCTTTTTTTTTTTAACTGCTGTAGCTACCATTTATAGAAATATGTCAGATATCAGGGGAGAAAGAGACTGTACTTGTTTTACCTTTTTTAGACTAGAAAAACTTCTATTATTTCTCAGTTGCAAAAAATACTAGCTCGGTTTTAAACATATGCTTTTGATTGTATTAAAGGGTGTTTCCATATCTATTCTTTTAAAGATGTTTAGTATAAATTATTTTATGAAAAGATTTTTCTGCATCATTAAAATAATCGTGCAATTTTATTGATCTCTTGATTTTTTCATATAATACTTTTTTCCCTTAAAGATGCAGCTCAAGTGTCATCTTCTCCTCAAAGACGTTGCTGGACCCCTCAAATGGGGTTCTATAATTTACTATCTCCTTCCACTATTTCTGGATAATTTTTAGCATAATTTCTTAAAACATTTTATGGAAAGTAAAAAATAGGAAATAAACAACAGAAATTACATTGACAAGAACTATAATAATTTCACCTAGATGTTAAATCAATATAAATGAATTGCTATAACAAGGAGTCCAAAAGAGCCCAGAAAGTGCCTCTGCAAACATTTGACTCATTTGCCAAATGAAGAGAAATGGCTGTTGAAGGCAGGGTAGAAAATAAGCCACTGTAAAATCTTTTGAAGAGGAAGATAAATGATTACAAATATGCTCATTTCATAAAACAGAAAGAAGTAGTAGAGCATAAAGTTAATCTAAAGAAAGCTTAGCAAAATATCTAACAAGAGCAAGATCATCCTAAGGACATTCAAAGGTGAAAATGGAATAAAGACTATAAAAAGAAGAAAAATGGAAAGTATTTGGAAAAAAAAAACTATTACAACAAATTGTTTTCTCCATCAAGGATGGTGGAAGCATACACTTGGACCCTATTATCACAGTCCCTGAAGTGCTTACAAAGGGAGGAGAAATGTCACTAAAGAGGACAAAGACAAGGAAAGCAGCTGATTGGATCAAATATCTATTGAGGAGATTCTGTTCGAGGTAATACAATTGTGAGGGCATTGAGGAACTAATTTACAAGGTATCTAACAAAAAGAAGATAACTAAAACATAGGAAAAAATCTCAGACCTTATTGATTCCAAAAAATGAAAACAAAAAAAAAAGCCACTGAGAAAACATCAGCAGCTACCAACCATATCTAATCTCCTACCTATATAAAATATCTATGAGGGTCATCTATACACCAGGTTAGAGCATCTTCATGAGAGTGTTAGTAGGGAACAGGCAGAATTTCCAAAATGACATTCAGCAACAAACTATATCCTTACTATTTCATTTCTGACTGAAAGATGTAGAAAATATAATATTCCATTGGGCTTATTGTTGCTGATTATGAAAAAGTATTCTACTTGGTAGAAGAAAATGCCACTTTACAAGCTCTTTTACAAGGTGTCTACCATCTATATAATCAATAAGGATTTGCAGGAAAATGTAACAACAGAAATAAATAACCCTATGCAATGAACTTCTGATAATAAACATCAGATGAGGCATAAAGCAATGAGATGTGTGCTCATCAAAAATATTCACCACCATGATGGAGATATAAGCACAAAAGTCAGGAAAGATTTCTTGGGTATGGTGAAGATGCATTGTTTGGATTACATCAAGTCCCAAGATATTATAGAACTTCTTTTCAGAGATCTGTAAATACTTCAAGGAGTTTGTCCTATCCATCCACACAGGAAGATCAAGTAGATGAAGAACTGGGGTGGCTAATACAGACAGATAATGAACTTGATCCAGAGTTGAAAAAGACGAAGAATGGTCTGGATTGTTTTCAGGAAATTGCAAAGCACTTGTATTGACTCCAAGCTTCCCAACAGCAAAGACCCACCTTTTTAATAAAAAGCATGTTACTATGTAGCAGAAAGACTAGGAACACCACTGTCTCTGAAAGATGAGTATTACACAGTGGGTAATAACAAAGCTCATGTTATATAAGAACAGGGAACAACACATAATCAATAAGGAGATGAGAAGAAGAGAAGGAATAAAGGATGTCATCAAGGAATTGCATGACAGAAAGAGTAGATGGGCTGATTGTGTAGCAGGAATAAAAGATGACAGGCAGCTAGCCAAAGTGCTTAGGATGTCAGGAAAAATTGACAAAGGCCTCCAGCATGTTGGGTGGATCCCCGGTGGTGAGCTTTTGGGAAGACTTGGACAAAAGTCACACAAGATGGACAGGCATGAATGGGTTGTAATCACATCATTGGAAGGAAATCCTGAATTTATGAAAACATAGCTCGTTTGAGTATGCAACATTTTTTAAAGTATGGTATTGAGATTTCCTTTTTTGTGATTTTTTTGGGGGGTAAAGCAATTGGGTTAAGTGACCTGGATCCAGCCTCGGACACTTGACACTTACTAACTAGTAAGTGTCAAATGTCCGAGGCTGGATCTGAACTCAGGTCCTCCTAATGCCAGAGCCAGTGCTCTATCCACTGCACCACTTAGCTGCCCCCTTTTGTGATGTTTTTCAAGAAAACATATAGTCATTAGATTATACATTCACATCCTATCTTTGACTTTAGTATTGTCACAATTGAAATTAAGGTAAATTGAGGCACAAAGTTTTGAGCACATTTAATTTATTGATAAGGCTAGCAGTTGCCAATAAAAGAGAACTTTAGCTCCTTGGCAAACCAAGGCTGGCAGATCATTTTTTTGGAATTTTTAAAAATTCAGTTTTATTATCAAGTCTGAATTCCCTCCTTTCTCTCTCTCCCCAACCGAGAAGCAATAAAAACAAAACCTGTTACAAACATATGTAGACAGCAAAATATGGCTTGACTATTTTTGGTCATGACCAAAACCCAACAAAAACAACAGCAGCAAAACATGGGGTTCAGTCTGCTCTCTGAGACCATCACCTCTCTCTCTGGAGGCAGGTGGCATATTTTATCCTGAGTTGTCTGGAAATTGTGGTTTGTCACCATATAGATCAGAGTTCCTTACTGATTCAAAGTTGCTTGTGTTTACCATATTCTTATTGTATAAATTGTTTTCTAGATTTTGCTCATTTTAATTTGTATCAGTTCTCTCAAATCTTCCTAGGTTTCTCTGAAGCCATCCCCTTCATCATTTCTTGGGGCACAAGAGTATCACATTCTCTCACATTCACATGCAGTAAGTTGTTCAGTCATTTCCCAATTGATGAGCACCACCTCAGTTTCCTATTGTGTGCCATCACAAAAAAGAGCTGCTATAAATGTTTTTGTACATATGGCTCCTTTTCTTCTTTCTTTGATCTCCTTGGGGTATAGACCCAATAGTGGCATGACTGGGTCAGAGAATGCATACAATTTAATAGCTCTTTGGGCATAGTTTCAAATTGCTTTTCAGAAAGGCTAGACCAGTTCACAGCTCCATCAACAGTGTATTAATAAACTTATTTTCCCAGAGCCCCTGACAGATCATTTTTATGGACAAAAAGAGAAGCATCCAAAATAAACTAGAAGGCAGCATCATAGATGGGGAAAACAATATGATTGGTTACAAATCCTGTAGCATTATAGGTGGGGAAAACAATAGGATTGATTACAAAGTCAGAAGTATCATAGCTGTGGGGAAGAATATGATTGGTTGGAAGTTAGGAAAGTGAGGCTAGCAACGATCCCCTCTTCCGCCTTGTCAATGATTGATTGTGTCCAGCTGCAAGGTTAGTCAGTGGTACATGGAAAACAAATCAGACTTCCTTGAAGGACAAGTAGTGGGAAAATTAAAGTGATTTATAGGGGAAGTGAACTTTCAAACTCGACGCAGAAAGGAAGACTGAACTTCTGAACTTAACTCAAAGACAAAGAAACATGACTTAAGCAGTTATAGAAAATATCTGTGGTTGGTACAGAATAGAATCAATTACAAAATGAAACTAATTTGATTTTCTCAGTATTCTTATTCTGTAGATAAGTGTACTTTAAACTTTAGCGTGGTTTTTTTTTTCCATTACTTTTCCTTGTGTTTTCATTTATTTGCATCCCAGTTCTGCCATTTTCTTTTTAGGAGAACGTATCAATAACATCCATATCATTATTAGAGTAGTGATTGGTCAGTCTCCAAGGGGCCCACCTTCCCATCCATCATACCCTCATCCTAACTCCTTATCAAGCCTATGTCCCGCATAGGCAATGACAACTAGGCTAACAGGAAGAGTGAGTTTTTCTCCTCTAAGGACATATAAATAAATCACTAGGTTGTATACAGTGGTGAGAGAGCTTGATGGTGATAGAGATGAAGATATCAGTGAAGAGAGGAACAGAGATTAATATAGATGCTAAATACAAAAGAGGATTGTGTATGGATATTATGTATGGATATATGTGTGTATGTATATACATATATACACATACATACTCATGTATATGTGTATATATGCATATATGTATATATGTGTGTATATAATATGTGTGTGTGTATATAGTATATACACATAACTTCTTTTGGATATATATATATATGTGTGTGTGTGTGTATATATATATATGTGTGTGTGTGTGTATGTGTGTATATATCTATATATATATCTATATATCTGTAGATAGATAGATAGATATATTTGTTTTTCCCTAAAAGCAGTTACTGGTCACTCCTTAATTAGTCATGTAACCAAATATTCTGTTCTTGTCCTAAGTATATGACTTAATGGATTCCCTCTGCCAATAGTCTCTAAACTATAAAGGTGTGTGTATACACACACAGACATAGACAAATAGATGATAGATTTACCGACCATTACATTTAGGGATCTGTAAGGAAGGAAGCAGAGGAACTGTTTCTCTTATACACAAGTTGTCGGTCTCTCTAAGCATGTTCGTGGAGGGAGGGAAGGGAAGGTGTCAAAAGCAACCCTGAGAATGTAAGCCCAAGGATACACACAGTTTAAGCCCACTAATTCTCTATATGAGGGGACAAGTAGACTTTCTAACTGAGGATAATCCTGACATCTTATTCTTTGTCTTTTTATCTAAATGTAGAACAATTAGGTGTTACCTGGGTGATAAGTACCCTTGAATTTCATCATCTTTAAATAAATCCAGGACAAACTAGGTTGACACATTGCCAAAGAGACATTTTTAATGCTTAACAAAAGTCATCTTATGTTAACCTTATCAAAAAAAAAAAGAATTAACCTAATTAAAAAGCATTTAACTTTATTAAATTAGGGTCTTACAATGTCAGAATGGGATTGAGCTTAGTGTTGTGACCTTTAAAAAAGTTAAAGTATATGGAAATAATTAAGTATTAGGTAATTCTTATGGTCATTCAAGATTGGTTTGCATATAATGACATTAAGACGAGTAGCCATAAATATATAGAGTGAATTGAATTTCAATTGAGGGTTTCAGTCAAGGGTTTCTGTGTGTGTGTGTGTGTATATGTGTGTGTGTGTGTGTGTCTGTGTCTGTGTCTATTTTTGAATACCTATTGTAATATCCCCATTAAGATCTACAGCATTTCAACTTATTATTTTGAAGTCTTTTACTTATGAAGCAAAAGATATCATAATGAGTTCAACTTTTTTCTGCCTTTTTGTAAGTAATGGCTAGGAAAGAAGGTTATAAGGTATGAAGTTAAAATAAAAGGACGGAAGCATAGTCAGTTCAGATGCTAAAGTTTCAAGCATTTCCTGCTGCTGAAGAGATATCACTTGTGACTATAAAGATCAGGATGATTTCCTAAGCCAGTTGATAGTTACCCAACAAATAAGTAATATACTTGTATTCTTATTTGTCCGAATAGGGCATCTTTGTTTAGCTAATAAAATACTTTGAGTCAAAGCAAAAAAAGTGTATGAAGGCTCACTCGTCATTGCCTGCTTAGACCTTAAGCGCTTATTTGTTCCCCTACTTCCTATCCCCCATCTTTGGTACTGAGACACATTATAGTTGCAAATTGAATTAGGAATGTCAAGTGTCAATTGTGACAATTCAATAAGTTTCAACAACAACAAAAACAACAATACAAAGATGAGAAGTGTTGGAATCTGGCAGATTTCTTTGAACTATGATCAGTTTTAGGATATCTAACAAAGCCTGTGAATCCCCTGTGCTGTGGAATAAAATCCAAAACACCATGCAGTCACTTGTCTATGGCGATTCTGACTGGTGAAATCATCTCTCACCTTTGCTCTGGGGATCATTCCATGAGTAGGGATAAAAAAGAAGCAATGGTTCCTGTAAGTTCCAAAGTAGCAATTCTATGGGACTGGCCATTTTTTAAAAATCACATTCCATTCCTTAAGTCAACACTATTTTTTTATCAAGAAATTTAGTTCTCTAAATGACAACTCTGGAACAATAAAGTACTCCTTTTCTTTACAGAGAGAATGAAACCAAACTAGAAGTCCAACCAAGCAGTGATGGCAGCCATTTGTACAGCAAAAGGCAATATTTGCAGTATGAGCTTGGCTCCTGTCTTCAAAATGGATCCAACATTCAGTCCCCAAAGGCTGAGGAGTAACCACAGCCAAAGGCCTCTTTAGTAGCTCTTTTATGAAATGGCCCAGACACTTGGCCAAGCATAAGAGAGTGACTTGAGACACAGTTTCAACACATCATTAATGATTCATAGGCAGAAAGAAGCTTCTCAATGGAAGGAAAGCTAGCATGTTTCAGATGCCAGCCTTCCAAGTCTCCCAGTGCTGATTTTGGCTTTATTTAAGAAGGGCAGAAGGAAAAGAAGGGAGTCATTCACTAAGTCATTAAGCAATATTTGAGTCCATAACTCTTGAAGCCTGAAAACATTGTGCTTGGTTTTATTTTGCCAATCAAAATTAAATCAAATGTGTGTCACGTGTTCCTGGCTTTTATACCCTTTTTCTACCTATAAGGAAAGGGCAGCTAGGTGGTACAGTGGATAGAGTGCTAGGCTTGGAGTCAGGAAGACTTATCTTCATGAGTTCAAATCTGGCCTAAGACACTTACTAGCTATGTGACCCTGGGCAAGTCACTTAACCCTATTTGCCTCAGTTTCCTCATCTGTAAATTGATCTGGAGAAGGAAATGGCAAACCACTCCAGCATCTTTGCCAAGAAAATTCCAGATGGGGTCATGAAGAGTCAGACACAATTAAAATGACAATAACAACTATGTGCCAGGCACTGGGGATAATAAATGGGAAACAATAAATGAAAGGATCTCTACTCCCAAAGAGCTTATATTCTAATGGAGAAGACAAGTATATGCAGTGTGTATATATGTATGTGTATGTATGTAAACATACACACATATGCATCTATATGTGTGTATATGTATACACACACATATATATGGAAAGATAGAGAAAGAGATGGATAGATATATACTATACAGCACAAATATAAAATGAATAAATTCAGAACTGTTAAATGCAAGGTATTTTGCAAGGTGGAGAACTAGCAGTTGTAGGGATTAGGAAAAAAATTTATACAGAACATAGTGCCTGAATGGCATTTGAAAAGAAAAAAGAGGACTCTAAGAGATAACAATAGGGAGGGAGTGCATTCATGACATGGGGGGATAGCCAGGGCAAGGCACAGAGATGGAAATGGAGTGTCCTGTGTGAAGAACAAAGGAAAAGATTGTTTGGTTGGCTTGTATAGCAGGGGATAGGGAGTGATGTCCAGTGAGACTAAAAAGATATATTGAATCCTGGTTGTGTAGGGTTTAAAAACTAAAGAAAGGAGTTTATATTTGCAAGGGTTCTGAATCTGTGTGTGTGTGTGTGTGTGTGTGTGTGTGTGTGTGTGTGTGTATTGGACTTCTTTGATAGTCTGGTGAAGCCTATGGACCCCTTCTCAGAATAATTCTTCTGGATTCATTAAATAAAACACATAGACTTACAAAAGAAACCAACTGCATTGAAATAGTTATGAAAATACTAAAACAACAACAACAACAAATTCACAGAACCCAAGGTGAGGTTCTCAGTGGCCATACTGGCAATAGGAAGCCGCTATAGTTGACTGAATGAGGGAGTCACATGGTCAGATCTACAATAAGATGGTCTAGAGTGGTTGGAGACCTGAGGCAGGAAGAACAATTATAAAGCTGTTTTGATGATCAAGGTGACAAGTGATAAGGGCATGAACTCAAGTAGTAGCTGTGTGAGTGAAGAGAAGTCAAATGTGAGAGACTGGGAAGGTAGAAGTAGCAAGCTCTGCCAATGATTACATATGTAGGTAGAAGGAGAGTGAGAAGTCAGGGATAATCCTGGGGCTACAAACCTAGGACACCGGAAATAATGGTGGTACCTTCAACAGAAATAGGGAAGTTTGGAAGACAAGAGAGTTTGGGACAGGGAGAGATAATGAGTTCAGTATAGAACATATTTAATGTGAGATATTTACTAGATATTCATTTTGCATTTGGTGGTACAGGACAGAAACATATTTACACACGTGTGTATATATATATATATACACACACATATATGTGTGTATAGAGATATATGTTTATATATAATATAGGTGTATATACATATATGCAATCTATATGTATGTATACATATATAATACATGTATATATTATGTGTGTGTATGTGTGTGTATGTATATGTATATGTGTGTGTATATATATATGTCATCTGCATAGAGATGATAGTTAAACCCAAGGGAGATGATGAGAGTCTGGGAGTATAGAAAAAGACAAAGGTCTATGACAGAATCTTAAATATTCACAGTTAAGGGCCATGATATGGATAAAGAGCCAGCAAAAGAGACTGAGGGCTGATTAGACAGGTGGGAGAAGAATCAAAAGAAAAGACAGTAATGAAAACCCAGAAAGCAAAGAACATCCAGGAAGAGAGTGGGGTCAACAGTGCCAAATGCCACTAATAGGTAAAAAATGCTTTGGACTAAGAAAAGGCCATTAGATTAAAAGATCATTGGTAACTTTGGAGAGATTGATTTTGGTTGAATGATGAGATAGAAAGCCAGACTGCAAAGGGTTAAGGAGTGAGTAAGAGGAGAGGAAATGAATGTAGCCAACGTAGACAGCTTTTTCTTTTTTTTAAATTCCCTTCTATTTTTACAAAAATGTTTTAGCAATTCATCCTTCTGCACCTCCCACAGCTGAACAATGAAATAAACAAAATATGAACCCCTCAAAACAATCATGCATAGTTCAGTAAAACAAATTCTTACATTGACAATGTCCAAAAATGCAGGTCTCTCAGGATTTTAACTCCAACAGTTTCCTAATTGGTCTCCCTGCTTCAAGTTTCTCACCACTTCAGTCCATCCTCCCACTACCGCCAAAGTAATTTTCCTTAATTGTAGATCTGACCATGTGACTCCCCTGTGCAATCAACTCTAGTGGCTTCCCATTGTCCATACATCCACAGGCGATCTTAACTCGGATTCTATGAATTTGTGTATGTGTGTGTGTTTTAAATATATTTTGATCACTGTATTTCAGTGATATTAGTTTTCTTTGTAATCCTACATATTTTACTTTATGCATTCAGAAGCATTATATTAAGAGCCATAGGCTTCACCAGAATGCCAATGCAATCCATCACACTCACGTTCAAAACCCCTTCATGTATAAATCCCTCTGTTTAGTTTTTAAATCCTGCACAATCAAAACCCAATGTCTTTACAGACTCACTGGACACTATTCTCCATTATCCCTTGCTCTGCAATCCAGCAAAATCATCCTTCTCTCTTCTCTTCACTCAAGACCCTCCATCTCAATAAAGATAGGCAATGAGGAAGCAAAACTATCAATTTTTGCAGATATGATAGTTTACTTAAAGAACCCTAGAGGGTTAACTAAAAAGCTTGTTGAAAAAATTAACAACTTCAGCAAAGTTGCAAGATATAAAATAAACCCACACAGATCATTAGCATTTCTATATATTACCAACAAAACCCAACAGTAAGAAATAGAAATGGAAATTCCATTAAAAATAACTGTAGACAATACAGAATACTTGGGAGTCTATCTGCCAAGTCATACACAGGAATAATTTAAACACAATTACAAAACACTCCACACAAAGTCAGATCTAAATAATTGGAGAAATATCAATTAATTACTCATGAGTGGGCAGAACCAATATAATAAAAATGACAATTCTACCTAAATTAATTTACTTATTTGGTGCTATGCAAATCAAAATGCCAAAAGGTACTTTATAGTGCTGGAGAAAATAATGACAAAATTCATCTGGAGGAACAAAAAATCAAAACTATCAAAAGGAATAATGAAAAAAAAAAAACTGCAAAAGAAAGGGACCTAGAAGTACCAGATCTCAAGCTATACTACCAAGCAGTGATCATCAAAACAATCTGGTACCAGATAAGAAAGAGAGCAGTTGATCAATGGAATAGATTAGGTACCTGATATGCAAAAGTAAATAATCACTGTAACTTAGTATCTAATAAACCCAAAGGTCCCAGCTATTGGGATAAGAATTGACTGTTTAACAAAAACTTCTAGGAAAACAGGAAAGCAGTATGGCAGAAAGTAGGCATAGACCAATGTCTCACATTGTATAACAAGATAAGCTCTGGATGGGTACATAGTTTAGACCAAAAAGGTGATATCATAAGCAAATTTGGGGAACATGGAAGAAATAACCTGTCAGATCTCTAGATAAGGTAAGAGTTTACAATCAAATGAGAGATAGAGGGATTCATGGGAGGTAAAATAAATGATTTTGGTTATATAAAATTTTAAAGGTTTTGCAAAACAAAACTAATGCAACTAAAATTAGAAGAAAAGCAGGAAACTGGGAAAAATCTTTGCAGCATGTTTCTCTGATAAAAGTCAAATATATAGGTAATTGATCCAAATTTATAAGAATAAGAGGCATTCCCTGATTGATATTATCATATCAAGTGATATTAACAGACAGTCTTCAGAGGAAATCAAAGCAATCGATAGTCATATGAAAAATACTCTAAATCACTAATAGAGACATGCAAATTAGAAAATCTCTAAGATGCCACCTTACACATGTCAAATTGACTAAGATGACAGAAAAGGAAAATGACAAATGTTGTAGGGGATGTGGGAAAACAGGTACATTAATGTACTGTTGGTAGAACTGTTAACTAGTGCAACTATTTTGGAAAACAATTTGGAACTATATCCAAAAAGTTCTTAAATCATGCATACCCATTGCCCAGAAGTACTGCTACTAGGCCTATACACCCAAAAATATTTATAGCAGCTCTTTTTGTGGTGGCAAAGTATTGGAAACTGAAGGGATGCCCATCAAATGGGGAAAAGTTGGTATAGGAATGCGATGGAATACCACAGTGCTATAATTAATGATGAAGAAAATGGTTTCAGAAAAACCTTGGAAGACTTACATGAACTGATAGAAAGAGAAGTGAGTAGAATCAGGAAAACAATTTACATAGGAACGTCAATATTATAAAGTTAATCAATTATGAAAGACTTAGTAATTCTGAGTCACACAATGACTGTAATTCTGAAGGACTCATGAGGAAAAAATCTCCAGATAAAGAACTGATAGAGTATAGAATGAAGCTAATTTTCTCTTTCTTTTTTTGGGGGGGGGCAACATAACTAATGCAGAAATATATTTTGTGCCTTCATATGTTTAATAAGTATTGTATTTCTTGTCTTCTCAATGGGTTGGAGAGCAGGTAGAGGGAGAGAGAAAATTTGGAACTTAAATAAAAATAAAATTGAATTTTTTTAAAAGAAAAATACTATCCATTTTCAGATAGAGAACTAATGGACTCAGAATAAAAATTGAAGTACGTATTTAATTTCTTTTTCTTGTTTTTTTTGGGGGGGGAGAACATTGCTAATGTAGAAATTTATTTTGTATGACATCATATTTGTAATAGGTTTTATATTCCTTGACTTCTCAATAGACAGGGCTTGGGTGAAGTCAAAGAGAAGGAGAGAATATGGAACTGAAAATAAAATAAAGTTGAAATTTTTTTTAAGATCCTTTATCTTCTTTCTCTGTGCTCTTGCACTGGTAATTCCCCCATGCCATGAATGCACTTCCTCTTTGACTCCACTTCATAGTTCCACGTCTCAACTACTATCTTCTATATTAAGTCTTTCCTGATTTTCCATATTGTTCTATATTCCACTGAAATCCAATGCCTTCTTATGCCATAGGAGCAACTCTGAGAAGACTGGGGTTCACATCCTACCTCTGATGCTTTTTCCCTATGTGAATTTGGGCAAGTGACTTACCGTCAGTTTCCTCATATGTAACATTAGGAGATTGGAATAGCTAGCCTCTTGGGTGCCTTCTAGCTCCAGGTCCTTGACCATATGACCCCGGGTTCTCAAAAGCCATGTAAAGGCCGCTCTAATAGATACTTTCATGAAGGAAATGTGGTAAGTATGAACTTGTTGGTGTACAGTATACCCATTGGCAAAGGTCAAAATGACCTAGGTTGTTAGCATCAAAATGAAAATTTTAGCAACAGTAACACTCAAAGACCATATTTCAAGTTTTGGAGGAACTTTAATTAGTATCAGTGGACCCAAATGAAACCAAAGAGCTTTGAAATATTAAAGTAAGTGCCATCCTCAAGCTCCATCACTTTTGTCCAGATAGGCTTCCAAATATTTTTTTCCAACTGAGTAATTCTCTGGATTTTTTTTTTTTTGCTTCCAAAAAAAATCCTGTTTTTCATCAAATCTGCTGCTTTATTTGTTTATTTTTCTGTGTATATTTCTAGACTTTCAACCTAGGTTGGTTTACCCATTCTTATGAAGACCAATAACTTCCTAAGGGGCTCACCATATTAGTGACAGACTAAGTGAGGAGAAATATAAATTATCAACAAGATCAGATTTAGTGCCACTGAAGCTCAGAACTCCTGAGCTCAAGCAATCCACCAGCCTCAGCCTCCTCAGTAGCAGGGATTGTAGCACCACCATGCTTGGTGATGTGGAAACATTTTTAGGATCTATCTTAGCCTATTTTTCTGTGAATCATGCTGCTCTGTACTGGCCTCTATTTTAGTCATAGCAGAGACTTATTAAAGTGTTGAAAGTAAAATGAATTCTTGCCTCTGGACACTAATGTGATGAGGAAATGTGGCAGAGCAAAAATGCAGCCACTGTTAGGCTTTTAAAGACAACTAGAAGAGGGCAATTAGGACAATTTAGCCTGAGTGCAAGGACCTAGAGCAATGTAATCTGACAGGACTGAGACATGGGTTGGAAATAATATCAAGCAGTCATAATGCAGATAGATGTGGAGAACACACTTCTCAGCAAGAGGAAATTCTTACTGGCTCCTGGAGAGAAAACTACAAAGCACTCAGTCCAGCAATAGTACCCTTGTCCATAGAAAGCTAAAAGCAGGGATGTGCTTGAGCCAGCTTGAAAGAGCTGATTGTTAAACTTTCAGTGTAGACATTTACATATCAGAAATCAGCAAGTGCTGGTAAATTTAAAAGGCAGCTGGCCTGGAGTCAGGAAGACTCATTTTCCTGAGTTCATATCTGGCTTCAGACAATTACTAGCTGTGTGACCCTGGGCAAGTCACTTCACCCTGTTTGCCTCAGTTTCCTCATCAGTAAAATAAACTGAAGAAGGAAATGGCAAACCACTCCAGTATCTTTGCCAAGAACACCCGAAATGCAGTCACGAAAAGTCTAAAATAACTGAACAACAATGACTTCTTGACCCCAAGTCTAGTGCTCAAGCCACTATTACTTCTTAGGCAATTTCCCTCTTCATCAAAAACCAGGAGCCCAGCTCACCTGGCCACAATTCAGATAAGCTGAAATAGATAAAACCAGATCTTTCAGCCTATTCTCATTGCTCCCTTTTTTACTAGTATATCCTGCGTAGAGTGAGAATGGGGACTAAAAGCCACACCACCTTTCTACTCCATGTGTTCAGGCTACAATGCCACTTTAGGAAAGGGAGCTCCCACCTAAGCCTCGTACAACTGAAAGATCCTCATTTGGATTCTCACCCACCTTCATTTTCTTCACCCATCAGCCTACTCCTAAGCAGGCAATGCTAATTTCAAACTCTATACTCAACGGTATTCACTCATATACTTGTAATAGGATCAGTGTTACCATGGTTTCTCCTTCCATTCTACTGTGCTCTGCTCCAAATAAACCTCCAAGCCACATAAATGACCATTCTGGCTACTTTTAAACATCTTTAAACTCATGGAATTATTACCACTTACTACTTCTTGCAGTGATAAGAGATGAGAAGGAAATCTTCCTGTAATTGCAAGGACACCTATATTTCTCTTCCCTCCTCAGCCTTTAGGCATTCCAAAGCTCCTGACCAATGAAGTGATACTGTAATAGGAGTATATTATAGATGGTGGGGACAAAAGGAGGAAGTAGATGATGAGTCCTGGAAGGAGTTGAGAAAACTTTCAGTAATCAGGGTGTCTGTTGAAGGTCTCAGCTAAAAGCAGAGTAACTGAGAACTTCTTTAAATGTCTTGCTGTTAATTTCATTCTTTTGAAAATAGAGTGTATTTTATTTAAGAATATTGCTCTAAGAAGGACTCTGTATGCTTCACCAGACTGCCCAAAGAGTCCATGACACACACAAAAAAAGATTAAACAGAGTCACAAAGAATCAAATACGACTGAAAAACAACTGAACAAAACAGCAATAGTAATAATTGCACATCCCTACTCATGTTCTCTGTTGGTTCCAGGGCAGAGAACTAAAGAACAGAGTGTATGGGAACTATGTGCTCTCAGATGAATTCAAAACTAGTTGATCAACCAGCCCCAAGCAATAGTGGTTAATAAATCTAAATCAATTTCATGATAGGTTGTTTGGCAGAACCAACCAGAACTGTCATTCCACTAGCATTGCCATCAAGAACAATAGTTCCCACACACAGTGAAGCAACAGAGGAGAACATAAGTGGGGATGTGCAATTACTGTTATTCCTGTTTTGTTCAGTTGTTTTTCAGTCATATTCAACTCTTTGTGACTCCTTTTGGGGTTTTCTTGGCCAAGATACTGGAGTGGTTTGCCATTTCCTTCTCCAGCTCATTTTATAGATGAGGAAACTGAGGCAAATACGATTACCCAGGGTCACACAGCTAGAAAGTGTCTGAGGTCACATTTGAACTCAGGTAAGATGAGTCTTCCAGACTTCAGCCTCAGCACTCTATGCACTATGGCACCACCTACAGATAAGAAAACTAAGGTTTTCCCAAGGTGACAGCTAATAAGAGAAGGAACTAGAACCTGAACCCAGGTCTTCTGATTACAAATCCATTTTCTATTATACCATGCCACGTTATTACCCTTAATGCCAACCATTGTTTCTAAAAGAATATGCATTGAATTATTTTTAAAAGTTTTATTTATGTAATTGAATTTCCAAAAAAACTGACATTAACTTTTCTTTAAAAATACATTTTATTGATTGCTTTTATTTTTATATGAATAGCCCTTCTTCTTGTTCCTTCCCCTGCAGAATTGAACCTTTCCTTGTTAAAGAAGAAAAACAATTGATGAAGTGACCACGGGTATCAGTATGTACAACGTTGAGCCCTCATATTCCCCCATCTTTCTGCTGAGACGAGGGAGGTTTTCCTAATTACCTATTCTCCAGGACAATAATGCCCTTTCGGTTACTCAAAGTTCAGTTTCCTGCCAGAGATCTTTTAAAATATATTGTTATGTAATTAACAAGCTTTTGTAAAGCTTATGAAACTTTTTCAGTTGGGGGGGTCTTAAATATGATGTGATATTTCTCTTACATTCCCAATACCTTTGTTGGCTCATATTCCTTTCATCCTCCCCCAGTGTTAAGAAATCATTCCTCGATTTTTCTTGGTACAGTCGCAGGCAAACTCCTCAGTATTCTCAGCTATTGCATCAAAAACAACAATCTTTCACTTAAATTAATCATCAAGCACATTTAGTATCATTAATAATGCTATGCTCTGTCAAACACAGCATTCTTCATCGGAGGAACTCAACTTCGCCTCCCACATATTTCTCAGTTAACTCTTTCAATATATATGCAAAATAGCCAGGACAAGAGTGAATATCTCTACCCAGATTCAGTGTTTCTGTAACAAGAAGCTAAGAGACCAATGGCTTTCCATGCTTGAGCACTCTTTGGACTTCGACCTCCTGGCTTGGCTCAATTCATCTTTTTTCCCCTGCTGATCAAGTTCTAAACCCCACTGTGGCTCTTACCACTATTTCTTAACTTGATTCATTCCCTGCTTAGTGGGAAGGCAGTTGGTCTTGAGTTCACCCCCTGATGGTAAATGAAGGAAACACAAAGCCACATCACTAGGGCTTTGATGTTAGCAGGATTGGTTTCATATGCACTTTCATGATTGAATTTAATAGGAATACAATGCTAAAAAGTATTCACTTGTCGATCTCCTTCCCCATCCCTTCTCTTTGTTCCATTTGACTTATTCCTCAGCAATTAATTTTTTCCATACAATAGTGACAAGTGGCCATGCTACCTTTGGTTTTCAGGACAACCTAATCTGCTCACCATCCATTTAGATGATTTATCACATTATCACAATAGCTACCCAGAATCCTCACAGCTACCATAAATGAAAAGCATTTTCTTCTGAAATATTGCTCTATTAAGATCAATTCCCAGTTCTCCATCACATCGACATCTAGAAGGCAAAGAAATAAAAGCATAAATAAAATAAGACCTTTTTTCCCTCCTTTAACTTTTATGTTGATTGTATTTTATTCTCTTGAGGCGAATAGATGTGTCTGTGCTGTTGTTACTGTTTCATAGAGTTAACTTAGCCACCAGGAGTCAACAAAGCAAGCGGAGGATTGTACAAAATTAAAATAGCCGGCAAATGGAATTGTGCTGTCTCCCTGGCGGGGCTGGTTAGGGGCCAGACATAACTTGGTCTGTGTACACATTGTTCTTCCTTCTCTTCCAGTGACCGAAAACAACAATATTAACAACTGCAATACTTACCAAGTCAGAGGAAGCTAAAGCCTCCAAAAATCTTAGATGAAAAAAAAAGCATCGGGCCAGGAGGCCACCCCCCCAAGACAGAGTTCATAGAGTGAGGATATTCTCCCTTGTTCAAAGCAGACTATATTAATGACAGGTGCAGGGGCCAAGGAGCACACTGCTGGTGGCTTTCAAGGACTCCTCTTGCCTTTGGCTTGTGGAAGAGGAGGTATTTAACACGGGTTCATGCTATATAACCAACACTGTTCTACAATTGGCAAACCAGCCCGTGATTTTTTGGTGAAGAACATGGTGCAGTTGTTGGAGAGTGTAGAAACTGAACAGCCACATGAGCCTAGGGGATATTTGAAGCGGTTTAGCCATGATGATCTGGGGCTCTTTCCTGCTTCCCCCTGAGTTGATATTGGTAGTCCTGGATTCTGACACTCTGCAAAAAGCAAACATGAACATGAATGATATATCTTTGTTCCCTCATGCATCCATATGTGACCCACAGTTAGGTCCTGTGCTCTTTCAGTCAGAGCCAGAACACAGGAGACTGGATAGTGCTCTGTAGATTGGGTCTAAGAACCATATATCTTATCTTCCATGACTGAGCTCAATCACCCTTCACCTGAAAAGAAGGCCTAGCATTGGACACCTTATTTGATAATCTATTACTTTAGCCCAAAGGTGATCTTTCTTGCTTTTCATGATTCCCATAACATTTCTTTTCTGTAGTATTCATTTAGCACTTAGCCTTTTAGCCTTGTGTTGTTCACTCAATTTTCACGTGCATGTGTCTTTAGCTATAGTGTTAACCCCTTGGGTGCAAGGGATGAATATTAAACTTCTTTGTATCTTTCATAGTACCTGCCATATGCAGTTCTGGCCATCTGCTAGATCCCAGTTAGTGCGATAATTATGTAAAATATGGTCAGTGGTTGTAGCTCAGTGGAAACACGCAGTATGATTTTGACTAATGAGACCATTTCAGGGGATTCATTATTTGAACTAAACAGTGCCTAGTTATATGTCAGATGTGATACAGCACAATGAGAAATGAATACCTGGGTTTAAATCCCTCTCTGATGTGTGACCTTGGCCAACTCCCTTAACTTCTCTGGGCTCCCAGTTTCCTCATCTATAAAATGAGAAAATCACACTAGATTAACTCCAAGGTGACTTCTAGCTTTAAATCTACACTTTAATGAAATATCTGTTGAAAGAATGACTAGATAAAACATCCAGACTAAGGTGCTGATAATTCAGCTACTCTTTCCCACTGGTATTTGTACTTTAAAATGAGACCCAATTGGGGGGGGGGGGGGGGGAAGAGGAGAGAGAGAGAAAGAAATGTCTAATCCAAAGAAAATGAATCACCAGTGGAGGAATTTCAGGCCTTTGTGGAGGAGATATTGGGTGACAAGGGATTACCCTGTCATTCCTAAAATCTCGCAACATATACCTCTCTGATGTCATGGTCCTCTTTGAGAATGAAGGACAAACAGCTACCTAGCCACAGGAAAGGAAGAAGATGATTGGACAATGAGAAAGTCAATCAACCTCTGTGAACAGAGAAGGAACTGCCCACTGGGAAACAAACGTGAAACGGCTTTCTTTTCTTATTTCTTTTCTTCCTTCTTTCTTTCTTTCTTGCCTTCATTCTTTTCTTCCTTCTTTCTTTCCTTCTTTCCTTCCTTCCTTTCTCCTTTTTTCCCTCCTTTCTTCCCTCCTTCCTTCCCTCCTTCCTTCCTTCTCTTTTCTTTTTTCTCTTCTTTTCTTTTCTTCTTTTCTTTCTTCTCTCTCCACGTAGGTTATCACACCCTTACCTGCTGATGCTCTCCCCAAAGGGAATGTAAATTTTAATCTCTGAAACTTTTTTGTTTTGTTTTATTTTCTCTTAAAGACCAGCCTTAACCCCAAATCACTCTGATCCCAGATCAAGCCCTATGTGTTCACTCTTTGGGGCCTGATTGGCTCAGAATAAATGTAAATAACAATTGTTTCTGTTTTGGCGAGAAACTTTGAGGCTCTTCCCTTCCCAGATCTATTTTTTTTTAAAGAGGCCATTCTTCGTCTCATTTTTTTTTTTTAGTAAGGCTTAACCATGAATAGGCACTGCTTCAGTCAAACTGAGACCTGTTAAAGACCTTTGCTGGAAAAGACCACGGTCCCCCATTGCATCCTGAGCCATCTGCGCTTGTCCTGATCCATATCTGGCCACTGGACCCAGATGGCTCCGAAGAAGAAAATGAGACTGGTGACCTTGCACAGTCCTCCCTCACTTAACTCCAATTCACTTGCATGTCATGGTATCACCTTCCTGATGTCATGGTCCTCTTCAAGAAATAAGGACAAACAGCAAGTACTTGACTTGCCTAGGTTGAGGGCTGGCCCTTAAATAAGAGGCTCCAGGACAGTCTCACTAGACATTTTTGACACCTGAAGGAGATTGCTCACTTGTTGATTTGAATTTTAGTAGCAACTACTTACCAAGAGGACTTACTCAGCAAGTAGTCACTTATTAAGGCAGGAATTCTGGACCTTTTTGTGTCACGTACACCTTTGACAGTCTGCTGGAGCTCAGGGACCGTTCTCAGAATAATGTTTTTAAATACAAAGAACAAAATACTTAGGATTACAAAGATAACCAATTAGACTGAAATGCAGTTTTCAAAATATTTTAAAAATAACAAATTCATTGACTCCAGATTAAGAACCTCTATGCTAAGGAGAAAGCAAAAGAGAGAAGCCATGAAGGAGAACTTCTCATGTAGGAGGGGAGATGCAGAACAAAGAAATGGTCATAAAAGTGACAAATAGTAATAGAAAATCATGGACTCAGAGTCCAATATGGTGCTTTTAAAAAATAATACATTTAAAATTGTACTTTGGGTCTACTCTACCAATCAACAAGCATGGATTGTGTTTATTATTAGCTAGGCTGTGGATATGACAGGGTTATGGGGCCCACCATTCAGTTTTAGAAGCTGAGACCTTTGCCCTTCCAAAGCCTCAGCCTCAACTTTTGATCTTATTCAGATGTGCCTTCCTCCCTAGTCCTAAAAAGAACCTGGCTCCTGTTTGTATAAACTGCCTTTATTTCCCTTTGAAAGCTCTCTTTGTCTCCCTTTGAAAGCAAACTTCTACTTTCTAGTTCCCTTCATTATCTATTCCCATTGTCTGTTTAATCTCTCAGACCTTCCAAGGAATTCTCACCTAGACCCATTTTCAACCACCACCCCCCTTCCTCTGGCCACCCAAAGTTACTTTAGTGTCAACTGGCCTTTCATTGTGGCTACACCCAATCTCCCCTCCATTGATTTACCTTCCTATGGCCCCTGGCCATTTCTCACCCTTAATCCTAGCTAGGCACCAGGAGGTCCAGGTCCCAGGAGTTTTGTTCACCCCAGCTTACTAGCCACTCCCATCCAGACCTCCTTAGGCCCTTCCTCATCACCCCAAACTACTTGGCCATTCCTAGATCCCTCCCACAGTCTTTCTGCATATAAGGTCCATTGTGTCTCTATTAAGATTCTGAGAATCTCATGCCCAAAAGGCTGAGACTGTGGCATGCCAGCTCACCTGGCTTAAGATCCACCTTAGCCCCCATTCAGATGCTGAGAACCTCTCACACATAGAGGCTGAGGCTCTCATGCCCACTTGTCTTCACGGGCATCACCTGGCCTATATGTGATTTATCCTTAATAAACTTTTTCTCTGGCTGGAAGATTTGGGTTGAATTCATTCAGGCAG
The DNA here is from genome assembly GCF_900497805.2 of Vombatus ursinus. NCBI lineage: Eukaryota > Metazoa > Chordata > Mammalia > Diprotodontia > Vombatidae > Vombatus > Vombatus ursinus. The sequence goes on from NW_020954655.1 coordinate 1,128,305, forward strand.
ACCTGGTGCCGCGATCTTGGGGGGTCTGCTCGAGCACCCCCAAAACCTCTACACTTCTTCAGATACAGTGCCAGAAACTTAACTGTCCCTGTCCTCAAGGTGCTCCCATTAATATGAGGGGAAAGAACAGGTACACTAAGTAAAGAAGAAATATATGTAATTTTGAGGAGGGGAGATATGTGCAGCTAGAGGAATCAAGAACAGCCTTTTGTAGAAGGTGTCACTTAAATTGAGATTTGAAAGAAACTAAAGATCCTGAAGTTGTGGTGATAAGGAGAGGTTTCATCCCATCATGAGGGATGGTCCTTATGACAGAGATGGAAGATGGAACATCATGGATGGGGATTGCCACGGAGGCCATTTGGCTAGACCAGGGCTTCTTAAACTTTTTCCACTTGTGACCCCTTTATGCCTTTCAGCAGGGTTAGTTGTGTTGTGAAGGCCTGAGGGCATGCACAATGCAAAGTAAGCATGCTTTGTGTTCAAAACCAAGGCTACAGCGGAGTTGCCACAAGCTAGCACTGCCAGAAACACCTCGAATTCAGTATGTGTTTGACTTTTAATTGAATTTAATTGATCATTACACATTCAGAAACCTTTTACTGTTGCCAAATTTTTTGAGACCCCATATGGGGTTGCAACCCACAGTTTAAGAAGCACTGGGTTAGACCATGGAGTACATGAAATGGAGTAAAGGATAAAAAGCCTGAAGAGGATGGTTGGATCCAAATTATGATGTGTTTAAAATTCCAAACAGAGGAGTCTGTAGTTGAGTCAAGAGGCAAAAGGGAGTCTCCTGGTACTTTTTTGAACCAGGGAATGACTGTGATCAAACTTGACATTTAGGAATCTCCCTTTGGCAGGTCTATGGAGGATAGGTCAGTGAGGGGAGAGGATTAAGGCAGGGAAATAGTGAAGAGGCAATAGTTATAGTCCAGGTGAGATGCAAACAATGAAGCCTGAACTAGGGTAGTGGTTGTGTCAGTTGAGAATAGGGGACAGAAGCAAGAGATGTTGTGCAGATAGAATTTGCAGGATTTGGCCTCTCTTTTGATGTGGACAGTCAGGGAGAGGGAAGAGTTAAGGAAAAATCCGAAGTCATGAATCTGAGTGACAGGAACAGTGGTGGTACCCTTGACAAAAACATGAAAGTTGGGAGGATTGTTAGAGTTTTTTTTTTCTCTTTGGGTGGGGTGGAAGATGTTCTGTTTGAGACATACTGAATTTGAGATGCTTATAGAACATTCAGCTTGGAATGAATTAATGAACAAATGAATGAAGCATTTATTAAGTGTTTACTACATGCAAGTGATGAGGCAGGACTGGCACTCAGGAGAGAAACTGGGGCTGGATATATATTACTATGGCAGTTGAATGAATGAATGAAAAAGTATTTATTAAGCTCTTTCTATATGCAAAGCACTGCTCTAAGTACTATGGATACAAAGAGAAATGTAAAATAGTATCTGCTCTCAAAGAGCTCAGATTCTCACAAAGGAGAAAATTTAGAAGATGTCAGCTACAAGTGAGAGGGAAAGGCCTCACAGCCTTAAGGTACAGAAGCAAAGCAGATGGTAATATATCTTCTTTAATGTCTTTTCCACTGATAAAATCCTATCAGTTTCTGGTGTGAAACCACTTGACAATGCTAAGGACTTTTGGTGATAAAAATTTCTTCCTGGGTCTTCAGTCATTATGAATATAGCACCTGCAGGAGCAATTACCAGGCTGCATCTCCATGGGGGTTGCTTTCCAGGATGATGGTTGCTAGGTCAAGGATGAAAGGAAGATGTAGAGTCTGAATGATGCTGCTACTCCCAAGGCTCTTGGGTTCAGGGTCCTAAGCTAGCAGCAGAGATAGTAGCCATGGAGAAGGGCATGGGTGTGGTTCTTTTCAAGGCTCTTGGTCCGGAGTCCTGGGATATAACTATTGTGATTTGAAGGGGAGATGGTGGTGGCAGTTCAACTTGCCTGATACATGTCATCTCTGTACCATCGTAATGAGATAGGTGGTGCTGGACAAGTCACTTAAACCTTTCTCAGCCTCTGTTTTCCTATCTGTAAAGTGGGGACAATATGAGCCCCTATTCCATAGGGTTGTTGTCAGTATCAAATGAGATAATATAAGTAAAATGCTTTGCAAACCTTAACGTGATATACAAATGTTCACTATTATCATGTATAACTCTGAAAGTCAAAGAAGAGGAGCCAGGACAGAGCCTTGTGGAACTCTCATAATTAGGGGTTTGGACATGGGTAATGATCCAGCAAAATTAATTGAGAAAGAGCTGCCAGAGGTAGCCAGAAAATAAGGAGAGTGGACTGTGTGAAAAACACATAGAAGAGAGAATCCAGTGGGAGGAAGTTGGCAAAAACATAAAAGTTACCAAGAGGTCAGAAAGAAGAAGGGCTGACAAAAGGTCATGGGCTTTGACAAAGAGATCACACTGGTAACTGTTGGAACATAAAAGTGAACGGTTGTCCTAGAAATTCAGTATGAAACCAGACAAAATAATGATTTTGGAAGAACAAAAGTTCAATGAAAATAACAAGGAAAAGTATAAATGAAAGAGGCCTAGTATTACCAGACTTCAAACTATATTACATAAAGCAGTACTCATCAAAACTATTTTGTAATAGTTGGGGAAAAAAAATGAAAACCCCAGAAAAGCAGACTAGCTCAGCAAGAAACGAGGAAAAAAGTAATGACAATAATCAACAACAGTAGCTTAGTGTTTGAAAAGTCTCAAAACATAAATTACTGGTATGGGCAGGGAGAACTTCCTTTTTGACAAGAAAACTGAATAGCAGCTTGTCTGAAATTAGATTTATACAAGAATACAATAAACCCAATATGGGCATGCAACCTGAATATAAAAGGTTACACCATAAGTTAGAAAAATAAGATCAGGTACTTTTCACAACTATGGCTAGAAAAAGAATTTTAAATGGAGAACAAAGAAGATCGAGAAGATAAAATAGACAGCTTTGACTATACTACATAAAATAAAAAAGTTTAACATGAATAAAATCAGTAAAGATAGTATTAGAAGAGAAATAGTAGAGTAGAAAAACATCAGCAATCAAAGTCTGATATACCAAACACATTAAGAATTGACACTAATCTACAACACTAAGAGGGATTCACCAAAAAATGAGTGGTCAAAAGAGACGCATGAGGAGTTTTCAAAATGAGAATTGCAAACTATAAGTGACCACATGAAAACATGGTCCAAACTATTAACATAAGAGTAAGTTGTAGTAAGAGATTGTTGCTGTATCATTTCAGTCATGCCTGACTCTCTCTACATAATCCCATTTGGGGCTTTCTTGGCAAAGAAACTGGAGTGGTTTGCCATTTCCTTCTCCAGCTCATTTTACAGATAAGGACCTGAGGCAAATAGGGTTAAGTGACTTGCCCAGGACTACTTAGCTATTAATTGTCTAAGGCCCGATTTGAACTCATGAAGATGAGTCTTCCTGATTTGAAGCCCAGTGCTCTATTCACTGCACCACCTAGCTGCCCCATAGTTAGAGAAGCATAAATTAAAAGTGCAACTGTGGGGTTCCCCTCATACTGTGAAAACTGGCAAAGATGACAAAAAAGAAATGAGAACAGTCAATAACAGGCAGACCAGAGAAGGTCAAGCACATTAATAAACTGCTGTTAATACTGTGAAGTAATCCAGCCATTCTGGATATAAACTTGGACTTATACAAGAATACTAAACTGTAACTATGATTATAGATAGATACAGATATATACAGACATACATATTATGACATTTATAATGATATATATGCATGTATCTCTATATACGTATCTCTCTATATATCTATATGTATATATCTCTAATATATATGTATGTGGTTTGCTTCCTTGTTTTATGTATGTATGTATGTATATTTGATATATGATATATTGATATTTGATATGATATTTGATATTTGATATATGCTTGTATATTTGATATACATACATACATAAAACAAGGAAGTCAAAGCCCAAAAACCAATCTAATATACCAAAACATACACCAAAATATTCATAACTCTTTGTTACACCAAAAAAAAGAAACAAAATGTGCATCCATTCATTGTGGGATGGCTGAAAAAGAATAGTGAAATGTGATAGAATATTATTATGCTGTAAGAAATGATAAATTTGAAGAATTCAGAGAAACATAGGAAGATTTACACAAAGAACAAAATAAGCAGGACCAAGAGAATAATAGATACAATGACTACAAAAATTCTAAAAGGAATATGAACTCTGAGAAAATGGAAAAAACAATGAAGGACTCAGAGAAAAGATAACAAACCATGTCTCTACACTCATGGCAGAGAAACAGAGGGACTGGGACAGTATATTGAATACATAGTCAGATGCAATCATTCTATTAGATGTTTTTGCTTCTTTGTTTTTCTTTTTTTTAAAGTTTTTTTAATTTTAAACTTAAATACAGAAACTTAAATATACAATAAGAAAAGAAAAAGAAACATTGTAAATTTAAATATTGAAACTTAAATACTATTTGTTTTTCCTTATCATGGGGGAGGGATCAGTAGAGAAGGGTGTGTAATGACTGTGATATAAATAATTTCTTTAAAAGAAAAGAAATTCAACCTGAAGGGTCTATGATTTAGTAGTTACTTATAAGAAGATTTCTCATCTCTAGTCTCCTCAACTGTAAAATGAAGGGATTGGATTAGGAGGCTTCTAAGGTCCCTTCCATCCTTAAATCCTACAATTCTAGGATTTCATGACTGTGTCAGCATTAATGAATCACTGTATTCTCACAGTCACCAAAATTACCAAGCAGCCAGGGAGCAACCCTATTCCCCAGACAGCAGACTTGGTTGTCTCAAAGGCTACTGTCATTTGGTTGTATATTATGTAATCAGGTTTGATAGCTTGCTGTTGCTATTGCTTGCTGGGGGTTTTTTGCTGTCAATTGAAAAATTGCTAGATGCCGTTGGAGCTCGACCGTGGTCCAGGCTGAAAGGGAAACCCGATGCATTTATGTGCAACATAGCACCAACTCAGAGACACAGGCTGGAAGATTATCCTCATTTATGCTTTGAAAAAGAAGTCTAGTACTTATTAAGAAACTGAACTCAGAATAAAAGCTACTTTCCCATTCAATGTAAGCATTGTCTGAAGTCTGGCCAAGAAATCTGAGTAGCACCTATGGGTCTAGCTGATAGCAGTCCTTTGATACTGCCCTCTATTACATATATAGCTTTCTTTTCCCTCTCTTCTATCTAATCCTTCCTTCCTTAAGTATTTATTGACCCTATTTTGCCTGTGTGGAAAACAAAACTCAGAGCGATGAAATCACCTCCCAAAACTCACATAGCTAGTAAGTAGCAGAGCAGAGGCTCATCTCAGCTCTTTGTGACTCTTAGACTAGTATTTTTAAAGTGCACCTCTCTCCTTTGCTTCTTTCCTCCCTTCACCACCTAACACTTTCCCTTGAATTCTTTGCTTTCTTTCTTGCTTTCTTCCTTTTCCTTTGAATATGCTTTAGGTCTTCTAGAATGACCACAAGCATCTCTGAATTCTGCTGATATTCAATAGTAAATAAGCATTTATAAAGCACCTGCTATGTGCTTTCACTCAGCTAAAAAGAGGCCAATGACAGTTCCTGAGCTCAAGGAGCTCATGATCTAAAAAAGTATAGCTAGGTAGATTGAGAATTGTTGAATGAACAAATCCAAAGAGTAATCATTAATTAATAGATCTCAATATGGGGGGAGGTCTCTGGATTTGGCACCAATCTGTCCCTGGCCCTATTCTCTTAGACATTTTTATCAATGACTTGGATAAAGGTATAGATAACATGCGGATGATACAAAGTTAGGAGGGATAAGAAAGCATAGAGTGACAGAATAATAACCTAAAAATATCTCAACAGTCTTGCATGATGGACTAAATTTAATTAGACAAATTCTAATAAAGAGAAATAGAAAGTCCTAAACTTAGATTTACTTGTTTGTTTTTTAATCTACCATTCAAGTAAAGATTGGAGAAGATAAAAATATCTAGAGTTAGTACACTGAAAAGTCAATATGAGTCAATTAATCAGCAAGCATTTATTTACTTCCGGGACTGTGCTAAGCACTAGGGTTACAAAAGTTAAAGTGAAATTGTTTTTGTTCAGTTGTTTTCAGTCATGGCTGACTCTTTGCAACCCCATTTGGGGTTTTCTTGGCAAAAATGGTTTGCCATTTCCTTCTCCATCTCATTTTACAGAAAAGGAAACTGAGGTAAACAGAGTGAAGTGACTTGCCCAGGGTCACAAAGCTAATAACTGCCTGAGGCCTTCAGGCCCAAAACTCTATCCACTGTGCCATCTAGCTGCCCCCTAAAAATGAAATAGCCCCTGTCATCAAGGAGCTTACATTTTAATGAGAGAGACATCACGTGATAGATAGATAGATGATATAGAGATCTATCAATACATATTTTTATTAATTGAATCCTAGTGCTATATCAAAAGAATAGAGCATTAGTCTTTTTTTTCTTTGCTAGGCAATGGGGTTAAGTGATTTACCCAGGGTCACACATCTAGTGAGTGTTATGTGTCTAAGGCCCGATTTGAACTCAGGTCTTTCTGACTCCAGGGCTGGTGCTCTATCCACTGCACCACCTAGCTATCCTGAGCATTACTCTTTTCAAAACCACTCTGGAGTTAGAGGAGGAAGTTACCTGAGAGACATTTTTCTCAAGCAAGCAACTGACTAAATCTGTATCTATCAATAGATCTATCTGTCTGTATCTGTATCTACATACATAGGGAGAAAGACTGGCCCTGTAATTTCACTGGTAGAGGGAGCTTCCAGGTGAGGAAATTCCCTCTATCAATTCAGGGCTTCACTTTCTCGGTAACTTGTGGTCTGAGTTTCCTAGGGTAGTGAAAGGTTTAGTAGCTTGCCGAGGGTAACGCTTCCAGTATGAATCAGAGGTTAGAGCAGGTTCCCCACCCCTGGGTTAGAGTGACTTGGATCCAGGGCAGCTAATAACCACTTTCTAAGATGTTTATCCCAGAGAAAAGGAAGGCTATTGATAACAACTGAAAATTTAATGTGAAATAGAAAAAAAAGAAAAAACTATAACATCTGACTGCTTCTAGTGCTTATAAGAAGGAAAGTTATTGCAATGGGTAAAGATCTATTATTGCAATAGAGTGTGTAATGTCAAGAGAGATGGAATAACCTATGGGAGGAAGAAAAGAAGATTATTTGGAGGAGGCTTTTCTTTATTTAATATACCAGGGTCTAGCTTTGTGACCTTAAACACAGGCCTCCATCTCTCTCTGGAGTTGGCAGTTTAAGACCACAAAGAACCAATTTCACAGGATTTGTTTTAGAGTTTCATACATTAGGAGATGGATCAGCAGACAAACACAGTAAGCCAAAGAAACGTCAGCAGCACAGGACTGTCATTCAAGTATAGGCTGGACCAGAAGAACTGAGGTTCCTTCCAACACTGATATCACCTAAGGTCAAGCCTGGGTGTTTCCTTATTGGTGAAGACAATGATCACTTGACCCTCCCTCTGTGCCTTCATGAGGAATCGAGTTGGCAAGAGCATAGGAGGGGAGAGCTTTTTCCCAGAGTCCCTCTCTCCCTCTGGGGCCTCTACTGGAAGAGAGACTAGAATAGCCTGGAAGCCAAAAAAAAGCTGTCTATCCCCTCCTAGACTCTCTTATGATCTCTATCCCTCATTCAGGTGAGAAGGATTGAGTAACAATTCTCTCCACCAATGAGGAGAGTCTTATGTAAATGCTCAGGTTTGACACAAGGTTACAGGGAGATACTGTAATTCTGACCCTAGTTCCTCAGATCAGTCTGTTGTTGTTCAATCGTTTTTCAGTTGTATCTAACTCTTTATGACTCCATTTGGGGTTTTCTTGGCAAAGATACTAGAGCTGTTTGCCATTTCCTTCTCTAACGCTTTTTACAGGTGAAGAAACTGAGGCAAATGGGGTGAAGTGACTTGCCCAGGGTCACATAGCTAGTAAGTGTCTGATGCCAGATTTGAACTCATGAAGAGGACTCTTCCTGACTCCAGGCCTGGTACTCTATCTACTGTAACATCTAGTTGCCACTCAGATCAGCCTATCACTTCTGTATTCTCCCTTGTGCAGGAACATCCCAAGCACAATCTTCCCTCCCTAGCTGAGGATGCTTCAATCAGAGCCATAGAAGGTGCTCACTGATGACAGTTTTCATCTCCGACTTCTTATTGTCCAGCTTGGAAGACCCAGCCCCTGGCATAGATTCTGAGAACCTATCCCCCACTCCAGGCTACAATGAGGCATCAGAGTAAAACTTCTGTGGAGAACTGAATTGTCAGCTCCCAAAGACCTGAATATGCACTGAATTTTTGTAAATTGAATCCTAGTGCTATTTCAAAAGAATAGAGCATTAGTCTTTTCAAAATTACTTCTGAGTTAGAGGAGGAAGTTACCTGAGAGACATTTTCCTCAAACAAGCAACTGACTAATAATCTATATCTCTGTTACTGTTTTCGGGCTCTGCCTATGTAGTGTTATGATGAGGGAATCTGCAGGCCTCCATGCCCCCAAATATCTTCCTCACCATCTCCTCATAGGGCTCTAAATTTTCTGTACTAGATATTCATTCCTTTGAATTAACAAAAGCATTATGGCTCCAGGACAACTTAGTTAAAATGAAAATACAAAAACAGATTTTAAATAGATTTTCTATGAGAAAACCATTTTCTGAGAAACCATGCAGCCGTTACTAGAAACCAGAAGGTCACTCCAAACTAACTAGGTTTACTTTTTTTTTAAATTGGATTAGGCTAATATATCAGAGGAATGTTGTAGACCCACTGTACCTTGATTCCAATGGTACACTATGAAAATCCTCTCATTGCATAGCTTTGCAGATATGTTGGAAATGTGTGGCCTAAATGGTTACACATGGATGGATTCATAGCCTATCAAAATAATGTAGATTAATGGAAACCTGTCAACCTGGAAAGAGATCCTTTGTTATGTGCCTCAGGGCTCTATACTTAGCTTTGTCCTCTTCAACACTTTTATCAATGACTTAAGAAACAGATGTCATTCTTATCAAATTTGAGGATGAGACAAAGTTGGAAGGATCAGTTAATGTGATAGATGAAAATAATTTCAATTCAAAATTATTTTGACAGGCTAGAAATATAATTTAAAGCTAAGAAGGGGAAATTTAATAGGTGTATATGTCAAGGCCAACATTTAAGCTTAAAAAGCATTTATTTTGGGAAAACCTGACTTTATAGTAGTTGGTATAGAAAGATATAGGAATTTTCCTTGTCTACAAACTCAATATGAACCATAAGTGTGATAACATTGCCAACATGTCCTAAGGGTTCATTAATAGAAGTATTGTCTCCAGCTCTCCTAAAGGAGGGTATATATCAGACAAGTTAAACCACCACCACCTTGTCCACTATCTCTCTTCAGACAATGATGAGAACAATCCAGGACCCTGAACTCAGGAACCTTGAGAATAGCAATGCTTCTAGCCCAGTGTCCTCAGCCCTCATCCTGGGAAGCAACTTCTGTGAAGATGTACCCTGGCAACTGCTCCATGCTACACCCATAGCTGCTAAGGAAAGAAGAAAGAAGAAAGAAAGTTCTTGCTCCCAGAGTACTTAGTATTCCCTAATGTTTCATCATCAGAAACTGATATTATGTTATCAGTGGAAATGACATTAAGGAAGAAATATGAACACCTGCTTTGCTGTTATACCCTAAGGATCATGGGATTTTTCCATCTGATTTGCAGTTGTCATCTTCTATATGTATTATCTCCCTAACTAGAATGTGAACCCCCCGAAAGCACGGTCTGTCTAATTTTTCTATTTATATCCCCAGAACTCAGCATAGTGATTTGCACATAATAATAAATGCTTTATTCATTCATTCAAGCTTTGAGAATGAATAGTCCTATATTACTTTGTTTAGGTCAGAATACATCTGGAATATTGCTATCATTTAAGAATGGTATCGACAAATCTAATGAGGGGATTTGGGAACCAGGTTATATAAGGAACTAATGAAGGAACTAGAGGTATTTGGTCTGGAAAAAAGAAGTAAAGGGAAATATTGTAGTCATATTCAAACATTTGAATAGGTCTCATGTAGATGGAGCACTCTGGTACTTCGGATAGAAGTCATAAGGCAGTAAGTATATTTTGGCTTAATATAAGGAACTTTCCAACCATTAGAGCCACCCAAAAATGGAATGGGTTGACTTATGAGGTAATGAGTGGTCATTTAGGGACTTGAGGAGATGATGTGGTATAAGTATGGAGAAGCAGTATAGTATCATGGAAAGGGTACTGGATTTGGAGTCAGACAATTTTCATTATGCAGTGGATTAAGTTTGGGGCCTGGAGTCAGGAAGACTCATCTTCCTGAGTTTAAATCAGGCCTCAGATACTTGCTAGCTGTGTGACCCTGGGAAAGTGACTTCACCTTGTTTACTTTGGTTTCCTCATCTATAAAATAAGCTGGAGAACGAAATGGCAAACCACTCCAGTAGCTTTGCCAAGAAAACCCCAAATGGGTTCACAGAGAGTCAGACATGGCTGAAATGACTGAACAACAGCAAACGTTCATTAAAGTCTTGTCTCTCCTACTTAGTAGATCATTGACCTTGCTCAAGTCACTTGACTTTTTTGAACCTCAGCTTCTTCCCCTGTAAAATTATGGATAAAATACTTTAACTCCTTATACCACAGAATTATCACTAGGAAAATGCTTTGTCAACCTTAAAGCACTATAGAAATGTATTTGCTCTCAAGAATGTGGTAAAGGGGACTCCTACGTGGTTTACAGGTTAAACTAAATGACCTGATAGGTTAGAATTTTAGAGCTGGATGAGACCTTAGGAATCATCTAATCTAATCCTTCTTTGATAAATAAAGAAATTAAAGCTCAAAGAAATAAAATGACTTGTTCAAAATCACATAACTAGTAGGAGAACTGGGTCTAAAAATTATGTTTCCTACCTCCTGGTCCTGGGATTTACTTTTCATTTCCCCATGTTTCCCCTCCCATACTCTGGTCCCTTTAAACTCTATGATTCTAAGAACACTTGAAAGAGATCATATATTAAGCGTCTATTAGTTCTTAGAAGCGCAATTTAAATTAGTTTATCAATATAACAATTGAGGCACCTCCAACTTATCTGTAGGACACCTTCAGACAAAGTACTCCAAGTTGAAGGTGCTCTATGGGTCCAAATATACTCAAGGAAATATAGCTCAAAAGCTCAAAAGTAGAATGTGTCTACTTTTACCAGTCAATCAGAGGACACCATCAGTTCAAAGCAAAGGCACTCAGTTAAATCACAGTATAATAAACAGAAATATAACATTCCCCCCATAAACCGGAAGCACATTCTCTCACAAGTACACATATCATCAGTGGAAAGAGTGGACCTACCTATGGTACATATGTGGAAGAGCACAAGTGAATGAACCATCTATGGCCACATGACACACATGAAAGATCAACTCACAATTTCAATTTCACAGGAACACCCAATGTCTCTGGCAATATGATCACACAGCTCCCAATGGGGAAGTAAATAAGGTGAAGTCACTTCATGTAACATGAAGTCTCCCTCAAGTAGTGTCAAGTAATGTTCTTGTCTCATGGCTGCTCTTGAGTGATAATCCATTGGTCTCATTTGCTGCCAGGTAATTTTCCTGGTCTCATTGGCACTGCTAGGCATGACTCCACTTGGTTCATAGTTATGTAACTTCTCTGCTTCCAGATTCTGCTATCTGCTGGAGTCTTCATCTAAAGTGATTACCTCTTCTGTATAATAGGAGTTGTTTTTCTCTCCCTCTCTCTCTCTCTCTCCCTTCTTCCCTCCCTCCCCCACCCCCATCTTACAGCCCAAAGGATTAAGCTTTAACTCTTTCAAGAAGGCAGATCTTTAATACAACCAGTATCAGAGTAAGGAAAAAAAAAGACTCAGCTGCTTTTATTCCAATAAAGAAGGAGAGATTTCTCTTTTCTAAGAGTCTCAACTATGGTCAGTTTTGCTCTCCAGAAGCAAGTCTGCCTCTAGGGGCCAAGCTCTTTCACACGCAAAATGGCTAAGTGGTACCCACAGGCATTTAATCTGATTTTGACCCTATTATATCCATGGTTAAACCATTGTGCCAGACAAATATATGATTTAGAGATTCTTGTAACTCCTGTTTAATTCTTTTCTAGACGTCCTAGACTCTCAAAAACATATGGGGAAGGGGGAATTAGTTAAATGAAGAGTCACAAAAGTTATGTGGATCTGACATTCCTTGGTTGTCTTTGGTTCCCCACCCCTGTCCTAGACAAAGGAAGGGTAGCTAGTGTAGTGTATACACTACAATGTAGAGAGTGCTGGACTTGTATGTAGACAGGAAGACCTGATTTCAAAACTGGCTTCAGACACTTACTAGCTGTGTAACCCTTAGCAAGTCATTTAAACAGCTTACCTCAGTTTCCTCATCTATAAAATGAGCTGGAGAAGGAAATGGCAAGCCAGTACAGTATTTTTGCCATGAAAACACCAAATGGGGTCATGAAGAGTTGGACACGACTGAAATGACCAAACAATAAAAAGACAAAGGAGAGGGAAGGAGAAAGGAAGGAACAAAAATCTCTTGGTAGAACCATGTGGTGACAACATAATAAACCTCAATCCTTTGTTCTAACCTTTTGACTTTTTTATTTCTCTGTAGCGGACAACAAGCCCTCTGGGCTTTGAGCTTCACTCCATCTGACAACTAGCTGTGACTTTGCATAAAAAAGCACAGGGACCAGAGGGAGTAGAATGAAGGAGAATTATTTTGAAGAGGAAAGGGATAAATAATCACAGGAGTCTTCCAGGGAAGAGCATATAAGGGACACAGTGAGGAACCATTGGCAGTCAGGGAATAACAGAAGAGTTCTGGACATCTGAAAGAAGCATCAAAATAGAGGCAATGCTAGCAAGAGGGCAAGTAAAAAGGAACTAAAAGGAAAAGAGGTATAGCTGACAGACTCCCAGAAATCATGTGTCCTGGGTTCTAGTCCTGACTCTGACATTTCCTGTGTAACCTTGAATAAGTCACTTAACTTCTCAGAACCTCAGTTATATGACATGCAAAATTTGTGGGTTTGGATCAGATAACGTCTATAGCCTCTTCATACTCTTACATTCTACTCCATGTTTTTTTTCCTAGGGCTATTCTTGTTTGGGATTATCAAATGTGATGGTTTTGCTGAGCTGTAGGCTGCAAATCAGCCTCTCTCAATGAAAAGGCCACCACCTTCAAAGACCTTTTCCACCTCTTGAGCCAATTGGGTCATGGTTACAGAGGCAGCAGGACATGTATTATCTAGGGCAGAATGCCTCTGTCTATTTAAATGAAATTGGCCTTGAGATCAAGTGTATTCAAAGAGATATTTAGACAGTGATTTCATAAGCCTTCTTTCCATAGGAAACCAATCTAAATTTTAAAAAATACACACCCATATACATAATAAGTAATTCTTATGCCAAGGATGCTGTAAATGGTAGTTGAGTTGTAGCTTTGGTTTTATTGACAATAGTGGTTTGGCATTCAGTCTCCACTGTTGGGCATCTTACTGGGAAAATATAGTGAGGTGATTTCTCAGTTGTGAGGCCGTCTCCACCTTTGCATCAGAGACTGGCTCAGCAAATGGAAAACTTTTATGCTCAAGTTAGACTTTTTGAAAGCCACAAGACTCTGGAGTTGGTACATAACCCTTCTCCAGCAAAGATTCCTGGACAGAAGGGTTCATTTGCAAGAAGGACCAGTAGCTTATGTGTTTTGAAGATAGCTCTTCTATCCAAAAAAAGCAAATATCTCTTTGTGTTCCTCTGCTGAGCTCTTTGTTATATGTCCCTTTCAAGGAGTATATCCATTAGTGTAAGCTATAACCAGGGCAGGATTTGCAAGGCTTTGTCCCAGGAACCACTGATTTTAAAGGACGCCACCTTGGCATTGACAGGTTCTTTCCCATGTGGATGAGGAGTGACCAGGCCCCCAGCTAATTGTCTAGGCATGGAAGAGCATGGAAACCACCTCCATTCCCACCTCCTCCTACAAATGTGATTTTCCTTTCTTCTTAAAAGCCTATTGGATCCCCATCACCCTGGATACCACTTACTCAAACTATGGTTGGGAGTCAAAAGTGAAAATGGTAACAGCAGGCCTCAATTTTTAAAACTTTGCCAAAGAAACATTGGGTACCTTGGCATAGAAGTTGGCAAAGCAAAGACCTGCCATGCTGCTAACTACAAGCTTCAATAAGACCTCAGCTATCTGGTACCTCCTTGACACTGGACCTCTCTCCCTTCCCTAAAGGGAGGCTCCAGAGTAAGGGAATGGCCCAGGACCAGAGGGACAGGCACCTCAGTTCCTGACAGCTGTGTACAGAGAAGGAAGGGCATTTCATTGGTATTGGAGATGCCATGTCAAAAGATCCAACCCTCCCTCCCAACACTTCAAAAGGGTCCCAGCCCTTTCCACCTACAAGTAGGACTTCAAGAGGAATGCAGGGAGAAGGGAGAAAGCAAATGTCTGGGGTTATTTGCAAAGTAGGGAGGAGGAACAGGTGGGATGGGCCAAGACCCATGTTCAAAGTCCTTGAACAAATGCTTATTTCTTCCTCCTTTCCTTCCCCCACTGGAACATACCCAAATCTACAAAACCATAGGGGTGAGAGGAAGGTTGAAATCGAGGTAAGCTGTTACTTCCTCTACCTTTGCTTGGAGCAGAGTGTTCCTTCAGTGGCATGCTGGTAAATGTTTAACAACCAGCTCTCTGGGCATAAAAAGTGTGCTGTATACACTTTTAAGTTTAATATATATTATTAACATTTTCTCTATCACTTTCTTAAGTCTAGATAATTGAACAAACAATAAATCAATCACTGATTCGTAGCCTTTGGCAATTTCTGAGGTATAAATACAATGAAAATTTAACAATCAGACTCTCTAAGCCAGTTTGAACTGGTTCCAAGACATTGCTGGTTCTTCTTCTTTAGCACCCTCTGCCTGGGTCCAGGCCTTACCACATCAGCAGGAAGAAGGAGGGCCAGCGCCAAGTTTATACCCTTATGCAGACAGGGTGGGTGATTGTTGTGGAAAGAGACAGGTGAATGAAGATAATTAGGCCCCCACCCCCACCCCCATCCTAGTCCTTGAATTTGCCATATCAGCTTAACTAGCACCAAATCAGCAAGAATAATTAGTTAAAATAGGAATGTATCAGCCCAGAGCTCTATCCACTGTGCCACACTGGCTCCTTGACAGCAGGGACTGTTTGTTTTGCTTTGGTTTTTTGCCTTTCTTTGACTTGACCTGACGTGATGCTAACTCATTTGCAAACATCCCTGGGACCAGTTCAAAACCCTGAAGCGCTAATACTAGGAACCTGTTAAAGGACAAGGCCCTTTCTTTGACTCAGATTTTCCATCAGCAAAATTACAGTAGAAAACAAGGTCTGCCAACCTCATCAAGATGTTGCAAAGAATGATTTATGCATGGAATGTGCTGATTCAGAGCACCATGCTTGAAAGGACAGAAATGAAATTTTTTTGTCAAGAAGGCACACTAATTTTTTTTTTACCAAACCTGTGATTTCATAAGCATAAAGAATATCTCCAGTGAGAAAATTTCCTGTATCAAACAAGATTAGCACCTGTTCTGCAGCATAAAGAGGCTGACATGGGGCACTGAGGCATTAAATGACATACCTAGCCAGCATGTGTCCTGTCGACAATAAGACTTGAACCCAAGTATTCCTGTTGGAGGTCAACTTTCTATCAATTACAACATTTTATCTCTCATGGTTATTCATATAATATAGCTAAGTGGAAAGGCAACATAGCATAGTAGTTAGAAAGCTGGTCCCCATGCCAAGAGGATATGGGATCATGTCCCACCTTGGGCAGATAGGTAGTACAATGGATAGATGGCTAGACCTAAAGTCGGGAAACCTGAACTCAAATTGTGCCTCAGACTCTTACTGGAAACATGATACTGGGCACTTAACCTCTCTCAACCTTAGTTTCTTCATCCTTAAAATGGGAATGATAATAGCACCTGCCTCACAGGGTTGTCATGAAAACCAAATCAGATAAGATATCTAAAGTGCTTTGAAAACCATAAAGCACTATATAAATACTAGCTATCATCATCATTATTATCATTGTTGTTGTTACTGTTATTGACACATACTCGCTCCCTTAACTTCTCAGTACTTTAGTCCAATAGTGTCAAACTCACATAGAAATTCAGGAGGACCAGAGTTCAAATCTAGCTTCAGACACTAGCTGTGTGACCTTGGGCAAGTCACTTAAACCTGGTTGCCTTAAAAAAAAAAAAGCACAAATTAACCTTTCCTGTGTTGCATTGTATTTTCCATTATTTTGATAAACATTTTCCATTTACATTTTAAACTGATTCTGGCCACAGGAGTTTTTCAAAGGCAGATGAGTTTTATACCTCTTCTCTAGCCAGCTCTCTATAAGTTGTTGAAAAGGTCGCAACCTTAACTGGTACCTTGGAGTTCCCTTTATCAATGAAATCACAGGTCTGGAACCTATCCCTATCCAAAAATATTATTGTTGTTGAGTTGTGTCTGACTCTTCATGAACCCGTTTGAGTTTTCTTGGCAAAGATAGTGGACTGGTTTGCCATTTCCTTCTCCAGCTCATTTTATTTTTTTATTTTATTTTATTTTATTTTATTTTTTAGGCAATTGGGGTTAAGTGACTTGCCCAGGGTCACACAGCTAGTAAGTGTCAAGAGTTTGGTCTGAGGCCAGATTTGAACTCAGGTCCTCCTGACTTCAGGGCTGGTGCTCTATCCACTGCACCATCTAGCTGCCCCTCCAGTTCATTTTACAGATGAGGAAACTGAGGCAAACAGAGTGAAGTGACTTGTCCAGGGTCACACAGCTAGTAAGTGTCTGAAGCCAGATTTGAACTTATAAAGATGAGTCTTCTTGACTGAAGACACTCTATCTACCATACCACTTAGCTGCCCTACCCAACAATATTTATAGGCCAGCATTAAAAGGGGAAGATTTCAGTGGAGAAATTTGAGATGTTGGCAAAGGAAAGTACAGATCTATTTTTGTTCACCAAATGAAGATACTATCTTTTAATATATGACTTCCATAAGTATTAGATATTTTGCCTTTATGTATTTCATTATATTTCTCAAAAGGGCTTTGGCCTCTTCTATCATCCTTGTGACAATACTGTGAAATAGTTAAGACATGATATCTCCATTTTCCAGAGGAGAAAACAGAACATAATAGTGTTTCAGGGATAGAAGGAGCCTTAGCAATCTTCTAGTTCTCTTCGGTTGATAGATTAGGTAATTAAAGCCCAGGGATGTCTCCTCTTTGGTCATAAACCAGTTCATTGCAAAGCTAAAGCAGAAACTTCGGTGCAGTACTTGGCTTAGCTTCTGGGGTTGCAATTTCACAGCTCATATCCAGTAACACTGTACCAGAGAACTTAACATCAATGGCTTACATACAGCCCATAGGCCTTCGGAGCTTCTTTTTTTTTAATGTTTGCATGCCAGAATAACAAAAGGCATTTCTATTTGGCTTAATAGAAAAAGCCATCCTTCCATGCAAATATGAGGGCCCAGTCCACCAGAGACAAGAGAAAGGCATGAGCCCACTTAACAATTCCATATATTCTGAATAACTGCTTTCCACAATTTGTCCCTGTATAGGGTGACTGCCCTCCCTGACTTCAGGCTGGCATTACTTCTGTCTTCCTCCTCCTTCCTTCTTCTCTTCTTTAACTTCCTAGTTATTAAGCATCAGTCCTCCTTGCTATATAACTCCTATCCCTCTTGTCATCACAGTGGTCTTGTTTCCTTCTTTAATAAATTAGAGAAGAGAAAAAAATAACGCCAAACTTTAGTCATTGCAATTTTATTTTATTATACCATGCCAAGTATTCTCAACTGTCTCACTGTAAGTTAAAGGTCCTTAGCAAGACTCATATAAAGTAGTTCAACAGTGGCTCCACCCAACCATTAAGTTGATCTGTCAGTTCATGCTTTTGCTTGCCATGAAATTCTGAAAAGAGAAAAACATGGAATCCGGGTCATGACTCTCTCAGGAGTGGGTCAACTCAAGAAAGGAGGCAATATTACAAGATCATGTGAAAAGAATTTAAAATGTGATGTGATGTAAATATCCAGAGTTTCTCCACCTACTAATGGGATATTCCCCCCTGCAACCCATCTCTTTCTGATGCAACCTTTCTGGCATTATATTGAAGAAGGAGAAGGAAAAGGAAGAAGGAGGAGGAGGAAGATGATGATGATGACAAATGAAGAGGAGAAGGGAAAAGGAGAAGGAGAAGAAAAAAGACAACAGTGATGAAGATGACAATGGAGAAGGAGAAAAAAAGAGAAGACAGAAGACAACAATGATGAAGATAAAGAAGACAGTGATGGGGAAGGAGAAGAAAGAAAAAGAAAAAGAAGATAATGATGATAAAGATGATGAAAAAGATGGAGGAGGAAGAGAACAACTAGCATTCCTATGCTACATTATGGTTTGCAAAGTCCTCACAACAACCCTGGAAGGTAGGTGTTAATTATCCCCATTTTAGAGATGTGGAAACTTAGGTAGACAGATTAAGTGACTAGTCCAGGGTCATACAGCTAATAAATGTCAGAAGCCAGATTTGAACACAGTTCTTCCTGACTCCAAACATTCTATCCACTGTGTCACCTAGTTGCCTTGTTCCCTTACTCAAATGAACAAGTTTATTTTCCTTGTGATAGTTCTTAGTTCCTAGTCCCTTCTCCTTTCTATCTCAAATATATTTTAACAGATTTTTCAGTTAGGACTAGAAGGACTAGAAGGAAACTTAGTTCACTCATCTGATTTTTTCAGATGAGAGAACTGAGGCTTGGAGAGATTAAGTGACTTTTCCAACCCATCAAGGACAGTGAGAAAAGAGCTAGGATTTGAACCCATGTTCTTTACCCCTAAATCCAGGCCTCTTTTCACTTTACTGCAATGCTTCCCTTTCTTGATACTCAGTGTCTAAAATACACTCCATCATTTCTGCTTTTTTGAGTACAGTGTAATGTCATCAACCCTTGTGGGCCATACCTCCAATCTGATTAGGGGGAACCCAAGGCCCTTTCCCAGAAAGAAGTAATTGTGTGATTGTCTGTGTGGGAACATTGTCTCTTGCCTAAACCATTTAATAACCTCCCTCCTATTACATTGATCTTCCTGCCTCTTGTCTTTCCCCCATTTAAACCATCCTTTCTGCTTTCACCATATCTTCTTAATGCCCACTTTCTGATCCCTTTCCTTCTCTAGAAAAGGGATAAATTTGTGGTCCTGCCATTCAAAGCCCTTCACAATCTGGCTTTGACATACCTTTCCAGCTTCATTTCCTATTATTCCCCATCATACATTCTCTTTTTTTTTTTTTGTTAGGCAATGGGGTTAAGTGACTTCCCCAGGGTCATACAGCTAGTAAGTGTTATGTGTCTGAGGCTGGATTTGAACTCAGGTCCTCCTGAATCCAGGGCCAGTGCTCTATCCTCTGCGCCACCTACCTGCCCCCTCACCATACATTCTCCATTCCTTCCAAACTGGATCATTTCCTTATTGCTTCCTATTCTTATCCTATTTTCTCTCATCTCTATGACTTTTGGGGGGGATAATCTCCATGTCTGAACATCATTCCTTTCCTTTATGGTCCTTCTCAAGTACTACATCTTCAATGAAGCCTTTCCCAAGGTGGTCTCCCACCCACAGTCAAATGCTACATCTCCCTCAAGGGAAGCCTATAGAAATCTCTCTTTCAAGTGGATCACATTCTGTCATGTCCCATAGCTATTTGTATAACTGTCATATTTCTCCAATGGGATTATCAGTCTCTTTAGGTCAAGGACAGTGTTTCACTTCATCTTTCTATTCCAGTGTCTATAACACAGTGTCTTATAGGTAGTAAGCACTTGATCAATTATTGAAATTAATTAGATTAAATTGAATTGTAGAAGTTCATGACATTTTTTACCTTTGTCTTATTTCCCTAAAAGCAAAGAACAGTTTAACTCTTTATAACGTTTTCTTTACATGTTAATAACAATGAGATAATCCAATCACCTTTTGAATGTTGTAATGGCCATTATTTTCAATATTCCTTCCATTTCTAGGCTGGAAAAAAAAACGATAACATGCCAATATAAAAATTTTGCACACATAACAATAGAAATACATTAATGCTCAATGGAAGTTTAGAAGTCTGATCTCCCACTGGATCATAATTTTTCTATCTTGAGTGTAAGCAGTTCTACTGAGGGCCATTGGTTTGCATGATGGTCCCTGTCTTACTGATTGGTTCCTGTGAATCCCTAGTGTTCTCCCTATTGTAAGAAGCTTTGTAAGATACGTGAAGATAAGGATTGTTTTGTATCTAATCTCTGTATCTCCCCTAATGCCAAGCACAGGAGAAAGAACATGAGTTTAAACTCTGGTTCACTATGATTCTACTCATGAGTAAAGTTTTCCTTCTAGTCTGTTTTTAATCCAAGTTGACAAAGACCTAAGAAAGAGCAGAAACCTCCTGAGGATTTATTAAATGATTTTAGGTTAAAAAGTTCAGTGCTTAGCATTCTATATGTTCTAAAACCCATTGTTCTCCTCCTTTATGGGACATTTTATTTTTCAAATCTTAAATTAGTAGAAGACATTGGTCCAAAATAATCTCTTAGGTAAATGGGTAAATGATTCCCAGAGTTCATTAATAACATGCCAATCAATATCTATATTAGCTCCATTCTGCCTCTGGGGTAGTTCCATCAATGGCATGGCAGGGTTGTTTTAGGATTTGAAGACAGAGAAGCGAAACACACTATACCCTGAAAAGGAAAAAAGGCCGTCCCATGGTACCAGCATTACCCTGCAAAATGAAAACATAAACATCATGTAGATTGGTTGAAATATAATCCTTCAAAACTTCAGATAGGGCCTGGAGCTATTTCCAATAACTCTCTTCACATCTCTATACTGATGACTTGGGCTCTTTCCTGACTGAAACAAATTGCTAAAGGCTGATGGCCCCCAATGCCTCATTATCTGGACTTATAACTAAATATTAATAGTCCAATGAATGATCCCCATGCACAAGGAAATTGTAATTAAATGCACTCAAGCTCAAGCTTTAGGAAATACTTTCAAGACCACATTAGTGCAGATCAATTCCTTTCTTCCCAGAAACAGTCTAAGGCCAGCTTGAAGGTTTCTAGCAACAAACATTTCCTTTCTCTTAATACTTTTCCTTTTGTTGGTAATTTTTGTACAATGAATATGGATAATAGAGAATAAGGAGATTTCATTGCCATGGGAAACTCTCGGATGAGGAAATTCCTTTTACCAATGCAAGTTAGCACATTCTTTGCAATTTACAAATTTAGTTGCCTAGAGTTGTTGTTCAGTTGTTTTCAGTCATATCTTACTCTTGACTTGGAGTCAAGAAGTCATTTTTGTTCAGTTATTTTAGACTTTTCGTGACTGCGTTTTGGGTGTTCTTGCCAAAGATACTGCAGTGGTTTGCCATTTCCTTCTCCAGCTCATTTTACAGAGGAGGAAACTGAGGCAAACCAAGGTTAAGTGACTTGTCTAGGGTCACACAGCTAGTAAGTTTCTGAGGCCAGATATGAGTTCAGAAAGAGGAGTCTTCCTGATTCCAGGCCCAGCACTCTAGCCACTGCACTAGCTAGCTTCTATGCTTGTTAGAAGTTGATAATAATTCAGAGTGGTTCAACAGACACAACTTTCCAATGAAGCATGGTGTCATACGATCATAAATTTAGAACTGGGAGAAACCTCAGAAATCATTTATTACATCCTCATTATTTTAGACACAAAGAAACTCAAGGCCAATGGAAGTAAGGGACTTGTCCAGGGTCACACAGATCATAAGTTTCAGTACAGAATTTTGAACCCACATCCTCAATTTACATTTAACACTCTTTCCACTGTACTACATACTCTCTGTAAGAGTTCCCTGACTATTCCAGTTAGCTAGAGATTTTATTGAGGACAAATACTATATGCACAATCAGACATAGTTCAAGGGAATTGGGTTCTGAGGCACAATATGATTTTTAAACAAATGAAGTAACTAAACTTTATATGACTTTGCTTTTAGTCATACAGTCATGATGTTGAAAGAAGTATAGAGTTTGCTTCCATACTGACGCAATCCCTTGGTTAGACTAGAAACACTTGTTTTAAGCCCATCTCCCATTAATAGTTCAACTTTTAAGTTGCCCAATAGTTATTCCAAATTACCAGGGATAGGGATTGGACCTGTGATTTCCCTTGTATAGAGAGTTCCCCTCCACCAATGCAAAGTCAGTACCTTCTCTTCAACTTACAGTCTTACAGAGTTGCTTGGGGTGAGGGGGTGGGGGCAGTGGAGGGGTCCTAAGAAGTTAATTGGCTTGCCCAGGGTCACCTGGTCAATATGTATCAGAGCAGAATTTGAACCTAAGTCTTTTTGACTCCAAGCCCTGCTCTCTATCCATTACACCTCCCTGCCTGCTGATCCTCTGCCCTGTTGAGCTAAGCCCTGAAAGTAGCAGCCTGCTTCAGTCAGGGACAGCCAACAAAGACAAGTATTTGCCACAGGACATAGCAGGATTCAAAAGAAAGGTTCGTAGATGCCCTAGTGGGGTTCTAAGGGTTCCCCATGCAAAGGAGAGAGAATATATGGGAGGCAAATACATAGGAAAAGAAAGAAGAATGTAAACTATTTACATTTAGAAGCAGCTAAATAGTGCAGTAAAGAGAGCATGGGACCTAGATTCAGAAGACCTGAGTTCAAATCCAGCCTCAGATACTTACCACCTCTAAGACCAGAGGCAAATCATTTAACCTCTGGCTTCCTCAGTTCTCTCACCTATCAAATGGAAATAATAACAGCCCCTACCCTACCTTGCAGGGTTGTTATGAAGATAATATTTGTAAAGCGCTTTGCAAACCTTAAAATGCTATGTGAATGATAGAATTATTGTGATAAGAATGCTGAAACAAGATAGGACAATTAAAAAATAAAAAGAAGAAAACTAAGAGAAGACAGCAGATGTTCCCAACATGCAAGAGAAGTTGAATTTCTCCTTGCTAAAGTCTGAAATTTAAGCCCCAAACAATGGAAGGCATTATGAAGGCTAAAATAAACTTTCAGTGCCATAAAGATGTAGTAGAATAAATAAGCTCATACTCAATTGAGGAATCTTTTCATTTTTCTCTCTGAGTTTTGAAGCAAGATGCATCAAAGGATATACCAGTTAAAACTCCAACAAAAAGAAATCAGAAATTCTTGTTTGCCTTCAAATGATCAGATATAAAACCCAAACATCGACACAAATGAATTACCTTTTTGGGTCCAGTATTATCCACATTCCCTCTAGCATGTTTCACAATACAAATTGCTTTAATTTTCAGAGAAAAATCTATGGCTGAGCCTGAACGCTACCTTTCTCCCCCGCCCCCATTCGCCAATAACAGCACCACTTGCAAAGACAGCAAGAAGTTTCAGTTCCTTCAAATTGCTGCACTAAATAATGAATGCATCCTTCAAATGCACACCATCCCCAGGAAATCAAATTTATCCCAGATGCCCAAATATCCCATTCACTTAGTTTAGGTGGGGGGAGGGAGAGGTGGGGTTGTAGAGGACACTTCTCATCCCCAGAAATATTTTCCCTTTTTCCCTACTATGCTTATTTAAGTGACAAGTAGAAGGACCCTGGTGGCTAATGATATCCTTTCAGCTTTCTTTAAAAGAAAATTTGCTTTTTAAAATTTACATCCTGTGCAAATTTCTGAATTCCATATTTTAATTTATAGCAGGGTAGCCCTTTGGTAGAACTGAAAAATAGAAGTCATCTTTGGCATTCCTCTCATTTGCCCCATCCGTGGCCTTTCTATTAACTCCTTTTTACCTTGAGTGACTGTCAATTCCCTCTATCTTGTTCCTGAAGGATCTTACTCTCTTAGCTATCTTTCTTTGGGAAAGCCAAGGTTTGTAGCTGAAACCCAAAGTGTTAACACTCTATTAGGACATCCCATTTTGGCTGGAGATCTTTGAAGACAGAAAGTGTTCAAAGCTCAAAGACATGACTTTCTAATAGTGGAAATGCAGGTACAAGGGCAGGTGGCAATGGAGGGGGGTAATTGTAGGATACAGAGGAGAGGCCAAGATCAGAGGATTTAGATTTAGTGCTCAAAGGGATCTCTGAGGCAAAGAAGATTAAGTGACTTGCCCAGGGTCACTTTGCACAGTTCTGCCTCACTTAAATCCAATTCACAAGCAAGTCAAGACATCACCCTTGTGATTCATTGGTCCTCTTCAGAAATAAAGTATCAACAACAACAACAAAAATTTGTGTGTGTGTGTGTGTGTGTGTATGTGTGCAGCTAGTAAGTGTCTGAGGCCACATTTGAACTCAGGTCTTCCTGCATCCAGGCCCAGCACTCTATCCACTGTGCCACCTAGCTGTCCCCCCGCACACACACAAATGCGCACACGAGAGAGACAGACAGACAGACAGAGACAGAGAGACAGAGAGAGAGGAAGGGAGGGAGGGAGAGTTTTATAGCTGATAGAATTTAGAACTTGAAGGGAATTTGTTATTTATCTAGTCCAACTCTCTTATATTAAAGACAAGGAAACTGAAGTCCAGGAAAGTTGAATGATTTGTCCAGAATTAAACAAGTAATAAGTACCAGAGCTAAGATTCAAACCCAGGCCCTGACAGGGCTTTTTGCCAGACTGGTGTTAGGACAAATAATTGTGAAACTTGTAAAATTGTCCTGTGGAATTTCTGGTTTCCCATTTCTACATCCTCCCCAAGCTTTTTCCTTTGACTATAGCACGGTTGGGTTCTCTCCTCCCCTTAACCTTAAGAAAGAATCAGTTTTTGATCACTTATACTTTAATGTAAATGAATCTAAAGACATATGTAACTTCTAACAGAGGAACTTGCATTTTCAAGTTAATTTTTAATTGCAGTAAGAATTACTCTATACCCTGCTAAAGGCATTTAGGCTTCAGAGAGCATGAGAATGGGAGATTAAAAAGAGGGAAAGAAGTTGTCCCCTGTTTGCTTCTGAAATCAAATGATGTAGACCATTTGCCTGTTCTGCCTGTGGCTGAGCCTAACCCTTTCTGAATAAGCAGTGTGCTGCAGTGGAAAGAACACTAGATACAGAGTCAGAATATTTGGATTAGAATATAATCAGCTCCGCCATTCCTCAATAGCTACCTGGTCAAAGGATATGTACAAACAGTTCTCAAAAGAATTACAAACCAATAACAACCAAATCAAAGACTACTCCAAATCACTAATAACATGAGAAATGTAAATCAAAACAAACCTGAGCTTCCACCTCACACCCTCCAAATTGCCACAAAAGTTTGGTGTTGTTTAGGCATTTCCAGTAACAACTCTTTGTGATCCCATTTGGGGTTTTCTTGACAAAGAAAGTAGAATGGTTTGCCATTTGCTTCTTCAGCTCATTTTACAGATGAGGAAACTGAGGCAAAGAGGGTTAAGCGACTTGTCCAGGGTCACACAGCTATTAAGTGTCTGAGACTGGATCTGAACTGAGGTCTTCCTGACTCTAGAACTAGCACTCTGTCTACTGTGTCATCTAGGTGCCTCTGCCACAAATGATGGCAATGGTCAATGCAGTAAGATAGGTACACACAATGCATTTTTGTTAGACCTGTAAATAAGTTCAACCATTTGGAAAGAAATTTGGAATTCTACAATAAGGAGGTTTTTTTTTTTTTTGGTTTTGTTTTGTTTTGTATTTACCTTTTGATCCAGAGATTTTTTTTTTACCTTTTGATCCAGAGATTCCTTTACTAGGCTTATATCCAAAGAAGGTCACTGATAAGAAGAAAGACTCTATGTACAACAAAATAGTTACAGCAACATTTTTTATGATAGCAAAGAATTGGAAACAAAGTAAATGCCTATCCACTGGGAAATGGCTAGACAAATTTTGGTACATAAATACAACGGAATGTTACTGCACTGTAAGAATGTGATGAATACACAAAAACATGGAAAGTTCTACAGTAAATGATTCAAAGTAAAGAAAGCAGAGCCAAGAAAAATAGACAAAATGACAACATCAAAAGTGAATGTTGCAAAATTATACAGAACAAGCATGGCCAGAAATAAGAGCTATGAGAAAACACTCTCACCCTGATCCTTTGAAGAGATGGGAAGTTACCAAGTGTGATGCACTGCACATATTTTCAAACTGTTTTAATGTATTGACAAGTTATGCTGATTTTTCCATTTTCTTTTTCTTTATTTTTTGTCTTTAAAATGCTGTTATATGGAATAGGTTTGTTATATGAAGTGGTCTCAGGGAAGGGTAGGAGAAGGGATACTGACGAAAACTATAAGGATGGAAAAAAATGAAATGTATCTAATAAAAACTTATTTCAAAAAATATAAGCTATAACAACAACTAAGTCACTTTGAATAAGCTTTGAAGTTCTCTGGGCCTCAGTTTCCTCATCTATAAAATGAGAACATTGAACTAAATGATCTCTATGGCCCCTTTCAGCTCTAAATTCTGTGATTCTGAGTAGCATCACTCTACAGTCATATTTTTGTTATTGTTCAGTTGTGTCCAACTCTTCATGACCCTATTTAGGTTTTTTTTTGGCAAAGACACTAGAGTGGTTTGCCATTTCCTTCTCCAGCTCTTTTTACAGATAAAGAAACTGAGGCAAAGGGGGTGAAGTGACTTGCCCTGGGTCACACAGCTAGTAAGTGTTTGAGGCCAGATTTCAACTCAGCAAGATGAGTCTTTCTGACTCCAGGTCCAGTACTCTGTCTTTATCCACTGTGCCATCTAGCTGCCCCACGGTCATGTTGCCCAAACTAATTTCACCACAGAACACATTAGAGGTTTGAACTGCATTTGTAAGACCTAAAAATGTTGAGGAGGGGGGGAAACATCTGGGTAAAAAGTCATAGACTTTATTTATCAGGCTTACTTGTAGGGAAATCATGTTATCTTGTGTTTATGGAAAGAACAGGTCTCAGACAAGCTGCCTTGAAAGGGGAATGTCTTTTATAATTTTTTCTATGTGCTGAGCTATAACTTACAGCCTGCTTTGTTCCTGTGGGAGAGGCCGACTTGAAATTAGCCTATGAATATTTGGGGGAATATAACTTGAAGATGGAGACAAGATATGTCCCTTCCCATTCCTCAGGTTCTCAATAAAGTTAAATGAAGGGACTGGATCGGATGAACTCTAAAATACCTTCCAGTTCTAAGTATGAAATTCTGTGATACTATTCTAATATGCCCACAGCTCTTATTTCATTCTGAATACCTTAAATAGTTCTCACTCCAAACTTTTTTTTTCAAGTACTCTATAGCTGACAATATTTTTTTCTGACAAAAAGGCTGAAGTGGATTGAATATGAATTAAGGGAGCAGATAAAATTTAGAAATTAAATGAACAAAAAGATGATTCTTAAAATCCTGACCCCGGGTTTAGCTGGGAATGTTGCCTCCTGAGCTCTGGAGTAGTGAAATAAAAACTGAATAAAAAAGTTTGGTATTAAGCTTCACCAATAGTAAGAGGAGAAGATACATGCATATATTAATATTATAAGTTACTTACCCTTTTGTATGCTTCTTGGTTAGCCTAAGAAAGATGAGGGAAAGATTAGCTGGTAATTTTGTTAAAGGAGGGGAAAAAAAAGCATGGAGTTGTTGAGTACAAGAATGACAAAAGACTTTACCTTATTTGCCTCCACATTTTGAAATATGCTGGTACAGACCTCCATAACTAAGTCTGCAACCTAAATGACAAAAAGATGTGTTGGTATAAACAAGCCAGGAAAGTGAGTGAGAATGAAAAGCCCTGGTCAGCATGGCCTGCACATGTACAATGACTGTATAATTGGTGGGTGGCACTACAGAGGAAAAAAAATAGTGATAGAATAGTAGCAATTCACATTTCTACATCACTAAAGAGTTTACAGAGGACATTCCTCACACGATCTCTAGCTGTCCCCTATTCCTAGCATGTTCTCCCTCCTCTGTTCTAACTGCTGACCTCCTTGGCTCCCTTTAAATCCCAACTAAAACCCCACCTTCTACAGGAAGCCTTAATTCCAGTGCCTTCCTCTGTTAATTATCTTCTATTTATTCTGTAGAAAGCTTGCTTAATATTTATTTGTTTGCATGTTGTCTCCTCCATTAGATTGTAAGCTCTGTGAGGACAGGGACTGTCTTTTGCCTCTTTTTGTATGCCTAGCACATAGTAGGTGCTTAATAAATGTTTATTGATTTGATTGATCCTTTAAATTAGCCTGACACAACTATTATAACACGTTCACAAGTGAAAAAACCGAAGCTCAGAAAAGATAAGTGACTTGTCCAAGGCAACATGACCTAGGAAGCCCGAAGACCTGAAATTTGAATCTAGGTTCTGCCACTTCCTGGGTCATGTGGCTTTGGGCAAGTCATTTATCTTTTCTGAGCTTTGGTTCCTTCACTTGTAAATGTGTTATAATAGTTGTGCCAGGCTAGTTTTTGCTCCAGATACCAACCAGAACTGCCTTTCATTCAGATGTTGATTTTACAAATAAGATCCTATCATGTCTTCTCCATCTTTGGTGGGAAAACATTTACTTTGTTTCATACTATTTATAGCCCAATAGTTCTTTCTACTGATATTCATTTGACTAGGGTAAAAATAGATCAACATTTAAATGAAGTCTTGTATTTGAAGTTTTGTGTGCCTTAGCTTTTAATTTTGTTAGGTTTGATCATGATTAGTGGCTGAAACTTTCCGCTTTTGGAAGCTTTCCCACATGAAATTTCACTATTTTCTCAAGAAACTATATTTTAAAAAGAACTATAACTAAACCTTCTAAGAACATTTGAAATAAGCAGTATGTTGCATGTATTTGTAGGATTAGTTGGCTTTTAAATATGTGCACACCGCATTAAAGAGGATAAATACTGATGTGATCAAATAATAAGATTTTTCTCTCTTAAGAACTGGTCCAGCCAAAGTGTCCTTCTGCCTGTGCCCCGTGCTTGGTATTTCATTTTGCATTACCATGCTTTTGCAAGGTCATCCCCCATGTCTGAAAGGTACTCACTCCTTACCTCTGTCTCATAAAGTCCCTCACTTTCTTCAAGACTGAGCTCAAGAACTATTTTCTACATGAAATATATCTTGATTCCTGCTCCCCACAAGTATGAGTGAACTTCCCTCCTTTATCATGTAAATGTCTGTTAAATATTAAAATAATTTTTGAAGTATCCACCTTGGAAATCATCCTACAAAACTCTATGCTTTTCAGTTCCTGTATCTTACCTTTTGTCATATTCTTGCCTCATAAAACTAATCGCTAGAAAATGATTTTGAACAATCTTTTAAATATGTTTATCTGCTAACATTTCTAATTTGCTTCTCATTCACATTTATATATTCTTCAAGTATTTCAAGTTTCAATCAAAACAGAAATTAGAATAACTAATAGTACTTCTTCTTTTATACTGCAAATACAATTTTATCTTCAAATGATTTTGGATACTGTTCATTTTTAGAGAGGTTCTCAAGTCTGTGTAATGGTTGAGATAGAAAGAAATGCTTTTAAACTTCAATTGAATTGAATTGTGCATACATGCTTACAACACATATGTACAAATTACAATTTGTTGGTATTGATTATAAGTATTTGTCAGTATTATTGTCATTTATACTCTGAGTTGATGTTAGAAGACTTATGAAATGACAGGAAACTATTAACCTTGAGGTAACTTTTGTTTCAGTTTCCCTATCTGTAAAATGGAGGAAGATTTCTAAATCTTGTGATTCTTTTAATCAGTCTTTCTAACCCAGAAGAGATAATTTCTTATTATGACAATCCCTTCTCTCGTCAGCATCATTTCACTGCGTGTATAGTAGAAAGGGTAGATGTGCGCACCCACATGTATGTGTATGCTTGGTGCTCACAAAGCAGGCTTTTCTGCCACATTCACAGACACAGAAAATAATGTTGTCCTTGATGTTATTGTTCCTGTTCTAAGGATAATAATTAATATGAAGCTATCCTTCACATGAAATTAATATTTCTTAAGAGCCAGGTATGTAGTGAGTATGAGAAGTGATAGATGGGCAGTTTCATTGTTGTTGTTTTAGACATTTCAGTCGTGTCCAACTCTTTGTGACCCCTTTTAGGGGGCTTTCTTGGCAGAGATACTGGAGTGGTTTGCCATTTCCTTCTCATTTTACAGATGAGGAAATTGATTAAGTGACTTTCCCAGGGTCATACAACAAGTAAGTGTCTAAGGCCAGATGTTGACACCAGGCCCTGTGCTCTACCCACCGTGCCACCTAGCTGCCCCCAGAATAGAGTCATTATTTGACAAAATTTCTCCTGGTTTCATGTGGTAATCTGAAGAGGCAGAAGCAGGAAGGAAACAGGTTATTTTTATTCTGAGAAGCAGTTTTTTTCTTCGCAAGTCATCATTGACTAATCAAGGGATGTGTTGGTGTTTAACAACTGGCTCTCCAAAAAAAAAAATAGTATGCTCCACAAACTTTTAAGTTTAATCTTCATAATCAGTATTTTCTCCATCACTATCTTGAGTCTAAATGATTAACAAAATAATAAGTCAAGTCCTGATTTGTAGCATTTTTCAGTTTCCAAGGTGTAAATATTCACACTGAAAATTTAACAATTGGCTCTCATGAATCTATTCTACCTAGCTCCAGCACATCTTTGTAAAAAAACATCTAACTGCTTTCTCAATTTCTTCAATGTAGAATCCATTAGTTATATCTGCTCCTAAACTATTATACTGTATTGATGGATTTTTTTCCACTGAGTTCATGTACACCCAGACAGGATGCATAGAGCCAATTTTCAGAAATAAAGAAAATAAAAAAAGAAGGATAATTATCCTAAGCCTCGTATTTCATATAAAACCTGCCATAGGACATCATACCCTGAGAGCATGAAAATGAAAATTCTGCCTTCTGTTACCTGTGCAGTACCAGCTTCCATCCCCATACTCATATTCCTAAGGGGAATACCAAAAGGAACAAGCATGCCTTTCAGATGCTGCTTCAATGCAGGCTGTAAGTGGTGGTGGGCGAGGCGTTGGAGCATTATGATATCTGACCCTAATCTTTTCATTTGGGCACCATGTTAGTAATAGTGACTTCCAAGAATGAGAGGTGACAAAATATTCTTCATCCATTTGAAAGATAGTGAAGTTAGGAAAACAGAGTGTGGATGATTTTGGCTAACTGGAAGAGTTACCTGCCAGTGAGAACTTTTAAATTTCGCAATGCAAATAATGAGGATTCTCCTTCCCTGAACTTTAAAATAAATAGAATGTCGTCTGGGCTAGAAGATCTCTCAAGGTCTCACTTAACAATCTATACTCTTCTTTCATGTCATACGTGGCTATGTAATCATAGTTGCTTTCAACTATGTATTTTGGCTAGTCACACTGAGGCAATACATCTTAAATGTCTTTTACAGCTCCAAACTGTAAACATAACATTGATCCAGAAATGAGGTGGTCTCTGCTTTTGAACTCTTGACTGGTAGAAATATATATTTGGCTTTATTGCCTGATTTTCAGGAAACCTGCCCTGATTTATTTTAGCTCCATGAATGCATTCCAGGCTGCTTTATCAGATAATTGAAATGAATTAGATTATATAACAGTAAAGAGTCCTATCCAAATTCCTGATGATTTGCCCATATTTTGATGATAATTTATGATTATATTTGGCTACAATGTGGCTATATTTGGTATGGGCTAGTCGTGTAGTGAATGTGAGAGCCAACTGATAAATAGCCAAGGTACAAAAAGAATAAGAGGAACTTTTCATGGATAGGACATTAGTTTTCTATTTGGGGAGGGTCAGTGTAATGGAAAAATATGAACAAGAATGACATAGGCTAAGATGGCACTGAAAGATTACAATCTCTGCAAAGATGGAGGGTGTGCATACACTAACAAAATAATTAATCACAGAGAAAAAAGAGGAAAAATACATTCCTCCCAAGTATTAAATACTGAATAGTAAGAAAATGTGTAACAGACATTGATTCTAAAGACAATAGATAAATTAATATCTCTGAAAGAATTGAAAGTAAAATTTTAAAAGTCTTTTTTTTTACCTGGGGTTGTTTAGACACAGCTATCCACTGATTTAAACATAATGCCAGCATCTATTAAAAAGAAAATAACATATTGTTTCAAGACCAAGTATATTTGTGCACACAGTTGATTTTCTTTAGTTAGCAATATTTTAATACAACACATTTACAATTCTAAAAATAATCTACTCAAGAACATTTGTGTTATGTTCTCACACACTGAACAGTGACTTTTTATCCAAGATTCTTACAATTAATTAATTGATTAAATTCATGATAAATGAATCTGCTCCTAAACCATAGGTTTATTATAAATAATTTGCAAGATAAAATATTTAAAAAATTAAAATTGCATGTAAGGAAAAGAACATACCTCAAGCTGCCCAATGTCCAAACCAGCTGGAGAGTGAGACAAAGGCTTAGGAAATTCTATTGTAATAAATCATAAATAAATATCCATCAGAAATGAGGTCAATTATTTTCACAGAAAAAAAAACAGAGATTACTCATTTAAAATTGAGGTAGACATGATAATCTGCTCTTGGGTTCAAAAATCAACTGCAGATAGAGCCAAGATGGTGGAGAAAAGGGAGTAACTCACCTGAACTCTCCCTAAAACTCCTTTGAACACCTTTAAATAATGCCATAAAACAATTCCTGGATCAGTAGAACCCACAAAAGGAAGGGGTGAAATAATTTTCTAGCCAAAGACAACTTGGAAGATTAGCAAGAAAGGTGAGAGTGGAGCACAGTCAAGTGCAGGCTGTGCCAGCACAGACTGGGCCCCAGCAACCAGGAACAGGCCTTGGGAAACACTGAATCAGCAGCAGTAATGGTTACTTCTGAAGCTATCAGCCCATAGACAGTAAGGGGGTCGAACTACTGGTCAGAAGGAGATTATAGGGGTCTCTTTGTTAGCACTGAGGCAGGACTTTGTTGCTTTGCCCACACTTGGATCCAGATGGCAGTCCTGGGTGGCAATCCCAGGGCAAGGAGGAGCACTGGCACAGCAGAGCTTGCAGGGTGCAGTGGATCAGGGACCCTCATCACAGTTCCAAGGCAGAAAAAAAGTGCTTGTGGTAGCTCACAGACCAGAGCACCTGCCAGGAGAGTAGTAAACACACCTCTTCTTAGATCATACCACCTTGAAAGTACTGAAAACTTACAGGTCCCTAAAAGAATCTTTGAAAACAGCTGCACAAAATCCCTTAAATTTGGACAACGTACCCTCCACCCTGGAAGCAGAGTTTTACTTTAACAAAAAGTTAAAAGTCAAGAAAAAGACTGGAAAAATGAGCAAACAACAGAAAAAAATTCTGACCATAGGAAGTTACTATGGAAGATCAAAACACAAACACAAAAAAAAGACAATGAGATCAAAGCAGCTACATGCAGAGCTTCAAAGAAAAATGTAAATTGGTCTCAGGCCCTGGGAGAGCTCAAAAAGGATTTTGAAAATCAAGTAAGAGAGGTAGAAGAAAAATTGGAAAGAGAAATGAAAGTGATGCAAGAAAATCAAGGAGACAAAAAAAAATACTGAAGAAAATGACACCTTAAAAACAGACTAGATCAAATGGTGAAAGAGGTACAAAAATCCAATGGGAGAAGACTGTCTTTAAAAAAAAAAAAAGCAGAATTGGCCAAATGGAAAAAGAAGCACAAAAATTCACTGAAGAAAATAATTCCTTAAAAATTTGAATTGAGCAAGTGGAAGCTTGCAGAATCATGCAGAATTTTTATGAAAAATCAAGAAACAATAAAACAAAACCAAAAGAATGAAAAAATAGAACACAATGTGAAATATCTCATTGGGAAAAAAACTGTCCTGGAAAGTAGATTCAAAAGAAATAATTTTAATATTATTGGACTACTTGAAGTCCAAGATTAAAAAAAGAGCCTAGACACCATCTTTCAATAAATTGTCAAGAAAAACTTCCCTGATATTCTAGAACCAGAGGGTAGAATAGAAATTGAAAGAATCTACTGATCACCTCCTGAAAGAGATCCCAAATCGAAAATTCCCAGGAATATTATAGCCAAATTCCACAAATCCCAGGCCAAGGAGAAAATATTGCTAACATCCAGAAAGAAATAATTCAAGTATCATGGAACAACAATCAGAATAACACAAGATTTAACTGCTTCTGCATTAAAGGATTCAAGGACTTGGAATATGATATTCTGGAAGGCAAAGGAGTTAGGATTACAACCAAGAATCACCTACCCAGCAAAACTGAATATAATCCTTAAGTGGGAAAATGGACATTTAATGAAATCAAGGACTTTCAAGCATTCTTGTTGAAAAGACCAGAGCTAAATAGAAAATTTGACTTTCAAACACAAGACTTAAGAGAAGCATAAAAAGGTAAAGAAGAAAGGGAAATCAAAAGGAACTTAATAAGGTTAAACTGCTTACATGGGAGAATGATACTTGTAACTGATAAGAATTTTCTCATTATTAGGACAGTTAGAAGGAATATATATAGACAGAGGGCATATATGTGAGATGAATATTATTTTATTTAATTTTAAATATTATTTTATTTAAAAAATTTAATGGTGAGAGAAGAATGTACTGGGAGAAAGGGAAAGGGAAAGGTACAATGGGATAAATTATCTCACCTAAAAGAGGCAAAGAAAAACTTTTACAGTGGAAGGGAAGGGGGAGAGGTGAGGAGGAGTGGGTGAACCTTACTCTCATCAGAATTGGTTCAAAGAGGGAATAACATAAACATTCAATTGGGTATAGAAATCTATCTTACCCTAAAGAAAAGTTGGAGGGGAAGGGGATAAGAGAAGAGGAGGTATGATAGAAAGGAGGGAACATTGGGGGAAGGGGTAATCAGAAGGAAAACACTTTTGAGGAGGGACAGGGTGAAAGGAGAGAGAAAATAGAATAAACGGGGTGGGGGGGAATAGGATGGAGGGAAATACAGTTAGCAATGGTAACTGTGAATAAAATTTGAGGCAAGTTTCTCTGATAAAGGCTTCATTTCTCAAACATATAGAGAACTGAGTCAAATTTATAAAAATAAGAGCCATTCCCCACTTGATAAATGATCAAAAGATATGAAAAGTTTTCAGATGAAGTTATCAAAGCTATCTATAGCCATATGAAAAAATACTCTAACTCACTATTGATTGGAGAAATGCAAATTAAAACAATTCTGAAGTACTATCTCATACCTGTTAGACTGGCTAATATGACAGAAAAGATAAATGACAAATGTTGGAGGGGATATAGGGAAAATGAGACATTAATGTCCTGTTGGTGGAGTTGTGAACTGATTCAACTATTCTGCAGAGCAATTTGGAACTATGCTCAAAGGGCTATAAAACCATGCATACCCTTTGATCTAGCAATACCAGTACTAGGTCTGTATCCCAAAAGAGGTAAAAAAAAAGACAAAAAGGGAAAGGACCTATATGTACAAAAATATTTATAGCAGCTCTTTTCTTGTGGCAAAGAATTGGAAATTGAGAGAATGCCCATCAACTGGCGAATGACTGAACAAATTGTGGTATGTGATTATGATAGAACAGTATTATACCATAAGAAATGATGAACAGGATGCTCTCAGAAAAACCTGGAAAGACTTACATGAGCTGATGCAAAGTGAAATGTACTGTACAGAGTAACAGCAATAATTAAAAGATGATCAGCGGTGAATGACCTAGCTATTTTCAGCAATACAATGATCCAAAACAACTCTCAAGGACTTAAAATGAAAAATACAACCCATCCCCAGAGAAAGAACTGATGGTGTCTGAATACAGATTGAGGCATACTTTTTAAACTTTCTTTATTTTTCTTGAGTTTTTTTTGTCTATGTTTTCTTTCACAACATGACTAATATGGAAATGTTTTGCATAACTACACATGTATAACCTATATCAAATTGCTTGCCTTCTCAATGAGGGTGAGGATGGGGAGGGAGGAAAAGAGAGAGTTTGGAATTCAAAGTTTTAAAAATGAATGTTAATTTTTTTTTAAATGTAACTGAGGAAAAATAAAATGCTAAATAAATTCCAAAAAAATCAACTGCAAAAACATAGATGGGGAGGTGTGTCTAGAAAGTAGTTCAAATGAAAAAGATCTTGGTGTTTCAGTGGTTCCCAGTTCATTACAAGCTATCAGTATGATGTAGCATCCAAAAAAGCTAATTATAGCAACTTGCATTAAGTATAGTGTCCAGAGTGAGGCAAGAGTCCTAGTGTATTCTATCCAGGTCAAAATACTAGTACATTTGGAGTATTGTGTCTATTTCTGAATTGCACAGAAGGAACACTGATATACTAGAGTGCTTCCATGACCAGGAGGTCTGGAGACTGACTAGGTGGATTGGAGAGATTAATCATGCAGAAAATAACAATTGGAATGGGTAGAGATAACTATAAAAGAATATTTTAAAAGTTTTCCTGTGGAGGAGAGATCATGCCTTTCCCTGATAAGCTGCTGAATGTAGAAGTAGAAAAAAGGGTTGAAAAATACAGGGAGGGAGAGTTGGAGTTGATATAAGGAAATAATTCCTAATGATTAAAGCTGTCCAAAAACTAGAGTGGATGACACAAATCAAAGGTTAGTGTTATTATTAGCAGAGGTAAGAGGTTGAAAAAGCACTTACTTCTCAGTTTTAGTTAAGCTAGTGATTGGACTAGTTCCCTTCTAAGATTTCTTAAAACTATGCAGTTCTATTATCCTATATTTCAGCTATCTTCTACTTTCCTACAGCAAAACTTGGGAATAGCTAAAACGTCTCATTTATACAGCTAACACATCCACCCTCTGGGTTCTGGTGAGACTGATTTTATCTGTAACAAAAGCCCCACCAGCATTGAGCATTGAGCCATTATTCTCTCTTGTATTCTCCTGCCAAAAAAAAAAAAAAGTTATCTGAAAAATATAGAAAGACTTTTATTGATCGATTATCTCTGTGTCAGGCATTTTTCTTCCTCAAGAAGAAACAGCTCTGCTTATCTAAGATTTCAAAGCTTTCCCTTAAGAACCCTGGACAGCTCCATGGTGACCACTTGAGAATAGGCTTTCTCTTCTTCCATACTAAGTCGTTCTTCATCCTTACATTCTGAAACCTCTTCCTTTTCTCCTTTCCACCATATATCCTTGAGACAATATCACATCATAGGGTCTGTTATAAAAATGTCAGTCCCACAAATGTTTTTAAAGGCTACTATTGCAAAATGTGTGTCGGCTTCCAATCCTATGCAGTAGTATCCAAGGTTTGTGTCCAAGAAGTACATTTTATAACACTTTTCTGCCTTTTTAGGTTTCTGAGAGTCTATCTCAATTTTAAAATAGTACAACTAGACCCTCCCCCAAACCTCTGGTATTTCATTCCTCTAAGTAAGGAAGTTAGAACTCTCTAAAATAACATTCACCACTTTGCTTAGACAGCACTGGGACAAAAAGTTCCCAGACAATCCTGTTACAAAAAGAACCGGTAAGAGCTATGGTCCTTCCATCCTTTTTTCAAATGCCTCAGAGTAGTGAAAAGATAGGACTCCTTAAGGCAAAGCTCAGGAAAATTAACAAAGGATGGCAATAAGACAGTAAAAGTCTGTCT
Source organism: Vombatus ursinus (assembly GCF_900497805.2). NCBI lineage: Eukaryota > Metazoa > Chordata > Mammalia > Diprotodontia > Vombatidae > Vombatus > Vombatus ursinus. The sequence goes on from NW_020954655.1 coordinate 1,166,161, forward strand.
GTTGTCCCTGGACTGCAGCATGCACACTTGCATGCTTGCCCACCCGCACCCCCCCAGAGGGAACAAGGTGCTGGAACATTGGTCTACTGCTATTAATCAATGAGTGAGTCTTACCTGAGTAGGAAATCTGTAGAACACAGGAAGAGTAGATGAAGAAGAGCAAAGGGAACTGGGGAGAAAGTTGTTTCATCTTCACAATCTAGCTTTTCCTATCTGGCTACAAATTTATAATTTTGGGGAGGATTTGGACATTTCTCTGGCTAGTTCAGAAGGCTGAGGAAACCATCCACCAGAACAAATTGGAAATGTGCCTTTATTTGCAGAATGCTCTGGACCACTGGCTGAACAACCTATCACCACTCAGTAGAAGAATACTCATTTTCTCATAAATGTCTCCCTGAGTTTTTATTTGTAGAACAATATTCTTCAGTATCCTTTTCAAGCCAATAATAGGAAATGATAGAAAGTCAGACTTATTTTCCAATAGCCACTTAAAAACCATTCCTGCTTCAAGAAAGCTTTTTCTTTTTTAATGTGAGAATTGACTATGAATCTCTCACAGTATGGCATCTGCTTGCCAAGAAATTGTTTTCCACACACAACTAATATTTTGTAGTCATAGAAGAATTCTGAGAACAAAACTAGAAGTAAGCCTGAGAAGTAAGCACCATACCACATTAAATTAAATCCAGAAATTCAATTTATTTTTAAAATAAAATCTTTTGGCCTTTTCCATATCATTTTTTCATGAAGGAATTTGTTATTGGAACATAACTCTAACAAAAAAATAAACCAGGAGTATGCCATTCAATTTAGTGAAAATAAAGGAAACTAAATTCTCTCCTGAATTTAGACTGATTGTCTACAACTCAAGATCTATCTAATCCTTCCTCACAACTATTTTTGTGGGAATATTGGGACTCATGAATGGATGAAAAGAAAAAAACCTACTATTTCCTATAAAGATGTGACACAGCTCATATTCAAGAGCTTCCCCTTCATTTTAAAGTTAACTTTTTAAAAAAAAATAAAGTTAACTTTTGTACTTTTTTAAATCTCTTAAAATAAAAATATGTGAGAAGTGACTGAAAAGGAAAAACTCTGTTGGGATTTGTAATGTCTTCCTCCATCATAAAACATTTTAATAACAGAATGGATATTGTTAACTGTTTGAAAAGAATATATTTTGATATTATATTCATATATGCCACATTTAGGAAGTCAGATGAAGGGAGCTGTAATCTACCAAGTGCCAGAATTAGAGTAAGGATCCCCTGGGTTTAAATCCTACCTTATCCATTTACTTTCTGTCTGCCTTTGGGAAAATCTGAGCCTCAGGTACCCCATTAATAATATAAGTTATAGATAAGCCGAGAGCTACAAATCCTAGACATAATGTTATATGTAGGTGAGAGAAATTTCTGTCTGTTAATTTGTTTATTATGTGTTTATTTGGTTCAAGCACAAATGAAATATTAGGTCTTTCAATTTCGGAGAGAGACTATGTTAAATACAGCCTGGTATCACTCGCAATGACCATCCCAGTTCCTTATGCATAGTTCACATAAAATTCATCCTTATAGAATGAATAATAATGCATATAATGGAAACTGTGTATCTATCATTTCTTCTTCTCCTTCTTTTTTTTTTTTTGGCAACTGGGATTAAGTGACTTGCCCGGGGTCACACAGCTAGTAAGTGTCAAGTGTTTGGTCCGAGGCTGGATTTGAACTCAGATCCTTCTGACTTCAGGGCCGGTGTTCTATCCACTGTGCCACCTGGCTGCCCCTTTTTTTTTCGTCTATCACTTCTGCCACTATAAAAGCATTACATAAACCACACACACACATTAACACATATGTATATTACATATTTGCATATATGTTTATCTCTATAGATATATACAAAACGTGTTTATATAATGTGTGCATGTGTTTGTATATATTTGTATATGCAAACATATGAGTATATGTTTGTATTTTATATCTGTCTATATAGATATATACATAAATATATTTATATACACATATATGTGTTTGTCAAATAAGTACCTCATGCTTCAACAAATATTCATTAAATATCTACAATATTCAAGGCACTATACAACAAAAATGTAACAGTCCCTGCCTTCAAGGAGCATATGTTCTCTTAGAAAGATACATTATGTATACAAGTAAGTAAATACAAAGTAAGACAAATTTATTTCAAGGCATAAAGCATGCTAAGGACTACAGAAAGATCAGGAATTCCTCATGTAGGAGACCAAAACAATAGGACATCAGGGATTTGGGGGTGGATGTGGGGAGTCAGGATATAGTCATAAGGAAATCATTTGTACAAAGCAAGGAGTCTGGAAATGGAATGCTGTGTATTAGGAAGAGCTAGCAAGTTAATTTGATCAGGACAGAGAATGCTTGAAGGGAAAGGATCCCTAAAAATACTAGGAAAGTAGGTGGGAGCCTGACTATGGATAGCTTTAAATGCCAAGATGAGAAGTCTGTGTATTTTCCATAGAAGTTGTAGAGAGCCATTAAGTGTTTTAGGTGAAGGGAGGGAAAAGGGGGTAACCTAGATCAGATTGTGTTTTGGGAATACAAGTTTGGGAGAGTGTGGACAATGAATGGAAAATGGGAGGGACTAGAGACAAAAAGGCTATTGCAATAGTACAGGCAAATGGCGATGGCAGGGTGAACCATGGTAAGAGCTATAAAAGTAGAAAGAAGAGAATGGATACAAAAGATAATATGAAAGCATATTATTAGCAATTGATTGGAAGGGGGAGTGGTCTGAAGGAAAACAAGAATCAAGGATTACTCCAAGGTTGTAAACCTTAAAGACTAGAAGGATGGTTGAACAAAAAGGGGCAAGTTTGGAAGAGGGATAGATTTTGAGAAAAACATAATGTGTTCCAATAGTTTTATTAATTGTATAATTTATAGGTGTTTGTTGAGTTTCTAATGTATGTCCATCATTGTGTAGAACATTATATATGTTCATTCAATCATCCCTATAATGTGTGTGTGTGTGTGTGTGTGTGTGTGTGTGTGTGTGTGTGTGTGTATGATAACTTTCTCACTTGCCTCTGGTATATTTTATGTTTGAATGACTTTGTTGTTCCATGTTATATCCATGTTGTTCCATGCACATACCTTAAATATGATACTAGTGTAATACTGTTCAGAAATAGTAAATTAAGATCAGCAATACATGGCTACATTCAGAAAAGGAATGTAGTCTGAAAGTGTTATTAAAACCAGAAACTAGCTATCCATTCAAAACTTATCATAGCACTATTATTTGAAATAGCAAAAAAAAATTGGAATCAACATAAATGTATTAAAATGGAGAAATGTTGGATACCTTGTGGGACAGTAATTCAATATAATATGATAAAGCAATTAATATCAACAAGTATAAGGGTTGTTAATTAATATGAAAAGGCCTTTATGAAATATTACAAAGAAAAAAGGCAAATTCAGAATAATAGGGTCCAAATTGATTACGATCATGTTGTTGTTGTTCATCCTTTGTTTTTGAAGAGGACCAATGAAATCACAAGGATTGTCTTGACTGGTTCGTGAATTGGATTTAAGTGAGGCAGAGTTGCACAAAACAGCCAGCCTCACTTTTCTAGTCATCAAAGTCCCATGGCAAGACAAAAGTCAAGATGATTAGCGATGGCCTATGACGCAGTGGATGATGTTGGCATCTTTGATGTCTGACCGAGCTCTAAGCATTTCACAGAACCTGCTTCAGCTGCCTTCATGGCCATTGCAATAAATTGTTCTCATTCACCCATTCCTCCAGGAGAAGTCTTCCCATGCTTGGGTTAGACATCCCCCTAACTCACCAAAAGATTTGAGGCCTGTTGGCTTAGTCCATCTACCAAGATGGTTTTACTAGGATGTGGCTGCTGTGTATGCTAAAGTTTCTTGGAGCCACAGGTAAGAGTTAGGTGACAGGTGAATACCAAAGGTAGATGAGCAGCCCTGAAAAGGACTTGGCAAGCCCTTACACCAGAGGTGCTAGTCCTCCCTGAATACCCAATACACAGACAAAAAATGTTATGTCACTTTATGTGTTGAAATTAATTTATGTTTATGTAAATTATTTCAAATAAGCCTAATTAGATGTATTGGTATTTGCTATTAAGTTCATAATCATTTGTTAAAAGATTCAGAATTCTAAAACACCATTTATTGCATTAATAATAATAAAAATTTTCCCCTCACTTAAAGTGTTTAATTTTCTAAGTGTTTTTTTCTTATTATAACCAATTGATTTGTCAGTGCCAAGCCAATTTAATGTGTTATAATTTCATTTTACAAATGAATTCACCATTTGGATCTCCCACATTACTTAAAATAGAAGCAAATGATAGGAAATTAGACTAGAAATTCCTCCCCATCCCCTATTAAATTAGCTTCTAGCTTACAAATGGTTATCACAATTAAAATCATCGGGATGTAAAGACATTATCTTAAATCTGTAGGATAGAAATAGTAGAATTCTAAAATTTATTGTTATGTGCTCATCTTTCAATTTTCCTGTGTTCTGTGAAGCCACCCAAACTCCCTTAAAATTCTTCCATTTCCACTCCTACTTAGAGTATATGAAGACCAAAAAGTTGTGGAGAATTAATGCTGTAGGAGCACCATTCTAATGAGCACTATGTCTTAAAGGAGGTAAGTGAAAGGAATTCAATTGAGATTTTAGAAACTAGAATTCTCACTACTCATATTGAATAGAGAATGGCCTCAGAATCAGAAAGATCTGAGTTGAAATCCTGCCTGTAATACATACTGGTTATGTGACTCTTGGGCAAATCATTTAACCTCTCAAATCCTTAACCAACTCTCTAAGCTGCAAAACTATTGCTGATCTACATTGGGAGAGACAGTTCCTTTGCAGAAGTTCTCTATGTCACTGAAACATAATGTCCACATCAAACACAACCCACATAGAATGGTGGATATCATCTTGTCCAACTCTCTCTGTCTCTCTGTGTCTTTGTCTCTGTCTCTCTCTCTCTCTTTCTCTCTGTGTCTGTCTGTCTGTCTGTCTGTCTCTCCCTCTCTCTCTTTCTCTTTCTATCTCCTCCCTTTCCCTATTCCCTCAAACCACCTCCTTTGGAGCTGGTATTCTGCATGAACTTCTCTCAAGTAAACCAACCAATAGAATCCTAGGAGAGATATTATTAATTTCTAACAGGCAGCTAAGGGATGCAGTGGATAGAGTAATGGTCCTGGAATTAGACCTAAGTTCAAATTCAGCCTTAAACATTTACTACTTGTGTGACCCTAGTCAAATCATTTAACCTCTGTCTGCTTTAGTTTCCTCACCTGTAAAACTAAGATAATAGCAACACCTTCCTTACAGGGTTGTTGGGAGAATCAATTGATATGTAAAGCATTTTGCAGACCTTAAAGTGCTATATCAATACTAGCAATTATTATTCTTTACCATGTACATGAATGATTCTGTTCATGCATTTTAGGTCTATTGTTTAACATCATATTTTCAATTTTTATTGTGACTTTTGAATAATACTTTTTTTGAATTAAACTAAAAGTCTATGTGCTTGCAAGTCATTATTAAGTAACCCCATACTCATAAAAGGTGGCTTCCTATTGCCTCCACAAGCAAAAATAAAATGCTCTTCAAAGCCCTTCATTACCTAACTTCCTCCTACCTTTCCAGCCTTCTTACACTTTACTCCCTGACATGTGCTTTTTGATCCAGTGAGACTGACCTCCTGGCTGTTCCACAAACTATCTCTTAACTCCATGCATTTTCTCTGGTTGTCCCCCATGCCTAGAATGCTGTGCCTCCTATACTGACTACTGACCTCCCTGGCTTCCTTTAAGTCCCAATTAAAATCCCATCTTCTACAGGAAACCTTCCTAACACCTCTTAATTCCAGTGCTTGCCTTCTCTTATTTTTTTTCTTATTCGTCCTGCATATAGCTTACTTTGTATATATTTATTTGCAGGTTATCTCCACCATTATATTGTATGCTTCCTAAGGGCAGGCACTATCTTTTGCTTCTTTTTGTATCCCCAGCACTTAGCATAGTACATAGCCTGGTACATAGTAGGTGCTAACAAATGTTATTGAATTGAATTAAATTAAAAGATTGATGAATACTTACAAAGATGTAAGCTGCATTGAGTGAGATGCAATCGCCACACCACCCTACAAGCCATTGGCTAAAATTTCTCCCATGAGTTGAGTCCCAAACCCTTCCCAGAGCAGTGCTGCCACCTGGTTGCATGGTGTTAATAACTCCCACTTCTGTCATTTCTAGACTTTAAAATTTATTTCAGTGCTGAGCTATTGATCTCCAAGTGTTTATTTTGTGGTGAAAATGCTTGTAAGGCAAACCATCAGTTTAGGGAGGAAGGAATGGTAGAAGGATTAAAGTGGGCAGAAAGGCTATCTGATGAAAAAGTTTTAGTTTTTGCTGAAGAGGGAAAGGAGCTATTGAGAGGGAAAAATTTAAAGACTCAGTTCTAGTGGAAAGACCCTGGACTGAAAATCAGGAGTCCAGGATTTTAGTCCTGGGTCAGTCAACTGTGTAATCTAAGGTAATTCATATCACATATTTGGGCCTCAGTTTCCTCAACTGTAAAGTGAGATTAGATTTTGATCTCTAAGGCAGACTTCACACTCTAAATCTATTATTTTAGGTGCAACATCATCTTAAGTTGGTTAGTCAACAAGCATTTATTTATTAAGCACTTGCTATAAGCCAGGCAGGCCCTGGGCAAAGGCTGAAAATACAAATACAAGCAGAAAGACAGTCCCTATTCTCAAGGACTTTAAATACTAATGGGAGAAGTCAACACATAAAAGGCAACTGAAAAGAGGGGGGTGAGGTAGGGGAACAAAAGTACCTGGCCAAGGGGCATGGTAGAAAAAGTTCTGGTGCAACCTGGAGAGGAATGAGAAGGACCTGGGAGCCCTTCTTAAATGGAGGTTTTGGGGAGGGGACATCCAGCTTAATAATTTCTCCCAAGGAGATTATGAATATCGTTGTTTTCTTCTGTTTGTTTTTGTTCAGTTGGGTCTGATGCTTTGTGACCCTGATTGGAGTGTTTTGGCAAAGATACCAGAGTGGTTTGCTATTTTTTTCTCCAGCTCATTTTACAGATGAGGAAATAGGCAAAAAGGGTTAAATGACTTGCACAAGGTCACACAGCTAGTAAGTGTTGGCCCTGGTTTTCAATTCAAGTCTTCTTGACTTCCTGACTCTGGGCACTCTATCCACTGCACCACCTACCTGCCCTACAAATATCATTTCTCTATCTTGAGGAAGCAACAGAATCTTGAGATAGGAATGCTTAACCTCTAAGGGTATAATAACAGTAACTACAGTAGGTGGAAGAGCATGAGAAAAGCATGAGAAAGTATGGGAAGGATCTGGCATTGAAATATTCAGGAAGCAGTATGGATAGATTAACAACAAAAGAAAAGTCAAGGACTAATATGTAAAAGGATGAGACGAGAATAAAGTGTTTAAAAACAAAAAGAAGGGACTCTACCAAAAGATTTAGAAAAAAGTTAGAGTGTAATAACTATTTTTATAATATTTTATTTTTCCCCAATTACATGTTAAAACAATTTGTAATAACTATTAAATTGCGAAAGTAGAAAGAGAGTAAATAGCAAAAAGTGAGAAATGGTAATTGATGGTTCCCAGAAAGAGGGAGGATTTACAGAGAAGGGAAAATAATGGCAAGAAGTAATCAAACTAGGAGAAGAATTTACCTAAAGCTGAGAGGAAAAAATATAGTTTGTTCTGAGCTCTGTTCCAATTTATCAGTAAAGCGTATGGATTATATATGTGGCTACACAACCATGAAAATGAGTACATGTGCCATATGCCTCCAGGACCAGACTAACCAGTAGGACTAAGGAAGTCATATGGCAGACCTAAAATAAATATAACACACTCTGTGCCTGCTGTTTTGCCTTTTGGGTTGTTTTTCATCTGAATATGTATCTGGGGGAAATCTTTGATTGTATTTGCTTCAGGCAGATACATGTGTTTTCTTGGTCCAGTGACCAAGGGAGCAATAGAAGAAAATGTTGGATGGGGGCAGAGAATGCATTTGGTACAGCAGGAGGAGAGGCGATTAAAACTGTCTGAGAGCAATAGAATTTTGATGAAGCATTCCATATTTTAATCCTATATATTGTACTTTTCTTCTCTGTGCTCCTATAATACTTAACAGTCTATACCATGCATCTTATTTTGTTTTATGATTTAAAAAATGCATTGATACATTTTATTTTGATGCAACATCCAATTCCCAACAAATACTCAAACTGCTTTACAAAGTGTATTTCTCTTGAAATGATTAGTTTATAGATTGATGATTTAAAGGAGGGGTGTGATTTTTAACTTTAACAGTATTTACACATTGGTCTTTGTAAGTGACCAGGGTTTTGTGGCTTCTCCATTTTTACATTTTTAGATTATTTAAACCATGCATTTTAGCTGTGGGATAAATATTTATCCCAATTTATCCCAATTGGGATTATAATCCGAATACATTTTTACCATGTATTTTAGCACTGGGATGAATTGAGACATTTATCCCAGTGCTAAAATATATGGTACAAATAATGTAAAAATGTCAAAATGGAGAGGCAACAAAACCAGTCATTTACAATGGCCAAAGTAATATTCTGTCAAATATGCAGATACATCTATACACACATATTGTATAACATACATGTATATATACATGTGTATACATACATATGTGTGAGGAGAGAGAGACAGAGAGAGAGAGAGAGAAAGAGAGAGAGAGAGAGAGAGAGAGAGAGGTATTTGTTTCCTGGTCAAATGTAGGTCTTACTTCCTTGTTGTGTGGATAGATACTTAGGCCTTGACAAATTATAACAGTTTTCTGAGGATTTTATATTTTCCTTGAAATTAGACTAGGAGTTCCTTGCCTGTAGTTCAAAGGCTGTCTCCTTTACTAATTTCTGAGCTTGAGTCCATGATTTTTAATTCCTCACTCCTCTTAAACTCCATCTATGACCCATCTTGCCTCCCTGGGTACTGAGATTTGACACATATTATTCCTAATTAACCAACTCTCCTTTTTTCTATCACTGCCACTGTAACTGGATGTAAATTCTGGAATTTCTTTCCCTTAGCACATCTTAGCTATCTTTGGTTTAAGGCACTATACCTATTTATAAAGAAAAAAAGAATATCAATTCATAAGTAATATACCAGGGCAAAACAAAGACTTTTGAAACATTCTACCCAGTTTAGTTGTGTGGTATTCTGTTAGCCTATCCCCTAAAAGCTTCCTGAGCCTTTGGCCAACATGATTCTTTTTCTAGTAGAGAGCTCATAAAATATGTACTATTCTCACCTGGCCTACTTCTTGAGAGTCCGTCTAATAAACAACAACACACCTTTGCAAAACATCTGGTTATGATTAAGGGTGTAGTCTGTGACCTGTCCATCAATCAATAAACATTTATTAAGCACCTACTATGTGCCAGGCACTGTGACAGAACAAAGCTAACACTCTCAAAAGGTAAAAATAAACAGAAAAACTCTATTTGGTTTCAGGGGTATCTGGGCATCTTCTGGACATCTGGGTGGTGCAGTGGATAGAGTTACAGGGAAGTCAAGAAGACTCAATTCTGTAAGTTCAAATCTGGCCTCAGGTCTTACTAACTTTGTGACCGTGGGCAGATCACTTAACCCTGTTTACCTCAATTTATTCATCTGTAAAATGAGCTGAAGAAGGAAATGGCAAGCCACTCCAGTATCTTTGCCAAGAAAGCCCCAAATGAGATCATGAAGAGTCAGACATGATTGATTGACAAAACATCAACAATCTTCTAACTGGGCTAACCAACTCAAAATTATTCATTCATTTATAAGATCATATAATGTTAGAAATCATATAGACAAAGGCTCATAGATCTAGGAGGGATTTTAGAGGACATCTAATCTAATCCCTTCATTTTACAAATGAGAAAACTGAGGCCCAATGATGTAAAGTGACTTGTCTAAGGTCATGCAGTTCATGAATAATAGCTATGACCATCTGCAGCACAAGCAGGAACTCAGACTGACTTCCTCTGCCAACCAGCATTCTTTGGGGTCATCTTTACTTCCCATGGGCTCAGGGAATACAATCTGATTTTAATAACAGCTTGAGAAAGACATTTATGAAGATAAATATGCTGCCCCTTCACTCCCTCCAACTCCATACAATACATTCCAAAGGCAAATCTAAATGAGTTTTGGATACCAAAGAGTTGCACTTCTTCCATACTATGCATAATCCAAGGTTAGGCATACAGGGTATACTCATTTGGCAGCTTTGAATACAATTATACCTTTTTCATAAATAGTTTTACAAGATATGAAGTTTTTTAAAAATTCTTATGACTAGAATTTGCCCCTTCAGGAAAAAAAAAAAGCAAATAACACCAAAGTATTTTTGGTAGTTTTCTGGGAATTCTAGGCAGTTGAATCTTTATCAGAACCATTTCACTTTATAGCCCAACATGACTATTTCTCATAAATCCCAATTTCACTATTAGTCATATGGCACAAAGTTGTTTTTTTTTAATCTCTGTTATATCTAACATTGGATGACACAGGAGAAAGAGAGCAAGAGCTGTTAAGGTTCCAGGAATGACCCTCCCCGGTTTGCTAGGTTTTATTGTTCATTAGGATGAGGCAAATCCAATCACACCATAGGAATATATTTCCCAGAATGCATTGAGAACACACATATCCAACAGAGGAAACCAATAGTGCCCTGTGGTAACTCATTTATTCTTAGGATCTGTATTTTTATAATTTTCTTTTTGGAGAGCTTGTCAACCAATTCTCTGTCTGAGTCAGGATCCCACTGTTTTGAGGCAATAGGATTTTTGGAAATATAATTACCCAACTATAACATCCTACACTATAATATCAGAAGGCACAGATTTAAATTTTAAAGACACTGTGAATCATTATGATGTGGCATAGGGGCTTAAGTGGTGGACCCGGAATCAGGAAGACTTGGGTTCGAACTTCACTTGATTCATGTATCATAGGCAAATCACTTAAATCCTCTCTCTCCTCAGCTATAAAACAGAAAAATAATACCTGTAATCTAGCATCCACCTCACCAGATTTTTATGAGGTTCCAAAATGATACAACATGTGGAAAACACCTCTAAATATAAACTTTAATTAGTACATTCTCATTGTAGAGCTCAGCAAAGCAAACCCTACTGGGAACTCAGCCTTATATCCAGATTCCACCTGGCACTACAGGTTCCAGTAGGCCAGGTCATTGGCGAGCCTTTCTCCTCCCCATTCATATTTTCCTGGGATCTCCTCTTTCCTCAACCTTTCTTTCAACACCCCCTTTTCATTTTCTCTTCCTACTATCAAGCTAACCAACCAACTACATGCCGCCAGGAGGAATCTCTAGGCTCCTACTCTACTTGGACCATCAGGCTCTACTTTTCCCTTACAAGTGGTCATGACTCTGTTCCTCCCCTTCCACAGCAGGGCCATTCACACCATCTGGATGAGTAGGGAGCCACCAACTATAATTCCTCCAGTAAAAGAGAGGATCATAGGATAGGACCTTACAATTTGTCCTTCCACGGTTCCATCTGGCCCATGAGGCCTCACCATCTGCCCAGCCAATGTTCCTTAAAGATTCCTAGGCCTTTTGAAATGCCCTGCAACTGAACCCTTTTGTTATTTTGTTCTCTCATTCAAATACATCATGAGCTCCTTGAGAGAAAACAGTCCAGATTTTACATTTGTATCCCAAGCACTTAGCATACATATTACATGGCATATATGTGGTGGGTGAAAGATAAATGAGGAAACAAAGGTTTGATCTTCTGAGCTTATCGATTTATTAAGCAATGCATGCCAATTGCCTAACAACGCAGGACCAGACCTCCTCAGCTTAGGGCTGGACCAGGAATACAGAGGGAGACAGACTTTTATACAATAAAATAATTAATCAAATAAAGCCAATTAATTAAAAGGAAGCAATACATTAGGTAATCTGGTTTCTAATTGGAGGAAAGACTAGGGACTTTCCAAATTGAGAAGGGGAGGGTGAACAGGTGCAATTCCTGGACTCAGAAAAGGTGGTATCCCACTCCCCAAGTAGCTGTAAGCAATCAAGGGAACATGGAAACAATAACTGATCAGTATGGGACCAGTTTTCAGATAAGACATAGGGGTTGCTTGAGATATACAATTGTGAGAAAACTCCTTGTTTTCTCACCTTTGGATCAGACCATGTTTCTGGTTCTTGGTTAAGGGTCTTTAAGCCGCAGAGAGAGGTGGTCCGGTTTCCCAACCATGCAGGGCTAGGGTCTAACAATGCAATAAGATTTTCTCTCAATTCTCACAATTGAATAAAGTTTCTCACAAGACAGAAATTGAACTAGACCCATAATTGAATAGAAACTAAGCTAGCTCCATAATTGTCACAAGATGGAGTCGGTGTGGTTCACTCATTTCCCACAATTTACCACTTGCTGTTCCAATTCTCTCACATAGCAAGCATATAATGTGGTGTTGTTGTGTTCATTCATTTATATAAGAAGGTTTGGTGTTGGTTTGCCAATAGTTATATTTAAAAAGGAAGGGAAAAAAAAAAGAATGCCCAGAGAGGAAAAGAAATCTCAGAGAAGAGAAAATTATCCCCTCCAACATTTCAACTTAACACTAAAGTATCTGGGGCACAGGTGGCCCCCCACTTCCACTCATGGGCAAGACCCTCCCTTAATTTCCACTTCTTTGCCACTGCAAAAAGCTTCTATAAATATTTTTGTACAAATAGGTCTTTTTCCTTTTCTTTGGTCTCTTTGGGATAAAGACCTAGTAGTGATATTGCTGGATCAAAGGGTATGGACAATTTTATAGCATTTTGGGCATAATTCCAAATTCTTCTCCAGAATGATTGGACTGGTTCACAACCCCACCAAGAGTACATTAATGTCCCAATTTTTCCACATACCCTCCACGATTTGTCATTTTCCCTTTCTGTCATGTTAGTCAAGCTGATAGGTATGAGGTAATAGCTAAGTGTTGCTTTAACTTACATTTCTCTAATCAATAGTGATTTAGACCATTATTGATCAGAGAAATGCAAATTAAAACAACCTTTGATCCAGCAATACCGCTACCAGGTCTGTATCCCAAAGAGATCCTAAAAAAAGGGAAAATGACCCACGTGTACAAAACTATTTATAGCAGCTCTTTTTGTGGTGGCAAAGAATTAGAAATTGAGGGAATGCCCATGAAAATGGGCTTGCCATCTTGGAGAGGGGGGAGAGAAAAGGAGGAAGGGAGAAAAAATTAGAATTCAAAATCTTATAAAAATGAATGTTTAAAACTATCTTTACAACTATTAAATGTTTAAAACTATTTTTACAACTTTAAAACTAACTTTATTTAAAAATAAAATACTATTTACATTTTAAAAATTCGTTAAAATACATTTAGAACTTTTTTCATGTGATTATTGATAACTTTGAAAAAAAATTTTAAAGAAAAGAACTGGATTCTAAAGGTATATCTATAAATTGAGGAATGGCTTAACAAATTATGATATATGAATATAATAGAATATTACTGTACCATAAGAAATGTCATTTATGTTGTCATAATGGTTGCATTCCTGGTTCTGCTAACTTCACTTTGTATCAGTTAGTCTTTCTATGTTTTTCTGAATTCTTCATATTTATTATTTCTTATTCCCTGTGCTTATTTCTGCATTGAAGTTCCTGAATGTAGAACCATGAATTGAGGGCTGTTTGGAGGATATTTTCAAATTCTTCCTGAAACATCTATACATCTTCTTCAATGAGATATCACTTAAATCACAATAAGCTTCCCAGTGGTCTGATTCCCTACCCTCATTGTGACTATCACAAAGACAAGATGACCAAATATCCCCAAAAATTATGTTCCTGATTGTTTTGGGATGCACAATGAAACCAACTCTGACTATCCCTTTATTCCCTCCAAAAATAACCCAGGATCCTCCTTTCAATTTCTTGTAATGTATTCTAACTTTGTTTATAGGAAGAATGTCAATAAGAATGTGGTTCAGTTCTTCCAGTAGAGGATTAATTTGTTGATCACTGGACAAAGATATCGCTTTGAAAATGCCAACAGTTAATTAATGTTTTGGAAATGGTCTAAGGACCTTGTTATCCTTAGTACCCATGGACCATTCAAGTGAAAATGCTCAACAGGTAGTAGAAGAAGAGAAATCAGGATTATAGAAATTGATTTCCTTTATTCAGCTTCATAGAGAAAATAGTGAAAGCATATGGAACTGGATGAGATCCCCAAAAGAGAGAAAAAGTAAGAGAAGACTGATGACAAAACCTTGAGAAACAGTATTTTATATAGGACTCAGCAAAGAAAAGGAAAGGGTTAAGGAGACAGAAAAAGCGTGTTCAGAGAAATAGGAGGAGATTTAGGATAGTGCTGTATTGTGGAAAGAGAAAAGAGAAAAGTTTTGAAAAGGAAAGATTAACAGTATCTCAAAGAGAATGAGGACTAGGGGGAAAAGATCGTTGAATTTTATTATTAGGAGGTCAATGGGTGACCCTGAAGAGAGAAATTTTAGTAGATGACTAGTGGAAGCCAGATGGCACGGGATTAAGGTAAATGTTAAGGAAAAGGAAGCAATGAGAATGGACCACTCTTTCAGAGGAGTTTGACAATGAAATTATAGAGAACTAAAGGATGGTAGCTCTAGGAGAATTCTGAGTTGTAGGCCTGTAGGGCAGAACTTGTAGCAAAGTGAAAGTTACAAAGAAGTAAAGCTAAGCTTCATGTAAGAAAGAGGAAAAAACTTCCTGGCAATTGTCCTAAAGCCAAATGAGTTGCCCTAATGGAGATCTTCAAGTAAAAGCTTCCCTTTTTGGGGAAGAGGAAGAGGAGATTTTTGTTCAGGTGTAGAATGGACTTCAGAGGGGTCAAACCTGCACCTTGACCCCATGTGGCTGACCCAGACTAAAACATAATTGGGAAATGTCTAACAAAATAAATAAAAGTACAATCCAGCATAGATAATATTAGTTTTTGGTATTCTAAGTCAACATGGGCCCCACTGGGATCCATTTCTATTTGAGTTTGACACCACTGACCATGCCTCTAACTCAGAAATCCTATAATTCTAAAAGGGCTTGTTTTTAGGAAGAGGAAAACTGTCTTATTTGTAAGCAAAAGTCAGTGGGAAAATGAAAGTTGGAAAGGTAAGAGAGAAGGAATAATTGATGAAGGAAGAAGGGAATGAGATTAAGAATATAGATGAATAGTTGACCAAATCCAAAGTTAGCTGAAGGAAAAGAAACATCCATTTAACTTTTTTAAAAATTAATTTAATTGTTTTTAGTTTTCAATGTTCACTTCCATAAGATTTTGAGTTTTAAGTTTTCTTCCCCTTCCTCTCCACCCCCCCTCCCCAAGACAGAGTACATTCTGATATAGGCTCTACCTATACATTCATATTAAGCGTATTTCCCATTTGTCATGATGTAAAGAACAATTAGAACTAATGAGAGAAACAACAAGAACGAAGCAATAAAACAAAACAACGAAGGAAAAGGAGAGCAAATAGTAGTGTGTCAAAGGGTATACACGATTTTATAGCCCTTTGAGCATAGTTTCAAATTGCTCTCCAGAATGGTTGGATCAGTCACAACTCCACCAACAATGCATTAGTGTTCCAATTTTCCCGCATCTTCTCCAGCATTTATCATTGTCCTGTTTTGTCATGTTGGCCAATCTTATAGGTGTGATGTGGTACCTCAGAGTTGTTTTGATTTGCATTTCTCTAATCAATAGTGATTTAGAACATTTTTTCATGTGACTATAGATAGCTTTAATTTCTTCCTCTGAAAACTACCTGTTCAAATCCTTTGACCATTTATCAATTGGGGAATGATTTGTATTCTTATAAGTTTGACTCAGTTCTCTATATATTTTAGAAATAAGGACTTTATCAGAGACACTGGTTGTAAAAATTCTTTCCCAGTTTTCTGCTTCCCTCCTAATCTTGGATGTATTGGCTTTGTTCATGCAAAAACTTTTCAATTTAATGTGATCAAAATTATCCATTTTGCAGTTCATGATGTTCTCTATCTCTTGTTTGGTCATAAATTCTTCCCTTCTCCATAGACCTGAAAAGTAAACTATTCCTTGCTCTCCTAGTTTGCTTATAGTATCAGTCTTTATATCTAAATCCTGTACCCATTTTGACTTTATCTTGGTATAAGTTGTAAAATGTTGGTCTATGCCCAGTTTCTGCCATACTATTTTCCAGTTTTCCTAGCAGTTTTTTTTAAGTGATTTCTTATCCCAGGAACTAGAGTCTTTGGATTTATCAAATAGTAGATTAGTATAGACATTGACTGTTGTGTCTTGCATACCTAACCTATTCCACTGATTCACCACTCTATTTCTTAGCCAGTACCAAGTCGTTTTGATGATTCATCCATTTAACTTTAATGTCTGTGGGCAACAAGTGAAGCCTGTAACATGGAGTACATTTAATCCAGAGAATTTGATCAAAAGACAGAACAATTTTTACTTTTCCATATACCTACTACTTCTTCCCAGACTTCTCAGATAATGGGAATATAGGAATGCAATCCACTATATTAGACAATTATCTACTGGATAGTGCTGAAGAAAAAATATAGGGGAAAAATATATTGCTTTAAATAGGAGTTTAGAATCTGGTAGATTTGGTACTGTTTTACATAAGCAGCTAAGTGGCACAATGAATAAAGGGCTGGACCTAAAGTCAAGGAGATCTGAATTCAAACCCAATCTCAGACATTTACTAGCCATGTAACCTTGGGCAAGCCACTTAACCTCTGTTTGCCTAAAAACAAATCCTTTTATTAGGGGGATTTGTTCTGGGAAGTTTAGATTCAGTCAAAGGGCTGCACTTGAGGACCTAGAGGGCCACATGTGGCCTTGAGGCTACAAGTTCCCCACCCCTGGCTAAATCTATTAGAGAAGGAAATGGACGGCAAACAACTTGGATATCTTTGCTAAGAAAACTCCATGGACAGTATGATCTACAAGGTCATGAAGAATCAGACGTGACTAAATAACAACAAAGGTGCTATTATCACCCCCATTTTACAGGTGAGGAAACTGAGGCAGACAGAGGTTAAGGACTTGCCCAGGATCACACAGATAGTGTCTGAAGTTAGATTTGAACTCAGGTCTCCCTAACTCCACACTCTCTCTCCACTGCACCACCTAGCTGCCTCCAAATGTACAAAATAAAATACATAGGGCTACAAAGTAAATCAATTATATTGAAATTAAATTATCAAAATGTTTTTAAGAGTACAGAGATCCCAGTTTAAGAATCCCTGTCATAATCATTTTGAAAAGCATACTGCCTTGTACATCCTAAGCTCGGAATAAATACCTGTCAAATTGAATTGAATTGAAAAACAACTCTGCCCTTATTTGTGTCTTTGTGAATTTGGTTTTTAGAAGATTAGGATGTTAGTTCTTTTGAATATCATAAAACTCCTATGTATCTCCTATTTCACTTCATATCCTATTTCCTTTATGAAGCTTTTACATGTGAAAAATATTATTATATGTCATAGCATCTTTTCTCTGACAGCACATTTCCTCAGGTAAGTAGGCCACTGCACCGTAGGCCCTCACTATCAGTTCAGATAAAATGCATTAAAATACAAGGCAATCCTGCTTTCTCCCATATTAGATGAATCCACTGGGTTACTATGTGCAGTCAACTTCAGAGACCATTGATGTGCTAAGTGGGTTACAGAATTTGCAGGCTCTGTTTTCTGATCCCCATATTCTAGAAGCTTACATTCAAAAGTAGGTATGGATTAGGTCTCCTTCCCACCCTGGCAAGATAAAGCTTTAGTGATAAAATTGTCTGGTTTTTCACATACATTTCAGTGTTAATGGATAGACTTGTAGTTCAGGAGAATTTTTGGGCTCTCAATTTGCAGCTTGGTTGGGGAGGAAAGTTTGTGAATTATTATGTTAGCAGCCAAGTAACACTGATTGCTTCCCAATAGAAACAGGAAGCTGGAGTACTTGTTATTCCTCAGGTATAGCTGACTCACATCCATTCAAACTCCATCTAGCACTCATTATGAGAATGTTTTTGGCAACACTTTTACAGTAGGACTTTTTTTGTGGGTTTTTTTTTGTTGTTGTTTTCACATGTTCTTTTTTTATTTAAGAGAGGTAGCTAATGGAAAGAGCATTGGATATACAATCAGAAGAGCTGGTGTTGTAATCAGGCCTAGTCTTTCCTTGATGGTCTCTGATTTAACCATACCCTCTTCCTCTGTCAGGCACTCTCTGTCTTTTCTGGAACCTCCATGCTAAAACTTCCATATCTTCCAAATCCCTGCTAATTGGCACTTTCCTGCCTGTGACTTCAGGGGTAAATAACCAGTTAGACATGCCTGAATGAGATCCAGACCTTCTCTATGAGTCACAGGAGTTCCTCAGTATCACTTATCTGCCCTGATACATGAAGTGCTAACTGGAGTGGCAAGAGCTTGCTGTAATGATGCACAAGATGATCATGGACTCTCTCCTTCTTCCTTGGTGCCCAAGGCCCCTTCCAAATTCTTATGACACTTTTCCTTCAAGGGACTGTGACTGAACCCCTTTATACTACTTTTTGAGATTCTAGTTGCATTTCTTGGTCACGCCTCTTCTCCTATACAGCCCTCCCTACCTTATTCCCCTTAATGTCTCCAGTTGATCTACATAGCCTTCCCTAGTGAGTTAAAAGCAAGAATTAAGGCCTATTTCTTTCAGTATTGACCACCTCATGGCTTACATTGATAGAATGATTTATAATGGGATTCAGTATCTTGATCCATAACTATTACTACTGTCTCTTGGGAATCTAATACTTGGATTATATAAGAACAGAAATCAGTTTATAAGACTATGGATTGACCATTTGACATTTCACCTTGGCTTTGCACTGTCTCAAAGTCCATGTCAGCTGGCAAGCCAGGGCAAGGGCTTGAGCTCCTCCTCCTCTGGTTTGTGTTTATCTTTATTAATGCAGCAACTTACCTTTACCTGTCAATCTACTCAATGGAACCACAAAATCTATACCTCTGGAACTCACAAGGTCACCTCCTATCTTGGACATGCCCACCTCAAGAATTATGTTCAGTCACTCAGGAAAAGAAACACAAATCAGAAAAGGAATCCAGGAGTCCTGTCAAAAGGTTGCCTACTTGAGCCCATGTTCTACTTAGGAGCAGCCAGCCAATGGCCAGGATGAAGACTACTGCCAATCCCCCACCTCCAGTTAGAAGTCTAGATACAGAGAACACTACTTGCCACATGGAAAAGTTGAAAAAAAAGAGTGAGTCAAAAAACGTCTCTTCTATTCAACTGATGCAGCATCTCACCCTTTTCCTGCTGCTGTGAGGCAGGGGGAGAACAGGAGAACACCCAGCATTCACCACATATCATACCAAAATTCTAAATCTTGAGGGTTTCTTCCAGGTCTAAATCTATGATTCTAGAATCCTTTTAGTACTACATAACCACAAGGTGCCAAGGATGCTGTCTACATAGGTGGTTGGCTAGAAGCAGGAAAGTCAACTTTGAATATATTCTATGAGAAATTACAATGTTCTTTTAATGACCTTGTGGAAGAAAAATATTCAGTGCCCCTGAGTTTGAGGCACAAGTTGGTCAGATATAAATTTTTTAATTAGAGTGCTTTAATTTTAAGCATCTGCTTTAAGGCGAGAGAAATCCATCTTTCCTTCAAAAATTTAACTGACAGAACCCAGTTTCAAGTTGCAGTTTATTATGTTCTCAAACAAAGATAAAATTCCACCATGAGATAAAGCATAGCTACAGACCTCAGACGAAAGTTGACAGTTTCAATTCCTCAAACAGGCCAACAGTCACTTCAAATATCACTGCATCCCAGAAAACCATTTTCCTGAATCAAGCCATCTTTGTCAAGGGTAGAGATAGGTAATGAACTTAGATTAAGGTGTACTCACTCTGAATTTCCTTAATCTAATGAAATTCTCAAGGAGTTCAGAATTTATTTTTTAGGAATTGGTAGTTAAAGAAAGACTGATCGAGATCAGACCAAAGTAATATCATATTATTATTATTTTGTCTTGTGAAACCTAAAGAGAAAATAGGGTATGTGGGGTGAGGTGGAGGAGGGAAGGGAATTCATTATATTTCCACAACCCTAAATGTCTCCCTGAAATGAAGAACCCTCTTTTTAATATCAATATTTTTCTAGTGGTAGATAGCTGCAGGACATGAAAAACTAGAGTCTCTGAAGAACTGAAAATAAGCTACCACCCAGAGGGCAATGGAGATGCTCACAATGGTGGAAGCAAGCTGCAGCACATTACAAATAAGAAATTATGAAGAAGTGGGAGAAAAAGATGTTATTAAAGAAATAATGAGCAGAAAAGAAGAGAGACTAGACTGGTTATGCTTAAGGGATACCTGATGAACAACCTGTGTGTTGAAAAAATGGTGTGTGGTTTTTGTTTTTTTGGGTTTTGGTTTTTTTTTTTTTTTTGGTGAGGGCAATTAGGGTTAAGTGACTTGCCCAAGTGTTATGTGTCTGAGGCCAGATTTGAACTCAGGTCCTCCTGACTCCAGGGTGAGTACTCTATCCACTACACCACCTAGCTACCCTACGTACTGAGAAAATGAAGAAAGCTCCCAGCGTATTGTGCGGATCCCCTGGGTCAGACTTATGGGAAGACGGGAACAAGGGTTTTGTTTGTTTTTTTCATGGGAAGGGCAAGTTTCTGTATTATTTGATGGAAATATCCATATAATGGGGCATCGAGGTGGTACAATGGATAGGGTACTGGGCCTTCAGTCAGGAAGACCTGAGTTTAAATCTGGCCTCAGACACTTACTAGCTGTACTAGGACCTGGGCAAGTTACTTTCCCTTGTTTGCCTCAGTTTTCTCATCTGTAAAATGAGCTAGAAAAGGAAATGGCAAACTACTTCAGTGTCTTTGCCAAGAAAACCCCAAATGGGTTCACAATGAGTCAGACATGGCATTAACCCATATAATGGATTTATTTGAGTAAATGAAAAGCTCTGCATTTGACTTAAAATGATATCAAGCACAGCACGGGAGAAGTGGGACTTTGTCATCAACAAGAAAGTCTAAGAGATCTAAGTTGACTCCAGTTCGTTAGGGTTTGACCTGGCTGACAAAAAGCGAATGTGACTTTAACAGAAATGTCTTTTGCAAAACAGAGGAAGTGACCCATTGACTTATTCTTTAAAGTTTCTGAGGGGAATTTTAGGACAGATGAGTGGAAATAACCGAGGTTTCAGGTTTTTGGCTCAAAAGAAGGCAGTTTTTTTGCCACGATTTCCTGATTTCTAGACCCTGGCTAGATTTAATACCATGATGATTGCTAAAACCCTAGCCCTTGAGTTGCTGCTCTGGGAACCAACTACCCTGATTATTTTGCTCATTTATTATTCTTCTGGAATAGAGAGCATACTTATTTTGCTCAATAAAGAAAAGGTTGGTTGTTGTTTTGAATACAGAGAAAATTAACATCAAAGTTGGAGGAAATAAATAATGATGGAATATCTTAATGTTACAGTTTTTTTTTAAAGTAAATTAATTACTTCAATAATTTACTGCTATCAGGAAGGTAAGCATCTTGTTTAAGACTGAACAGCTACAATAGGGAATTTGAGCCCAACCTTTCAGGCTCTGAAGCCAACTTGTTATCTATGACTCTACAATGCTGAGGCACTTCTCAGATAGTATATATCATGGAGCCGGCACTGATTTGCATTGCCAAAGGGCACTTCCTCATTGGGGATTTCTTATACTAATGAAATCACAGCTACTGGCCAAAAACAAATTAAAAAAACATTGAATTCAATGATGTTATTTGGTAAGGACATAAGAAAGGAAAATACTTCATACATTTAATTATATCTTGATGTTTTATTCTTGATCTAGATTACACTGCCTTGAAGGGACATATCCCAATTTCTCAAAGTCTCTATGAAGTGGTTTCTAAGTTTCTGCTGGCCATCTCCTGAGATTTGGCCTTCTAATTCCAATATTCACTCCATTTTAGTACAATTTGGAACACCACAAGGAGGCAGACTAAAAGCTTATCAGTCTGTCCCTTGTTCTTATGATCAGTCTCCATTGGGACACAGAGTCATAGACTAGGTCAGAGGTCAAATCAATATACATTTATTAAGAGCCTACTGCCTATTATGCACCACCTACCTTGCTAAGCATGCAAAGAAGGACAAAACCAGTCCCTGCCTCCCCTAGGACATGTAGAAGCAAAATACGACATCCTGGTTGGAGCCTGAGACACGTAATAAAATGACACTATTATTAACACATCTGTTTGACATCTTGAAATAGCTTCCCACTCCCAGGTAGAAAAAGCTTTTTGCAAAGCCATAGGAATTTTGCTACATTCAACAGGAAACAAATATAATTGTAAATGGCTCTGGTTTTCCCCAAGTGGAAGGAAAATGAACATTAGCTGGACATTAGCCAAAGGGACTAGAGAGATCAAACAGAGAACATGTTGTAAACTATTGACCTAAAACACTTACAAAAGCAAATGCAATTTGCAGAAAGGATACAGAGCTGGGTACCATATGGACTGGATAGTTCCCAAGTCCCATGTAGAACATTCAGTTGTGGTTCAGTCGTTTTCAGTCATGTCTGACTCTTTGTGACCCCACCTGAGGTTTTCTTGGCAAAGATACTGGAGTGGTTTGCCAATTCCTTCTTTAGCTCATGTTACAGATTAAAAAACTGAGGCAAACAGGGTTAAGTGACTTGCTCAAGGTTGCACCGAACACAAAAATAGTTTACAAGTACTTGGGAATGTCTCATGGAAATAGGTGAATGATTCTGATAAATAGAAACTTTAGCTTTCTTTTTTAATAATAGCTAGCTTTGATATAGTGCTTTGAAGTTTGCAAAGTGCTTGATACTTGTTAATTCACTTGATCTTCAGGACAACCTTGTGAGGTAACTGTTATTATTATATTTTCTTTTGAATACTTTGTAGGAGCTACTCCAAGTAATTATCTGTGATAATCTGAGGCTTTATGGGAATTCAGTTATATACAGTTATTCATTCCACATCACAACTTTCCCCATCGAGGTTTCAATATATTGTGGATTGGCATAAGAAATTAAATAGGAACTTGGGGGGAGTTTTGCGGAAGCCACAGATGACACAGAGTCCATGACCAAATACTTAAGCCAAAATTTAAAATAAGGTACTGTAAACATACCATAAAAGAAAAAGAAAAAAATCAGACTTCTCTGATATGAGGGAAGGACCAAAAATTTTTCCTCCAGTTTTCCAGATCAAGGGGCACCAATAGGGATAACTGTACATCACAGAGAGGAAGGAAAACTGGTAGGGGGTGGGGTGGGTAGGGAAGAAAACAAACAAAGAGACAGAAACATGCCTAGAATCAAATTGATTTTAAGAATCATAACATTGAAAGTTTTATAGATGAAAGGGACCTTAGAGATCATTTAATCCAACCTCTTCATTTTCAAAGTATCTTTGCAATCTTGAAGAATCACTCAAATCTCTCAATAGAAAAGGATGATTTGATATTGTCTCCAAAGGTAAAGATCCACGGAGCTTCTAATCCAGGCCTACATAGAAGTGTGTAGGCCATACAGCTGAGTCAATGCCTCTTTAAGGATATTTCTCCACTGTCTGGGTTCCTGTTCTCCCACTCAGGACAACTAAGTTTTTAAGAGATATGTGTGGGGCAACAGTTAGAAAACCCCTTTATTTGCTTGTGTGATAGTCATATTCTCATGCCTTGGTTTTGTTTTTCTGAGGACTGAAAACATCAGAGATTTTCACTTTTTCTGCCTAACCAGAGTAGTACAATGGAACTCTGGGAAAGGGATGGATATTGTACTCTTCTATATTCCTGGATGTATTTTTTTTTTTCAGCCAAAGACGAGGTTTATTAGAACATCCGTCATATTGGGCAGACTCTTAAGGAGTTTGAACATTAATGAGCTAGTGGCTAGATTATAAGAATCTGAGCAGTGGCTAGATTTTAAGAATCTAAGCATCTTAATGGGTACAAGATGGATCTTATATACAGAAAAACTATGGGAGGGATCTAGGAGTGACCAAGTAGTCTATGAGGTAATAGAATTCCAGGGACTTGGACCATAAAGCCAAGAGAGAATGGAACCTAGATAGGATTAGGGGTGGGAAGTGGCCTGGGGCCATAGAGAGGTAAGACAATGGTGGGCTAGGTTAGTTTAAGGGTAGAACTAAAGGTAACAGAGATTGGGTGTAGGCAATAGCACAAGGCCAGTTGATGGGATTATAGCCTCAGGCAAATGCCAGAGATTTGGCCATGTGGGAAAGTCCAGGGTTTTTCCTTTTTGAGGTCTAGATTCCATCCTCATAATTCCCCCTTCAAACAAATGGGTCCCAAATTCTTTTGGGGTAAGGGGTGAAGGTCTTGGCTTCTGAAACTGCTTTCTGCTGGCAAGGGGCATAGAGCTGTCCCTGCCTTGAGGGAGTCCCAAAGAGGAGGTTGCCTGGAATGGAAAGGTTGCATCCAGAGAATGATGGGGAGACATTAGCTGGCACCAGCTGTTTGCTACCAACTGTAGTTGAATAGGCTATAGTCTGGAAGACACAAATCTGACAGAAAAGACTGCAGGGCCCAAATGACAGGATAAAACATCCTTAGCTCTGTTTGGATTCAGATAATTCAGTTTTCCAACCATGCTGCATCAAATCCACCTCATCGCCAGACTCAGGAATAGCCAGGTGGGTAACATTCCTTTTCAAAAGAACATAATGGGGAAACCGAGCCAGGAGGATCCCATCTTAGATGAGGCTAAAATTGTCCTTTCAGCTTTTCCCAATGCTGACTTCCCACCAGTATCACATTCTCTGAGTAGCTTGTGGCATTTCTCTCAGATGGTGGATTATTGATTATCAATGAATGATTATGACTGGATGTATTTTTAAGTTGCAGCCTCTGCCTCTGTCTCTATTATTCCAATTGTAATTTACTATTTGTTGTTCAGTCATCTTCAGTTATGTCTCACTCTTCATGACCTCATTTGGGGTTTTCTTTGCAAAGACACTGGAGTGATTTGCCATTTCCTTCTCCAGCTCATTTTATAGAGGAAGAAACTGAGGCCAACAAGGTCACACAGTTAGAAAGTGCCTGAGGCCAGATTTGAACTCAGAAAGATGAATCTTCCTGACTCCAGACACAGTAGCTATAACATTGAGTGAGTCTCAAAATTCATAATATTTTAAAATTCTGAATAAAATTGATTTGAAAATAAGATTTTTTAGAAATCTTATCCTCATGTTAGTGGTAGTAGGCATTTCTTTCAAGTGTCATTTTAAAAAAGATTTTACCACTACTTACCTCACAGGATTGTTTGAGCAAAATGTTTTGTGACCCTTAAAGTGCTACAGATACGTAAATTGGTGTTAATAACTTTGTGAATTGAAATAATCTGTCCCACTTTTATCCTCCGTATTTTGGATACATATTTGTTCTTTTGGATACATATTTGTTGATACATTTTTGGAGGAGTCTGCATCTGTATTTTATCAATGTAAAGAATTTTTTGTGTGCAAACCTACACCTCTATAGATGGAGGTAAGCAATTCATCTGTAATGCTGTCTTAGGGAGTTGCCTGCTATCACTGAGAAGTGCCCGTGATCACATAACTAGAATGTGTCAGGTAAGACTTGAACCCACATCTTCCTGATTCCAAGGCGGATCCCTTATTAGTTACATCGGGCTGCCTTATTTTTTTTGTTTTTGGTTTTTCAGGGGGGAGGGGTTTTGGGGACAATGGGATTAACTGACTTGCCCAGGGTCACACAGTTAGTAAGTGTGTGAGGGCAGATTTGAACTCAGGTCATCCTGACTCCAGGGCCGATGCTCCATCACTGCCGCTTCACTGCCCCCAGGCTGCCTTTCATGCCTCTCAATTATACCAGACTATCTCCTTTAGGACAGTCTTTGGCAGTAAGACAAAGTTGTGTTCTACTTGATGTCCAAAGAATTCATGTTTTATTATTAATACGCCTTATCTACAAGGAATATGTTCCTCCATGCTAAGTGAGTTCAATATTACTCAAGATATAGGACCAACTTTTCAAAATGTCAACCTCACTACCATATTCGTTTATCATAAAGATGTGTCCAATTGTTCTCTGAAAAGCTCACCTTCAACACACACACACACACACACACACACACACACACATACAAATGAGCTGCAATATTTTTGAAATCAGCACTCCGTTTGTGATAAATTGAGTAGTTTCTAACAAAGAGTGCCATTCTTCAATGATTAGAGAGAAAAATAGTAATTATACTTTTAACTACCTGCATGAGTTATTAATTATCTAACATGTAATAATCTATTAGTTCATTTTTTTCTTCCTAGATTTATGTTTCCTATTTCCACAGGATGCCCTCCACCACTTTACTACTTTTGTCAATGGATTTTAAACTGGAATAAATTTACATTTGCTATAGCAACCATCCTAGCACTGGTAGAAGTCTAGGCTTGTTAGCATCTCTTTAAGTTTCCTTATCTTGGTAGGACACTTTAATTGGAATTCTGATGTATTACTCCAAAATGCTTGATGGGTTTACAACATGTGGCAGTTCCTCTTGGAAGACTCTTCCAGATGTGTAGCACTGATATACTTCAAATAAGGAGTGACAGTCTTACAAAGAGGCAACATAAAGTTCATACAGTCTCTAGGCTGTTCTGATGACTATAAGCCTGTTTTTTGTTTAATGTTTTTTTTTCTCTCTAGCTTAGTTTCTTCTTTCCATGTACCATGTAGTTAGCAAACCAAAGTCAGTTTCCAGAATGACCAGGGAAATGTTTTTCAATACATTTCCAAACAGATGTTGTTGTTGTTGCTGCTACTGTTGTTGTTGTTGTAGATGAATTGTTCCATACATATCCAACTCTTTGGTACTCCTTTTGGGGTTTTCTTGGCAAAGATACTAGAGTGGCTTGCTATTTTCTTCTCCAGTTCATTTTATAGATGAGGAAACTGAGGCAAACAGGGTTAAGAGACTTGCTCAGAGGCACGCAGCTAAAGTGCCTGAGCCCAGATTTGAACTCGTGAAGTTCAGTCTTCCTGACTTCAGGTCCTGCAGCCTATCCACTTTACCACCTAGTGCTAACATTTACCATCTCAGTATGTATTCATTAATATATATATACAAGGAAGGACAGAGCCAAGATGGTAGAATAATGCCAGGGACTTGCCTAAGCTCTTCCAAATTCCCCTACAAACAACATTAAAATAACACCTCAAAATGAATTCTGGAGCAGTAGACCAAACAAAAGGATGGGGTAAAACAATTTTCCCACACAAGACAACTTTAAAGGTCAGCAAAAAAAAATCTGTCTCACCCAGAGGAGAATGGAATACAGTCCAGCACAAGCTATGCCTCAACAAACTAACAGAAGGTCTTGGGGGCTACTGAATTTACAGCAACTTCTGGAGCTCTCAGCCTACAGATGGCAAGGGGGCTTGCAAAACTAGTCAGAAGGAAATTGCAAGAGACCCTTTACTGGCACTGGGTGAGGACTCTGTTGCATTGCCAATATATGGATCTGGGTTGCAGTGCCAGGGTAAGGAGGAGAACTAGCAGGATCAAGGACCTTGGAAAACTTCCAGGGCTGAAAAAAAGTGCTTGTGGTTACTTACAGGCTAGAGCACATGCCAGAAAAGCAACACCTCTCCCTAGATCACACCACCTTGGAAGAACTGAAATTTAAAGATGTCCTAGCTCTAACAGCAACATGAAAAACCTGAAGCTTGGGACAGTGTACTCTCTACCCTGGAAGCAGAGCCCAACTTTAACATAAAGGTAAAAGCTTAAAAAAAAAAAGGTGGAAAATGAGCAAACATTAAAAAAAAAAACCTGACCATAGAAAGTTATTTTGGTGACAAGAAAGATCAAAACACAAACTCAGAAGAAGACAATGAGATCAAAGCAGCTATATGCAAAGCCTCAAAGTAAGATGTAAATTGGTCTCAGGCCTTGAAAGAGCTCAAAAAGTATTCTAAAAATCAAATAAGAGAACAATTTAGAACTCTGCCCAAAGGGCTATAAAAATGTGCATACCCTTTGACCCAGCAATAGCACTTCTAGGCCTATATCCCAAAGAGATCATAAAAACAGGAAAAGGACCTACATGTACAAAAATATTTATAGTAGTTCTTTTTGTGGTGGCAAAGAATTGGAAATTGAGGGGATGCCCATCAGTTGGGGAATGGCTGAACAAGCTGTGGTATATGAATATAATGGAATACTATTGTGCTATAAGAAATGATGAACAGGTTGACTTCAGAAAACCTGGAAAGACTTGTATGGTCTGATGCTGAGTGAAGTGAGCAGAACAAGGAGAACGTTGTACACAGTAACAGCCACGTTGTATGATGGCTAATATTGATAAACTTAACCCTTCTCAGCAATACAAGGATCTAAGACATCTCCAAAGGCCTTGTGTTGGAAAATGCTGTCCACAAAGAAGAAAGAACTATGGAGTTTGAATGCAGATCAAAGCATACTATTTGCTACTTTTTTCTTCTGTTGTGTTTTGTTTCCTCTTTCTGGTGGCTCCTCCTATTGGTTCCAATTCTTACTTACAACATCACTAATGTGAAAATATGTTTAATAGGAATGTATATGTATAGCCTATATCAGGTTGAGTGCCATTTTGGGGAGGGAGGGGGAGAAAAATTTAAAACTCAAAAGCTTATGGAAGTGATTGTTGATAAATCAAAATAAATTAATAAAAAAAGTCTAAAAAGTCAAATAAGAGAAACAGAGGAAAAATAGGGAAAAGAAATAAAAGTGATATAAGAAAGAGTCAACAGCTTGATAAAGGAGGTGCACAAAAAATACTAAAAAAAAAATAACACCTTAAAAAAACAGATTAGGTCAAATATTAAAAGAGACACAAAAATCCACTGAAGAGAAAAACTTTTTGTTTGTTTGTTTTTTAGGCAATTGGGGTTAAGTGACTTGACCAGGGTCACACAGCTAGTAAGTGTCAGGTGTTTGGTCTGAGGCTGGATTTGAACTCAGGTCCTCCTGACTTCAGGGCCAGTGCTCTATCCACTGCGCCACCTAGCTGCCCTGAGAAAGACTTTTTAAAAAACAGAATTATCCAAATGGAAAAAAGAGGTACAAAAATTCACTGAAGAAAATTCATTGAAAGTTAGAATTAGGCAATTAGAAGCTAATGAGACATCAAGAAACAATAAAACAAGATCAAAAGAATGAAAAAATAGAAGAAAATGTGAAATATCTCATCTGAAATACAACTGACCTGGAAAATAGATCAAGGAGAGATAATTTAAGAATTTTTGGTACCTGAAAGCCATGATCAAAAAAAGAGTCTAAACATCACCTTTCAATAAATTATCAAGGAAAACTGCCCTGATATTCTAGAACCAGAGGGTAAATAGAAATGGAAATACTCTACCTATCACCTCCTGGAAGAGATCCCAAAATGAAAATTCCCAGCAATATCATAGCCAAATTTCAGAGCTCCTGTATTGCAAGCAACCAGAAAGAAATAATTTAAATATTATACAACCACAGTCAAGATAGCTCAAGATTTAGCAGCTTCTACATTAAAGGATTGGCAGACTTGGAATATGATATTCCTGAAGGCAAAGGAGGATTATAACCAAGAATCATCTATTCACAAAAATTGAGTATAATCCTTCATGGGGAAAAATAGATATTTAATGAAATTGAGGACTTGCAAGCATTCCTGATGAAAAGACCAGAGCTGAATAGAAATTTTGACATTCAAACATAATTCAAAAAGAAGCATAAAGAAATAAACAGAAAAGAGAAATCATAAAAGATTAAATAAAGCTAAACTGTTTACATCCTACGTGGAAAGTAGATATTTGTACCTCCTGAGAACTTTTTTTCTTTATTAGGGCAGTTAGAAGGTGTATACATAGACAGAGGGCATAGGTATATGTTGACTATAATGGGATGACATTAAAAAATTAAATTAAAGGGCAAGAAAAGGGGATGCATTGGGAGAAGGAGGAAGGGAGGGGTAAAATAGGGTAAATTAACATGAACAGGCATGAAGGAGCTTTCAAAGTGGATGGGGGGAGGGTGTAATGGGCAACATTTGATTCTTACTCTCAAGTCAGATCTGAGCAATTGAAAAAAAATAATTAAAATTAATTAAATAATTAAAAAATATTAATTGCTCATGGGTAGGTTCAGCCAATATAATAAAAATGACAATCTTACCTAAATGAATTTACTTATTCAGTTCTATACCAATGAAATTACCAAAAAGGTACTTTATAAAGCTAGAAAAAATAATAAGAAAATTCATCTGGAAAAACAAAAGGTCAGGAATATCAAGGGAATTAAAGGAAAAAAAATCAAAAGAAGGTGGTCTTGACATGTCAGATCTCAAACTGTATTATAAAGTGATAATCATCCAAAAAAAAAAAAATCTGGTTCTGCCCAGAGTGATAGATCAGTGGAATAGATTAGATAGACAATATATAGTAGTAAATAACTGTAGTAATCTAGTGTTTGGTAAATACAAAGATACAAGAATTTGGGACAAAAACTCACTATTTGACAAAAACTGCTAGGAAAACTAGAAAGCAGTTTGACAGAAAGTAAATATAGACTAACATCTCACACTGTATACCCAGAAAAAGTAAAAATGGGCACATGATTTAAACATAAAGGGTGATATCATAAGCAAATCAAGAGAACATGAAATCATTTACCTGTCAGATCTATACATAAAGGAAGGATTTGTGACCAAATGAGAGATAGAGAGCATTGTGAGATGTAAACCACATAATTTTGATTATATTACATCTAAACATTTTTGCACAAACAAAACTAATGCAGCCAAGGTTAGAAGAAAAACAGAAGGGGGCAACTAGGTGACGCAGTGAATGGAGCACCGACCCTGAAGTCAGGAGGACCTGAGTTCAAACCTGGCCTCAGACCAAACACTTGACACTTACTAGCTGTGTTACCCTGGGCAAGTCACTTAACCCCAATTGCCAAAAAAAAAGGAAAACAAAGCTGGTGGAAAATTTAACAGCAAGTGTCTCCGATAAAGGTCTCATTTCTCAACTATATAGAGAACTGAGTCAAATTTATAAGAATACATGTCATTCCCTAATTGATAAATGGTCAAAAGATATGAATAGGCAGTTTTCAGAAGAAGAAGAAATTGAAACTGTCAATAGTCAAAAGAAATAAAATATTCTCAGTAATAATTGGAGAAATGCAAATTAAATCAACTCTGAGGTGCGACCTCACACCTATCAGAGTGGCTCACATGACAGAAAAAGAAAATGACAAGCGCTGGAGGAGATGTGGAAAAATAAAGACACTCATGCATTGTTAGTGGAGTTTTGGAGAATATGCCAAGTATTCTGGAACTATACCCAAAGGGCTACAAAACTGTGCAAACCCTTTGACCTGTATCCCAAAGAGATTTTTTTTTATAAGAAGAAAGAAAAGCAACTATTTGTACAAAAATATTTATAGCAGTTCTTTTTGTGATGGTAAAGAATTAAAAACTTAGCAGATGCCCATCAATTAGGGAATGGCTGAACAAGTGATGTATGATTATGATGAAATACTATTGTGCTATAGGAAATGATGAACAGTATGCTCTCAGAAAAACCCGGCACAACTTACATGAACTGATACAGAGTGAAGTGAGCAGAACCAGAAAAACATTGTACATAGTAACAGCAATATTGTTTGATGATCAACTATGAATGACTTCTTGCTGTTCTCAGCAATACAATGATCCTAGAAAATTCCAAAGGACTAACAATGAAAAATGCTATCCACCTCCTGCTGAAAGAACTGATGAAGTCTGAATGCAGATCAAAGTATACTACTTTTCATTTTATCTTTGTTGGGGGGGGGGTTGGTCTGTGTTTTCTTTCACAACATTATTAATATAGAAATATGTTTTACATGATTGCATGTAAACCTTTGCATGATATTGCATGATAACCTTTATCAAATTGCTTGCTATCTTGGGGAGGGAGGAGGGGAGGAAGGGAGAGAGAGAATTTGGAACTCAAAATTTTTTTAAAATGTTTAAAAATTGCCTTTACATGTAATTGGAAAAAACATTCATATATATGTGTGTGTGTGTGTGTGTGTGTGTGCATGTGTATGTGTGTGTATATGCACATAGAAGCATGTATTAAGTGCTTATTATATACCAGAGACTGGTACATAATGCTGAGGATACAAACAGTCCCTACCCTAAAAGAGCACACTTAATAATCGGAGAGACCACACATAAATAAATAAGTACATACAAGATATATAAAGAAGTATAAGGAATGTAACCTTAAAGGGGAAAGCTCAAGTACCGGGCAGACTGGAAAGGCCTCTTGTAGCATGGGGCATTTGAGCAGAGAATGAAAAGAAGCCAAGGATGTCATGAGCTAAAAGCAAGAAGGAAAAAGATTTCAGGCATGGGGGACAACCAGTGCAAAGACACTATTGAGATAGGAGATGGAGTGTCTTGTGGAAAGAAGAGCAAATCAGTTAGTATCAATGAACTCTACAATGCAGGAAGGAACATAAAAGTATGAAAAGAATACAAAGGTAGGAAGGGAATGTAATGAGCTTTCAATGCCAAAAATAGGACTTTATATTTATTTGTAGAGATAATAAAGAGCCTCTTCAGCAGGAGGGTGATATAGTCAGACTGATGCTTTAGGAAAATCACTTGGGCAGCTGTGTAGATGTAGAATTGCAATGGGGAGATCCTTGAGCCAGGAGGACCAAGGATGAAGGCATTTCAATAGTCTAGGCAAGAGATAACAGAACCTGAACTAGGATGGTACCTGTGTGAATAGAGGGAAGGGAACATACAGAAGTAACGTTAAGGCAGAAATGAAAATTTCTGATTGGATCTCTGGAGTAAGTTAGAGTTGAGAAGGACTCCAAGACTGCCAACCTCAGAAACAAGGAGGGTCTGGCTCTTGTCAACATTCGGGAGGTTCAGAAGAGGGAGGGTTTGGGGGGCAAAGATAATTAGTTTAATTCTGGACAAGTTGAGTTTGACGTTCCTCCAATACAGGAGTAATTAGTAATTCAATCTACCGAAATTAGTAGCTAGTTGGACATGTGGGATTGAAGCTCAGAAGAGAGCTTAGGACTGGATGTACAGATTTTCAAATCATCACCATATCAATGATAACTGAACCCATGGGAGATGAAATACGTTGATATACAGTGATACAATGCTTTCAGGTTGGCAAAGTGCTTTTTAGGCACCTAGGTGGCATAGTGGATAGAGTTCAGGGCCTGAAGTTATGAAGTCTCATCTTCCTGAGTTCAAATTTGGCCTCAGACACTTGCTGTGCGACCCCGAGCAAGCCACTTTACCCCATTTGCCTCAGTTTCTCCATTTGTAAAATGATCTGGAGAAAGAAATGGCAAACCACTCCAATATATTTGCCAAGAAAACCCCAAATGGGATCACAGAGAGTTGGGAAGGACTGAAAAAAAAGG
Organism: Vombatus ursinus; assembly: GCF_900497805.2. Classification (NCBI taxonomy): domain Eukaryota; kingdom Metazoa; phylum Chordata; class Mammalia; order Diprotodontia; family Vombatidae; genus Vombatus; species Vombatus ursinus. The sequence continues at coordinate 1,199,852 of NW_020954655.1, forward strand.
CTGAACAACAACAACAAAAAGTGCTTTTTACATGCATTATTCCTTTGGTAAAAATCTCAAATTAAAGATATATCTCACAAATGGGAAGGTCTTAGTTATCTGAAGTTATCTATAGCATAATGCCCTTAATAGAGCTGCAAAGAACCTTCAAGATCATCTAATTTCACACTCAATTTTTATAGATTAGAAACTGAGACCCAAAGAGGTTGTGACTCCCCATCCTATAGCAGATTAATTACTAGCAGATTGAGGCCCAAAGCTGAGGTCTAAATTAGGAAAAATTTTTATATAGTTGACTCTCCATAAATTGTTTTGTTTCTAGTATCTGGTTCATATCAGTCATCTAAGAAATCCCGCATCCTTATGCTGTAGTGGGCTCAATGTTGATAGCTTCCTAGACCTGAAGTCAGAAAGACTTGAGTTCTAATTTGGTCTGCGGCCCTAGGCAAATCATTTAACATCTGCCTACCTCAGTTTTTTCATCTGTAAAGATGAGGATAATAATAGCACCTACCTCTCAGGGTTATCCTGAAAATGGGATATTTATAAAGTGCTTTGCAAACCATAAAATGATATTTAAATGCTAGTTTCTATCATCATCATCATCATCATCATCATCATCATTATTAACCCTCTGCAAGTCTTTTCCAAATTCTCTTTAAAATCTAGCATAGCTAAGAAGTAATTATAAGACTTAGTTCGTATATGGGAATTATAGAACACAAGAAATCAGTTCATGACTGGAGGCCCACCATCCACCATGAAATGACAGTTTAAGTTCTCTTGTTTTTTTAGAAAGTCCTCATTACTTACACCTCTGGCTAAGCCATAAGGAACCTTCCTGCCCCTTGATGTGCAGTTGGAGGATTAAAAAAAAAAAGCCCATTACTAGCATGAAAAGACAGCATCATATTGAGAAGCTCTTAACCTGAGGTGCATTAACTTGTTAATGTTGTTGTTTAAATACTTTGATTACTTATTTCGATATAATTGGCTTCCTTTGTGATCCCAAGTATTTTATTTTAGGCATTTAAAAACATTATTCTGAGAAGGAGTCCATAGGCTTCACCAGATTGCATAAGAGGTCCATGACATAAAAGAGGTTAAGAACCTCTGATTTAAAAGATGAAGAGAGAAATTTTAAAAGGCTTAATTGTTGTTAAGTTGCATAATGTTCTAAGCTGGCAAATGCCCCAGGCACATACTAATGGTTGCCTCTGCCTTTCCTTTATCATATCCCCTCTCTCCACTAACAGCTTCTGGATGTGATGACCCCAATTAGTTTAATAATAGGCTTAGAGTTACTTCTGCTCATCTCTAAAACAGTCAATAAACATTTATTAAACACTTAGTGTGTGCCAAGCACTATGTTAAAACTGGAGGATACAAAAGGAAGCAAAAGACAGTGCCTACCCTCAAAGAGCTCACAATCTAATGGGAGAGATCCGCAACAAACAAACATGTACAAACAAGTTATATACAGGATAAATATGGAATCATTAAAAGACAGAAGGGAGTAGAATTAAGAGAGGTCAGGAAAGACTTCCTGTAGAAGTTGGGATTTTAAGGAAGCCAGAGAAGCTAGAAGGCCCAGATGAGGAGAAAGAACATTCCAGGAATGGGAGAGAGCCAGTGAAAAATGTCCTGATCAGAGAGATGGAATGTAACATTATTAGAACTCTGTCAAGTCTGCAAAAATACAAGTCGTTCCCCGATTGATAAATGGTCAAAGGATATGAACAGGCAGTTTTCCAATGAAGAAATCAAAACAATTTAGGTCATATGAAAAACTGCTCTAAATCATTATTGATTAGAGAAATGCAAATCAAAACAACCTTGAGATCATTTTATACCTACCAGATTGACTAAAATGATAGATGGAGAAAATGATAAATGTTGGAAAGGATGTGGAAAAATTGGGACACATTCATTATTGGTGAAATTGTAAACCAATCCAACCATTTAGGAGAGCACTCTGGAATTATGCCTTAAGAGCTATTAAACCACCTGTACTTTTTGATCCAGCAATATCACTACTTGGTCTATTTCCAAAGATGATTAGAGAAAAAGGAAAAGAACCTGTATGTTCTAAAATGTTTATATCAACTGGAAATTTTGAGGATGCCTGTCAACTGGGGAATTGGTGAACAAGTTGTATATGACTGTGATGGAATGCTACTGTGCTATAAGAAATGATGAACTCAATGATCTCAGAAAAACATGGAGACTTGCACAAAATAATAAAGAGTGAAATAGTGAAAGAGAACATTGTTTGTAGTAACAATATTTTCTTTTTCTTTTCATTATTTATTTGTTTTTAGTTTTCAACATTCACTTCTATAAGATTTTGAGTTCTAAATTTTCTCCCCTCTTCTCTTCTCCCTCCCCAAGATGGTGTGCAATCTGATATAGGCTATACATGTACAATCATATTAAACATATTTCCACATTAGTCATGTTGTAAGGAAGAATTAGAACCAAAGGGAAAAACCATGAGAAAGGAAAAACAAAAAGAAAAAAAAAGAGAGAAAATAGTATGCTTTAATCTGCATTCAAACTCCATAGTTCTTTCTCTGGATGTAGATAACATTTTCCATCATGAGTCTTTTGGAATTGTCTTCAATCCTTGTAAGCAATATGGCTTTAAGAATAACTTTGAGTGAATAAATTATTTTGGCTAATATAAATACCCAAATTAACTATAAAGGACATATGAAGAAAGACACTATCTGCATCCAGAGAAAGAGCTGATAAATAGAAGCACGTATAGAATAATTTTACAAATACATACCTATTTGTGTCTAATGGTGGCCATGGGGGAGGGGAAAGAAAAAAATTTACATGATAGCTTTGTTGTATATTTAAAAGGAATAACAAGTTTATAATAGATTTGCAGTTTCATGTGCAATCATCTTTTTTTATTATATTATGTTATGAAAATGCTTGCTTTATCCCATAAATTTAAAGAAAGTTAAAAAAAAAACAGCAAGGAGGCCGTTGTCACTGAATCAAAATACCTGTGGCTTGGAATAGCGTGTAAGAAGCTTAGAAAAGTAGGAGGGGTGAGGCTATTAATTGCTGTAACTTATTGTTTATAATTATAATTATTATATATCGTATTACATAACATAAGGCCTTTTAAACTTGAAATCATAGGACCTGAGGTCAAATGCAAACTTTGTGTGACCTTGGGCAAGTCACTTATTTAAGCCTCTATGAGTCTCAATTTCTTCATTTGTAAAATTAGAGAGTTGGACTAGATGCCTGAAGTCTCTTTCAACAGTAGATCTATGATCCTTTGCTTGGTTTCTCTTAAGGTTGCTTAATTTAGCCTCTCCTCGGAATTACCAACTCAAGTTACTTCTAGCCCTAGAGAAGACTTGAGGGAATATATTCCTATTATTGAAACTTTTTCTTTTATCGTTAAAGTTTTGTTTGGTGTTTTGTGTGTGTCAGGACCAATGTTTTAACTTCGGAGGTAAATTCTTGGTGAAGAAACTCTCAGTAGCAATGGCGACTGAAAATTGCTTTGCAATTTACAGCATTAGAGGGTTGCTTTGGGGGCCTTGAGAGTTGGTCACAAAGTCATTGTGAGCCAAATATAGGACTAGAAGAAACGTCTTCCAGAATTCAAGGCCCTCTTTCTCTAGTACACCATAATGCCTCTCGTGGGTTTAAAATTATTATTTTTTTTCCCCTCAAGTTAACAGGCGAACTAACCTTTTTTTTCTCTGCCCACTTATACAAAAGAGGAAATGGAACATTTTTTTAAAACAGCAACAACAACAACAAACTGAAAAAAAACATGCCGGTCCTTTAAAATTCTTAGAGTGTAAAGGAAAAGAACTATGACTTTTATTTGTCCTAAAACGTAAATTCATCATGCTCATTTAATAAAGATGAAACAGTCATTCTCAAGTGTTATTTCTCACTTTTCTCCTGTCAAAAAAAAAAAAAAAAATCATCCACCAGCTGGCTGAGTGGCTTTGGGCAAGTCATTTAAGCTTCCGGGGAAGAAAGGAAGGGATCCTCGGTTTCTTCATCTGTAAAATGAAGCTGTTGAACCCAAAGTACCTTACAGCTCTAATAGTCAATGAAATCCTTACGAAAGAATAAGTACACCGAAGTTACGCCGCACCTTCACTTCCAGCTTCCTTTATGGTTTAGCCTCTGAAACACTAACCCTCCCTGAAACTGCAGGAATTCTGTTTTTCGTGTGTCCTGAGCTCAGATCCTGCAAATCTGATCGTTTATCCTGTTGAACAGAAAGAAGAGGAAGAGAGGAAGAGAAAGGAGGAGGAGGGAGGAGTGAAAACTGAGCTGCGCCTCTTTGAAATCCCTCCAATCCAGGCCTAAGCTGAAACTTTGTGACAATTTCTTCCTTTTTTTTTAAAGTCTTCTCAGTGACAACCCGACTAGGACCACCACCCCCACCCCCACACCTCCACACCCCCATAAATAAATGTATAAAAAATGTTTTTTCTTTCTCTGTTGGTTTGTGTCCCTCTCCCCTAGCTCCTGCTTGGGGAGGAGTTTGGGGCTGTAACGTGGGCCCCCTTGACCACAGGAATCGGCAGAAGTGGGCGCACTTGCAGCCCAGAGCTCAGCCCAGCTTTGAAGCCGGTGTTGAGCTGGGCTGGTGCGCCCAGGCCCAAGCCTGGAAGCTAGGGAGGCCAGAGTTCGGACAGCAAGTCTAGCTCTCGGCTGCTACGGCCAGCCCCTCCCTTACTCCCTCGGGCTCTCCGGGCCGCCTCTGGGGGCGGTGGGAGGGAGCTAGGGCCCATTAGGAGCCCGACCCCCGAGGGTGCCGCCGGGGGTGGGGACAGGACGGACAGACTGCGAGAGATCAGCGAGAGGCAGCAGCTGAGCAGGCAGCGTGGAGGCTGCGGCGGCGGCGGCGGGACTGGGGATGATGCAGTCAGAGGCGGTGGCAGCAGCTACAGCAGCATCTCACCGCCGCCGTCTCCGCCTGCACAGCCTTCAGTGCCCAGCGAGGCCGCGGCTGCAAAGCCATTGAGGCCCCTGAGTTGCTTCTGCTGCAACTCCGCCGCTGTTCTTGGCGTGGGTTTGACAGCAAGGTAGTGGAGACAAACTACGAGCCTCTGCAGAGTGGTAAGTGGAGGAGGCTTCCCCCCCCCCCCCCCCCGTCAGGGCTTCCTTCCGCACTAGGCTCCCAGTACGTGGCCTCGGGCCAGGGGCCAGGGCATGGCAAGAGGAAAGAGGAGGGGAGGGAAGGGAGGGGAGTGATGGCGTGCTGGGGAAGGGGGACTGGTTGGCGGCGGGAAAGAACTACATTCTCCCTGGGGAGCCTCTGCTAAACGAAAGCACAGAAGAGAGAGACCCAGGGTGACCCCCCCTACCCCCACCCATTTAATACACATGGCTGCTTCTAGTGAGCCCTGGGACTAGAAAGCGAGGGACCTGGGAAAGGGAATTTTTACAAAGAGGGATGCAGCTTCTGGGAGATGCCGGGTGATGCCTTCCGTGCACAAAGAGGTCGGAATGGGGGAAGGGGTAGCAGCCCATAAATAAAGGGGTGGGGCGGCGGGGGGGGAGGGTTGTGATTAAATGAAGGGGAAAGATTAGTTTTTCATACCTTTATAAGAGAGGAGAAAGGGGTGGGAAGAGGGACGAATAATTAAGTATTTTCTAGAGAAAAGATTCTCGGGCTTCTCATTGTCTTAGTTCTTCGTAATTATTTTTTAATGCTTTTAGATGAATGTAGTATAAATTATGCAATAACAGGGATCCTTGCCGTGGAATGGTGTGATCGGTGGAATTAGAGATCAGCAGAATATCAAAAATTTATTTCTTCCTTGACTGAAAAATTTACATCTGTAATAGTGTGGCGAAGGTTGGAAAGAGGTGGGGGTGGTGAGAGGGAGGGTGAATCTTCCCTTTGGTGCTAATGTGGAGGTCAGAGCGAGTTGAAAAGGGGAGGTGGGGGACAGTGTACCCTTCCATAAGCCACAGTTGATATCTACCTTTTGGCAAAAGGAGGGAGAGAAAGAATTGCTGGAAATGCATGTTATCTGCCAGGAGTGCTCTATTCCAGTTGACAAGTAAGGGGCACCCTTCAAAGTTTTGAGGTGGGAACATACATTTTAAGGAGATATTTCAAGCACGGAAGACAAAGCAAATTTGCCAAGGCCTGTGAGTCCTTTTTTCTCCCCTCCAGACCTGAAAAGATTGCAGAAAAGAAAACACATAAGGCAGTTTTTGCTGGATTCAGGTGAGTTAATTGAAGGGGTCAGGGAAGGGTGTCTCAGGGCACTTTATACCTTGGGTATTGGTTATTGGGTATTGTGGGCTTTTTTTCTCAAAAGACTCAATGCAATTTCCTATTTCCATAGAGGGGGTCTTGGTGTATGGACCTTACCTCTTTCTTCCCTCTTTTTCAGCGATTCTATTAGGTTTAAAAAGGGTGGTGTAGTTGCCCTCTTTCCCCTAGACTCCTGTCCCCCCTCAGTAATTGATACTTTTAAACATGGCAGTGGCAAATTTGATCTTGGCTTAGGTCTCAGGGACTTAACTTTTTTGTTCCATGAACCCCTTTGGCAAGCTGATGAAGGCCTTGGACCCTCTTCTTTGAATAATGTTTTAAAATGTAATGAATAATGTTTTAAAATGTATAACATAAAATACTCAGCATTACAAATGATACCAGTTACACTGAAAAACAGTTATCAAAAATTTTGTTTTTTAAACGTAAGTTCACAAACCCCAGGTTAAGAAACCCCTGGCTTAGGAGTTCCTGGTTTAGGATTTTAGGATGCTAAAGAAGATTCTTAAATCTTCTGTCTTGATGCACTGAAGAAAATAGAGTTAGGAGTTTGAAAAGATTTTTAAAATCTTTCCTTAAATTGGGATTAGTGGCAAAACTAAACATAGCAGAAATACAAGAAAGTACTAAATAAACAGGACAATTGACACTTGTTAGTTACATCTCTAAAATGGTTGAGTAGACAGAACAATGACAAGGGAAGAAGGATGGAAATGGGAAGCCTGAAAATAGGTAGAGAAGAGAATGGAATTATTTAGAGAGTATAATCTAGAATTTAGGCTGCATTTCTCATAGTATAAGCCCTGGAGAGATATTTTTAAGTTTAAATATTAAATTCTAAACTGCTATGTAAGAATTAGATAACTTTTATATTACATAGAGAATAATATAGTTGAATCATTGATTTAGGAAGGCTAAACGAGCTAAGCTAAAAGTGAATAGGTAAAGAAGTGATATATCTTATGGCAAAAGAGTTGTGTGTTCCATTTTTCCTATTGTATGACAGCATATAGCCAAAATCAAGAAGCTTTTGTTTTTAGCCTCTTCAATTCCATAAGTTTGTCTTGTATTCTGATGCTAATATATAATCCAATATGGGGATAAAGTACCTTAAGATCATATAAAAAATTAAAACGTGCCAAACAGGTAAACTGGGGATGATGAATTATATTAGAAAAGGATTTTTCATCTTTACAAATGATTTTGCATGAAAGATTCCTTCTCTCCCCATGTGCGTTTTAAATATTTACTTTCAAGAATATATGTATTGTGTCTAGGGAGGTAAAAGTAAATAGCCAAGGTGGTTAAATATATACAAGGTACATAAAAGGTAGCTTTGTAGCCGTTAATGATCCTGGTTTTGTTTTGTGTTTTTTTCAACACATTTATAGGAGAAATTCCAAAAGCTAGAACCCTGGTCTTGGGACATGAAGTGATGAACTATGAACTTGGGTCTCAGCAGGTAGGTGAAGGAGCAACTGAGTCCAATAGCTATTTGAAAATAGGTTTATGTGTATATTATCTGAACCAAGAAAATTTATCTTGACATTGAGACAAGTCACATTATTCTACAGAGTCTTGGCATTCTTTCATTACAACTAATCATAGCAAAATCATTCCGGAGAAAAATAATTCTGATGGCAACAGCAAATTCAAACTTCATAGACAGTATTTTTTGAGAGAAATACTCATGAATTTGAAAAAAAAATAGACCCTCATACAACACAAATTCATATGCTTTGTTTTTTCCATAAAGCTTTTTCTTTAATCAAATGGCATTCTAAATTCTACACTGGACCTCTTCAAGTGACCTACACCTGTCCTTTCCTACCCAGAATGTTGGGATGGGAGCAGGGAATCATATTTCCTAGCAAACAATTTGTTTGGTCCAAAAGATGTATTTGTGAAATAAGAAGAGCTCTTACTATCTGGACTTGAAATCAGGAAGCCCTGAATTCAAATCCTTTCTCATTAATTAACTATTTAACCATAGGTAAGTCACCTAACCATTCTCAGCCTCAGTTTCCTCATATTTAAATGGGAATAATAATAGCTCCTACTTTATGGGGATAATACTACTTTTCGTGGGGATAATAATAGCTCCTACTTTATGGGGATAATACTATTTTTAATGGGGGATCATAATACTCCTACAGAGTTGTTTAGAGATTCTTGATGTAAATTACGTGCAAACCTTAAAGTGCTATGTAAACATTGGCTAGTATTACTATTGCTGGTATCTTCTTAATTAAAGATAGCTTTTTCTCTTAATCATGTTTGTTCATGGGATTCTAAATTTAAAGCTGGAAGGAAATTTAGAGGCTCGCAATCCAAACCTCCTTATTTAACAGCTAAGAGAACCATGAACCAGAAACATTAAATTGCCTTATACAAGGCCACATAGGTAGTAAATTAAAGAGATGTTATTCAAATACATGTTTTCTGACTTCGAATCCAGTTCTCTTCTCTTCCACCATTCTAGACTTTCTAGTCTGAAGAGTATTCCCCTTGATCAACCAAGAAAGAAGCAGAATAGCATTTGAAAACTTTCTCTCTGTCTGCCATTAATATTACAGCCATCTGCCTCCGCCCCAGGCACTAGGTGTTTTCCCAGGGACATACAAATTTTTTATTATTGGACCATAAAGTCCAAAATCAACAAGACGTCTGAGAATCAGTGTCTCAGAGTTGGAAGGGACCTCAGTGACCATCTAATCTAGTTCACATGTGTCTCAATTAAATTTTAACAGAAGGGTAGACTGAGGCAGATCTGTGAGCAAGATAAATTCATTAGCAGGGGCATGCTACCTGTCAATAAATGGGCCCGTGGCTTGCCTCCATTAATGGCAAGGACACTGAGCAAATAGACAGTTCCCCTTATATAGGTTTTGGGTAGTACAGAACAAAAAACAGAAGAGGAAAGATGACTTCATGGGTTTGAGGGCAACATGATTGGTTACAGAGCTGAGGTGCAGGGAACAACATGATTGGTTGGAAGCTTGGTAATGGGGACTAGCAATGACTCCCCCTTTTTCTTTTGTGAGGATAAGAAGTGTTCTTTGTTTGAGTCCAGGTACAAGATACCCAGACTTTTGGACAGCAAACCAGACATCCTTGAAGGAGAGCTTGGTGACATAAAGATATGAGGCCCAAACTCCCTTGAATTCTTACATTCCCCAAAGTTAGCAAAAATTCTTTGAGTAGGAGAGCTGGATTTTTAAACTTAATCCATTACAGGCCAGCTGAACTCTGAACCAAGTTCAGAAACAAAGAACCATGACTTAAGCTGTTACAGGACAAAATCAATTAGTTGCAAATAAAATCAATAAGAAAATGATACAGGATCAATCTTAATCTCAACTGAAAAAAAGAATTCCCTTAGTGTGTATATGTATGTATGTATATATATATATGTGTGTGTGTGTGTGTGTATGTGCGTGTATATGTATATATATGTACACACACACACACACACACACACACATATATCCAATAAGTTATCCTCTGGTCTTTTCTTGAGACCCTCCAACCAGGAGGGTCCCCTGATGCCACCAAAATTAAATATCTCTGATCTAGATCTTTGTCATTATGTGGTCATGATTTCATATTGAAAGTCTCCTAAGTCATATTGATTTTGAGTCTTAGACCATAGGACATAATCTATTCTGTCTCTTAACTTTGTAGATTCTACTTTCCAAAAGTCTAGAGTATAATTCTGACCCTGCCCATTGATCTCATCCTTGGTTATTTCCTTGGTTTCATTCCCTTTTCCTTTGCCGCCGGTATCTTCTTGGTTAATCAGAATTAGATCATAGTAGCCTTTCCCTGACTTTCCGAGCTATGAAATAGTTAGCAAGGGAGGCCTGATCTGCTTTTAAAAGAATGACACTTCCAGTAGATGTTTGATTAGATGAAATATCCCATCACTACTACATCTTTCTTTTGAGTTTTTGTGGTCTATGTCAGGAATTTAGGGCAGCTAGCTGACACAATGGATAGAGTGCCAACCCTGGAGTCAGGAAGACTCATCTTCCTGAGTTCAAATCTGGCCTCAGACACTTACTAACTGTGTGACCCTGGGCAAGTCACTCAGCCCTGTTGGCCTCAGTTTCTTCATCTATGAAATTAGCTGGAGGAAGAAATGGCAAACCACTCCAGTGTCTTTGCCAAGAAAACCCCAAATGGCATTATGGAGAGTCAGACACAACTGAAAACCAACAATCAGGAATTTCATTCTTGTATTTGGGGATAGCAATTCTGCAGCATGTTAGAGAAAGAAATGGAACAAGAGGACCAAATAAAAAGTTATTGCAGTAATCAGTGGGAGAGGTGATGAAAGCCTAGAATGAGACGTATGGTTCTTTCAGTATTTCATAGATACCTATGGGCAGCCCTCAGACTCCCGAAAGGTAATCCTTCCCTCTAATTATATGGGTGGCCCATTTTTTCAAATGAATACGTGAGCAGAGAGAAGGGAACAGATCCAAGACATGGAGGTAGAATCAAAAAGACTTGGCCAATAATTGCATTTCCATTGGATGGCAAATGAACCACTTGTCAGGTATGTTATAATGGGAATTCCTTTCATGTATAGATTGGACTAGATAATCACAATCATAATGATAACTAGTATTTTTATAACACTTTAACGTTTGCAAAATGCCTTGCATGTTATCTCATTTGATCCTCCCAGTGGCCCTATGAGAGAGGTGCTATTATTATTCCCATTTTACAGATTAAAAAAAAACTGAGGTTGAGAGAATTTATTTGACTTGTCCAGGGTTACATAACTGGTAAGTGTCTGAGCAGGATTTGAACTCAAGTCTTCCCAACTCCAGACCTAATACTCTCTCTCCCATGCTACTTAGGTCCAGATGGCCTCTAAGGTCCTTTCTGACTCTCATGTTTTGTAATTCATTATGTTTCTTCCATAAAGGTAAACAGTCTGTAGTAATCAATCTGATGATGTCACTTCTGTTTTTCTCTCCTTTTATTTTCCTCTAGACACTCTCCACCAAGATTCTACTTTCAGGTTCATATATTTCCACACCAGTTTGCACCCTGTAACATATGATACTATTACACTGCTTTCTCTTGAACAATCTACATCCTTACATTGGTGCATTCCAGCTGTGAGTTCCATATTTGCCCACTTGTACTCTGTTGGTGTGTTAGACACACAACAGGCTACAAGTGTTCATTTCCTCCCTTTTCCCCATTAGTGTATCCTGTAAATTACTGAGTACATAATCCATTGTTAATCTCTGGAAGTCTTTGTCCACATTACTTGAATTTGTGGTATGTGAGTTTTTTTGTATCCTTATAACCCTAAGATAATAACCAGCCAGGTCCTGGAAAGCCTATTATGTTATTTGTCATCTTTGGGATCTTATACTTTCAAGTAGCTTCAACTTTATTCCAAAGAACCTTTTGTCCCCTCATTGACCACTCATTCGTTGACATTATGATCCAAAAGGAAATTTTTTTATGGGGTTTCACAGTTAGTTCATCTTTCTGAATCATCTAGGGAAATCACAGATGGGATTCCACTTCTTAAGCAAAAAAGTGTTTTAATTTTTAATATATAGAAAGGATTCCACCAGAAGCAACAAATTAATGACCACTTTTTGGTTTGTGTTTTGAGGGATGCCAACCTCTGTTCTGCACAAATAATGTTCTGTTTCCTGTCTCCCAGCCTTTGTACTGACTGTCCTCTGTGCTTGGTACACCCTCCACCCTTCCCTTCACCTCCAAATCCATTATTTCCTTCAAGATTCAGCTCAAGATCCGTCTTCTATATGAAGCCTTTTCTGATCCTCCCAGCTGCTAGTGCCCTCCTTCCAAAACAACCTTGTATTTATCATCTGTGTACTTACACAGGGTAACGCAAATGTTTTAGTTCAGTTTAAGTCATTAAAGCTTAAAACCACACTAAGACTTTTGGAACACCCTGTATTGTCTCACCTGAGAATGCAAGCACCCTGAAAACAGAGACTTCCCTTTTTTTGTTCGTAGAATCTGCAGGACTAACATGGTGCCTGGCACATAGCAGGCAATTGAATGTTGTTGATTGTTCCATGCCAAAGGGTGTTTTTTTCCTTTTAGCTTACATTTACCTAAGCCCTCCCTGCACCCCTGAAAAAGTACAATTTAAGAATTAATAATGACAACAACAATAATAATAGCTAATATTTACATAGTGCCTACTGTGCTAAGGACTTTACAAATGCCACCTCATTTGATCCTCACAATAACCCTGGGAGGTAGGTGCTATTATTATTCCCATTTTACAGTCAAAGAAACTGAGGTGAATAGAAGTTAAGTGACTTTTCAGCTAGTGAGGCTGAATTTGAACTTCTTAATTCCAAGTTCAGTGCTCTATCTGTTACCCTATCTAACTGTTTTTTTTTGTTTTGGGGTTTTTTTTTTTTAGTTTGACATCCCTGAGATACCTGTAAGAAAGATAAGGGCCAGGCCTCATAGTCCCATTTCACAAATGGAAAAACTTAAGAGGTTCACATTGTAAACATCAGCATTTTGGATTTTCCTCAATTAAGCTAGGTGACACCTTGCTATGGTTAGCATTGCTTCTTGAACAAAAGGGAGTTAATTATTGAAAATTTCAGTGTTGTGCAAACCTGTTTCTGTTTGGCTACATTAAGAGTAGAGGTGCTTTGGAGAATGTAGTTTCAAAAGTCTCCAGCATCAGGCTTTTCCAGTCAACCCTCTGCATACATTTATCATGTCATGTCAGATAATCTCTTTTATGACACAAAGTGTTCGGGCATTCTTTCCTACAGTGGAAAGGAATAAGTATTTATATAGTGCCTACTAGGTGCCGAGCAATGTGTTAAGTAATTTTTACAAATATTCTCTTATGCTCCTCACAACAACCTTGCAATTATTTTCTATTTCATCTATTATTTATTACCTATTATTAGCTGTTAGCTATTATTATCACCTTTTTACAGTTGAGGAAACTGAGGCAAATAGCAGTTAAGTGACTTGCCCGGGGTCATACAGCTAGTAAGCAGAGGGAGAGGTGGGGAGTGTGAGAAGAATGGATGTTCTTACTCTAAAAGCTCATGTGCCCCTAGCCAGGAAACCAGGGGCAAAGTATGTATCCTCCTCCCCTCCTCTCTTGTATTATACTGAGGTCTTCCCCTCTTAAAGCTTTAAGTGTTATGGAAAACAAAGCAGAAATCTTTGGTTGAGCATCCTTTAGTCCCAGGAGTATATGTCTATCCCTAGAGTCGTGGTCCTATATCCTAAATTTCCATTAGTGGATCATAAGGTATCTGAGAGACCATCTAGTCCATTTTACAGATGAGGTACTGAGAGGCCCTGAGAGGTTAAGCAATCTGCTTAAGATCACACAGGTAGTAAGTAATAAAACCCAGATTTGAAACTAAGGCTTTCTCATTCCAAATCTAGCACTCCCAAATAAATCCTGATTAGAATGTGAGCTCCTTGAGGGCAGGGACTGACTTTTGCCTTTCTTCATATCCCAATGTTTAGCATGGTGCCTAGCACATAGTAGGTACTTAACAAATGCTTACTGACTGACTATTATGGCCTGTAGCTTGAAGATGAGAAGAAGTTGGTAGAAAATAATGAAATGCTGACAATTATTAATTTCCTGCTTGTCTTCATGACTTTATAACACACAATCTTCTAGTTTCTCAGGATGAGCCAGCATGCCTCCATAGTCTTATAGGGTCCTTAGAGGTGAAATTTTTTTATCAAATGAGATAATAACTGTAAAGTGCCTATCACAGTGCCTGGCACATAGTAAGCTCTATATAAATTGTAGTTATCATCATCATCATCATCATAATCTTGCTGATGAAGATATTGAGGCCTAGAGGGCCTACCTGACTTGCCAAAGGTCAACATGTACTGAAAATCACAGTAAATATGTCTCCTAATTCTAAATTTAACACTTGTTCTACAATACAATTTCTATAATTGGTCTAGCCCTGGGGTTTCATTGATGTGGAGAACTCTCTCTACAATTATTAGGATTTTTTTTTTCTTCACATGAAGCTGAAATCTATTTCTATACATCTTCCACAAAAGCCCCTTTTTTGGTCATTTAAAAATTTTTTTTAAATGTTTATTGAATTGATTGGGCTGTGTATTCATTCAGGGTCTGCCAGGAGCCTTTCTTCTGATCCAGGTAGGAGGAGAGGTCAGAAAGGAAGATTACTTCTGTGAAGCACCAGGTCCAGACCCAAAATCATGAGATATTGACATGGAAGATTCCCAAGTGGAAATCTTGCTTAGCACTTGCTATAATGAACCTGAGGCCTTTAAGGCCTCAGATCTGCCTAGAGCAGTGATATGTGACAGACTTCTTTGGCGGTCTAATAAAGCTTATGAATACATTCTCAGAAAAACATTTTAAAATGAAATAAAGCTAAGTGGCACAGTGAATAAATCCCTGCCCTGGAATCAGGAGGACCTGAATTCAAATACATCCTCAGACACTTACTAGTTGTGTGACCCTGAGCAAGTCACTTAACCCTGTTTGCCTCAGTTTCCATCCAGTAAAATGAACTGGAGAAAGAAATGGCAAACTACTCTAGTATCTTTGCTAAGAAAACCCTAAATGGGGTCATGAAAAGTCAGACACAACTAAATTGACATAACAACAAAAATAAAGATATCATTTTTTCCCCATACAAATTCATGGACCCTCCCCTGAAATCTATCCACAGACCCCTTATCTGTGGACCCCAGATTAAGAACCTCTTGCCTTCAAGGGTCATTCCCTGGGCGTAGACTCATTGGAGATCTAAACTTCCAGTGATGAGAGCCTGCTTATGTTGAACAATACATTTTCTGGGTGATTTTTTGGTAGAGCTCCAAAAAACCTCACTGAAGCCTGCTTTCACCTGACTAGTCTGCTATCTGGCCACATCTCCAGCCCAAGCTTTGCCTGTAACTGCACTTTTATCATGGCACGCTAATGACCTTCAGAGCCAAATGGTGCTCCATCCTCATGGAGAATTTTTTTTTTAATTTTCACGGCTGAGTGACTTCTCTTCATTGTCAGTTTCAGCTGCTCACCATTGCTTTTTTTTAAATCTAATGCTCTGACATTTCCTACTCTCTTCTTTCTCTTCTCTCCCCCCACCCCTACGCCTTTGCTTTTCAGTCTTCATTCCTTATTTTTCCCCATGAGTTTCCCTTTCTTTGCAAAGCAGCTTGCCTAGTAAAGGCTTGGGCAGCCAATGAGAAAGCCCTTGGATTTTTTTGGACAGTCACATTGCATCAGATATTATCTTTGAGTCTTTGGCTCCTTTTGGCTCTTTTCTCTCTCTTTTTTTAATCTGGATACTTGAGGCTACTAGATAACCTAACCTTCTGAATATCTTCTGAATAAAACTGAGGCATCGCCCTACTGAGAAAGCAGAAGATAGATGCAGTTCCTCAGTTCAAATGAAGCTGTTTTAATTCCAGTCTGAGACACTGTTCACAATTAGTTTATAACATTGATTTTTCTAATAACAATTTTTGAAGGAAGAAAAAAAGGAATCGTTTCCAAAGTTTTATTTAAAAATGAATTAAATCAAATTCTTCCTTCTAGCCAGCAGCCACCAGGAGAATCTGTGTCCCTGAAAATCTGGATGGCTTTGAAAGCTGCAGGATGGAACTAAAATGTCTTTCTAAGAATAACTGTCTGTTTTTCAGTGCAGCAATTTTCTAGGATCATAGATTTAGAACTAGAAGGGACCTTAAATGCCATCTTCACCTAGCCCCCTCATTTTACAGATTAAGAAACAGGCCAAGAGAGATGAAGGGACTTGCCCAAGGTAGAAAGGTGCATTGGAAAAGCCACTGACTAGGAATCAAGACTTGGGTTTGAATTCTGTCTCTGCTTTAATAAGCTGTGTGATTTGGGGCAAGAGCTTTAACCTCTCTGAACCTCAGTTTTCTCATCTGTAAAATAAAAGCATTAGGCCAGATGACCTCTGAATGCCTGGCACACAGTAGTTGCTTAACGAAAGAAAGAAAGATAAACAGGATGGCAGGACTTGGACCCAGATTCTTTGACTGCAGAACCAGTGTTTCTCCCATTTCATTTCTTCTTTATGCGATGTAACAGTTCTTTTATTTTTTTTTTAAAAACGAACATTTACATAGCACCTATTATGTGCCAGGCACTATGCTAAGTATTTTACAGTTATTATCTCATTTGATCCGCACAACAACCCTGGAAGGTAGTGCTAATAGTATACCCATTTTACAGATGAGTAAACTGAGGCAAACAGAGGTTAAATGACTTGCCTGGGTTCACACAGCTAGTGTCTGAGGTCACATTTGAGCTCAGGTCTTCCTGACTCCAGGCTCAGTGCTATATCCACCGTGCCACCTAGCTAAAGTAGTTAGTATTTAGTTTTGTTATTTCAAGTTTTGCAATAGCTATTAAAAACAGTATTTTGAAAGGAAACAATATTTTAGGTTTTGAAAGCTGAGTGTTTTAAGTATTCAAAGAAGTGTGGAAAAGAGGACTGAGCACACTATGTTGCAGTCTTGTCAATCAAGAAGCATCTATTAAGAGATTATTGTGTGTGCCAGGCATTGTGGCGAGGTGGTGAATATACAAAGACAAAAACAGAGTAGTTTCTGACCTCGAAGAGTCTACCCTCTACATTGATTGGCAGCTAGGTGGTGCAGTGGTTAGAGCGCTGGGCCTAGAGTCTGGAAGACCTGAGTTCAAATCCAGCCTCAAACACTTAAGTCACTTAACCCTGTTTGCCTCAGTTTCCTCATCTGTAAAATGAGCTGGAGAAGGAAATGGCAAACCACTCCAGTATCTCTGCCAAGAAAACCCCAAATGGAGTCACAGAGAGTCAGACATAACTGAAACAAATGAACAACAACAAAAGTTTAGGAAATCTTGTGCTGAACTTTCTTAGTCTTCCTGCTGACTTTCTTTTGTTTGTAATAATGAGGGGGAAAATGCAGATTTTCATAAGTCAGGAAAGAATTTCTCATAGAGAAGTTTCACTTTCTGTCCATGAGAGAAGGTGGTAAAGAGAATGAAATGTTTGATGATTGGACACAGACATACATTCAAACCTCATTAAACCAGCATCTGTTCATGCAAGATGCATGTAATTCATACAATATATTTCCCAGCTGACTAGATACTATACAGTACATAATAATAATAGCTTACATTTTTATAGCACTATGCAAAAACACAATGGAATATGAGTCCCTAGAGAGTAGGAACTGTGTCCATGGACCCTAAGAGCTTAATAGAGTTTTTTGTACACATTAAGTGCTTACTAAGTACCTTATTCATTAGATAACCCTGCAAGGTTTTAGTGCAGGTTCTTCTTATCTTTATTTTTACAGATTTGTAAGAAGTTAAATGATAGGAACAGTATTTACTCTTACTCTGCACAATTCAATCAAGCTTAGCTAACTGGCTTCCAAATTCCAAACAGAACTGGAAAGAAATAAAGAGACTATGAAAGCAGGCCCATTGACAGCAGAGAGAAACAGGATAAGACAACAACTGTAACAACCAGAAACAAAAATTCAGAAAGCCACAGCTATCTAGGGACATTGAGTGTAGACATAAACAGCCCCCTACATACTTGAATAGCCCCATAGGAGCACCCCTTTATTAAAACACATTAAAAGCATGGATTTTTCATAATGCCCAAATCTAGGGGAAAAAAATCAACTTTATTCAGCATATACTATTTTTAAATAATATTTTATTTTTCCCCAATTGCATATTAAAACAATTTAACTTTTGAGTTCAGAATTCTATTCCTTCCCATCCCCACTCCCTGAGCCAGTAAGCCATCCGATACAATCTATTAATCAGCATATACTATCTAAGAAGGCCTTAAAGTGAAAAGGTTTTAGTAGAAAGGGTTTTTTTTTTTTGTCGTGCTTTTTTTTAGTAGAAATTTTTCCATTTTAAAAGTGGCTATAATAAAAACAAGTCTGGATCTTTAGAACAAACCTTCAGCTATACAGAAAACTTGACAGGTATCCAAAATTATTCATTCCCCAAGGGTTAAAAACTGCCAAAATTTTATTTTATTTTGTGTTGTTCTATGTTTAAAGTAGTGATAGGATCATGAATTTAGAGCCACAAGGGACCAAAGAAGTCATTTGATCCTGCCCAGGGGTGGGGAGCTTGTGGCCTCTAGGTTCTCCAGTGGGGCGCTAAGGCCAAAGGTTCCCTTCCCCTGATCTAGCCCCTTTTACAGATAAGTGAAGTAGTGGGGTGTGGCTTCTTCATCCCTTACTTCCCTTTTTTTTTTTCATTAAACTTCTCTAACTTCTGTCATTTCACTGGTGTAGGTACTTGGTCCATTGATAGCAAGCCTTCTTAGCAGTCTTCACGGCCACAAACATGCATCACCTAATGCCCAAACTTCTGGTGATGGGCATATCTCAATTTATCTAGACTGGGCCTTGGAAAAATAACACACAGTCCATCAATAAGCTCATACATCAAACCTTTTTATCGTGCTAGAATCCAGGGTAGTACCTTATGTTTATCTGACATGGCCTTATGTAGTCAGATCCAAGGTACCTCTCTGTCATGGAGAGGCATCGGAGCAGGATTTTAGTAGTAAAGCTTTTTTTTTAAATGGTATTATCAAATATAAATTATTGTCATGTTATATGACATATGGCATGATATAAATTATTGTCATATGTATACATATACATATATAATATACACTTGTTACATCTATGTTATATATAGTGTATAATATATTACACACGTTATAGTGTTACACATAAGTCATAAGGAAGTGTGTAACGTGTTCATTTATTGAAATACCTCGGAGAAAATATCCATGCCGTTGCTGTATGGCAGTATTTACGAGAAAGACTTCGGAGAAATAAAAAATCATAGGGTTTTTTAAATCATTTAAGACCAAGTCCCTGTGTCAGCTTTTTCATTTTAGTCCCATGTAAATCAAGAGCAAATTTTCTCATAAAGGATCAGGAAACAATTTCATCTACTCATAGGCTTACATGGCCTTTACAAATTATTATCATATTATATGATATGTGGTATGATAGCAACTATTGTTATAGGTGCAATATGAATGTTATGATATAGGTGAATATTACTAGTAAATATCCATTAATATTATGAACATAAATATTGTGATAAAAATACATAAATAAATATAAATAAATAACTACTATTACATATATGTTAAGTATATACAAGTATCTCATTAAATGAAGTACCTCTTTAGAAATCTTACTTATGGAAACCTGTATGCTACAGAGCATTTCAGTTCAATCATTTAAGCTGTTCTCACACCTTTTCCTGTGCTCCTTTTAGTTTCATGGGTCCCTGTGGGTCCATTGCAGTTGGACTTGGAATCAGAAGACTTGACTCTTTCACTTGTTATGTTCACTTATATGTTCCAGATGTAAACCGCTTGACCTTTCTGAGCCTCAGTTTCCCTATCTCTAAAATGGGGATGAAAATACATTACTTACCTCACAGCACTCTTCTGAGGATCAAATAAAACAATGTATATTCTCACTTTGTAATAGTAAATAAGCCGTTATTATTCCCTTGAAAGGAAATCTGAAGAAAGGAACTCTTTTAAGAGAATTTACTGATATCATTTGTTTTACATCATCTTCATTTCCAAATTAAGCCCTCCTCTCTCCCCTCCTCAGAGATCCATCCATGTGACAAAGAATAAAAATGAAAGAAAGAGAAAGAAGCAGGTCAGCAAAACTAAGGGACATATTAACCAAATCTTAATAGGGTATCCAATGGTCAATAGTCATAGCTCTCCAACTCGGCAGAGAATAAAAGGAGGGACAGTTGAAGAAAAAGATTCCTAAAGTTTCTGCCACTATACAGTAAAGGAATTTGGCTTTATCCACATCTTACAGGTATTATCAGTCAGTTCAAAACGCGTTTATTAAACACTGTGTGACAAGCACTATGCTAAGCACTGATGATATAAAGATACACACACACACACACACACACACACACACAGAGTCCATGCCTTAGAAGGCATTCTAATGAGGGAGACCACATGGGAAAAAGTGCTGCATACAAGATAAATACAATGGAAGGCAAATGGAAGGTGATCTCAGTAGTAAGGCGCTCAAGCCTGTAGAAGGTGGGATTTGGGCTGAGGAATGAAAAAATCCAACAGGTGGAGGTGAGGAGGCAGGGAAATAGGCACAGAGATTAGAAATGTTCTAGGAACAACAAGAAAGCCACTGTGGCTGGACCATAGAATGCGTGGATGGGAAATAAAATATTTTAAGACTAGAAAGGTAAGTAGAGGCCAGTGAAGGGCTTTGAATGACAGAGTATATTTGATCCTTGAGGCAGTAGGAAGCCACTCGAGTTTATTGAATAAGAGGATAAAATAGTCACACTTGTATGTTAGGAAAATCAGTTGAATGGAGGATGGATTGGAGTGGAGAGAGAATTGAGGCTAGGAGACCTTTTAGAAGGCTACTGCAGTAGTCCAGGGAAGAGGTGATAAGGGCTTGCACCAGAGCAGCATCTATTGTGAGTGTAGAAAAATGAAAGCATGAGAGGGATTCTGTGAATGGGAAAACAGTAAGATTTGGCAAGAAATTGGATATGTGGAGTGAGTATACGAAAGGAGTCAAGGATGACATAGAAGTTGCAAGTTTGGGTGACTGAGAGGACAACGGTGCCGTTCACAGTAAGTAATAGGGAAATTTGGAAGAGGGGAGGGTCTGGGGGAAAAGATAATGAGTTCAGTTTTGGACATGTTGGTTTTGAGAAACTTTTGAGACATTTAGTTCAAGATGTCCAAAAGACAGTTGGTGATTTGAGACTGGAACTCAGAGAGATGTTAGGGCTGGATACATAGACCTGGGAATCATTTTTATTTAAACCCATTGGAGACAGTAAGATCACTAAGCCAGAGAATGTAGAGTTCCTAGAAGAGAAGAGAGGGTCTAGGACAGATATTTGGGGAATACCTACAATTAGTGGGCATAATGATAAGATACAGAAAAGGAGATGCCAGGTAGAAGAATCAGGAGAAAGCAGTGTCTTGAAAACCTAGGAAAGAAAAAGTAATCAGAAGAAAAGAGTGATGAACAGTGTCAAATAATAGCTAGCTTTTATGTAATATTTTAAGTTTTGCAAAGCGCTTTACATACATTAACTCATTTGATCAAAGTGTCAGAGATTATGGAGAGGTCAAGATAAATGAGGTCATTTTGTGGAGACTTGGGCTTGTTTGTAGGTAGCAGGGAAGGAGCCTGTATGTAGGGAAAGACTGAAGATTAGAAAGAATGGAGATGAAAGAGGGAGATAGTCTTCTGGACAAGACAGGACAGGGTGGAATCATGGATGCAGGTGGAGGGGGTAGGTAGCCCTCCTATTGAGAAACAGCATCTCTTAATGAGAAATGGGAGTAAAGGAGAAGAGAGGGAGAAGGAAAGATAACTGATTGATGTAAGACAAAGAGGAGGAGTGAAGAGGGAGCTCTTGCCAAATGACCTCTAATTTTTTCAGTTAAATACAAGACAAGGGTCATCAGCTGAGGGGGTAAAGGGAGGGGATGCCATTGGAAGTTCAAGGAGGGATAAAAAGATTCGGAATAGCTGCCGTGGTGAGTGGGAAAGTGAATTACCTTGGTGCTATGAGGGCCCAGTTGAGATTATATAACTAAAATTTGTAGTGGACCTAGTTGCCACAGTTTCATGATTTTCTCCAGCTTCACAGAACAATACATGAAGAGGGTAGTGTAATAGATTTTGAATGTTCACCCACCAAAAATTTTATCTGACAACAAATGTCCTTTCCAATATATTCCATTACAATAATGATATTGTCTCTTGTAGTAGTGAGTAACAGAAATATGTTGCTATAAAATTAGAAAACTAGAACTTTAAGTGGCTCTACAATTTTTAGGGGATTTTGATTTGTTTTTTTTCCAACTTGACTGCAGTAGTTTCCTATAATCTTGGCCTATGTGGTTTCAAGTTGTCAGGACTACTCATTTATTGAATGGCTTATACCATTGTATAAATTCAACCAAGAGTGGAGAGCGCAATGCTAAAACATAACTTGCAAGTGCAAAATACATAGCACAGTGTACAACATTTACCAAGATCGCAGATTCCTTGAGTATAGATCTCCAGCAGGGACTCTCTGTTGGCAACAGACTAGACAACAGGAATCTGGGCCACAAAGTGAACACCCTGTCCAATATAAATCTAGACTGACTAGGTTTGCATAAAAGGTCAATTAAAGTCCTCTACTTTAAAGAAAAACATAGTTTTACTGAAGGGCTAGCTTTTGCTGTACCTGAGGCTTTTCTGCCTCCCCACTCCACCCCAACCCCTATCCTTAGTTCAGTTAATTATCCATCCTGTCCAGATTCCCCATGTAATCTAGTTTCGAGATGGAAAAAAGGGAAGCAGCAGTTGGAAGCTGTTGAAAAGAGAGTGGGAAAGCACATCTCTTTCCCTTGTGTACCTTGTTTATCATGGCCTCCTCCTGTTCCATGGTTAACATACCAGCCTGAAAGGGAGAACACCAACTAACTAACTTTAAGTTACTTTGTGCAGACATTTTGCCCAGTGGGCTACTTTTACAAGTTGTAATCATAAACCCCTTCTGAAACTGGGGGTGGGGTGAGAATGGAGCAGAGGAGAAGGAAAGATGACAGTGGATAACCTGAATAGAAAAAGTTAGCAGCTCTTAAAATCTGAAAGGAAAACTGCTGTGACTTTGAGCGAAAACAAATGCTCCATTAAATAGCTTGGTCTCTAGAAAATTCCAAAAGCCAACCTCAAGGGAAATAATAAAGGAATGGATGAGGAATAACATTTCCAGACTTCAAGTTATATTATAAAGTAGTAATCATCAAAACTATTTGGTGATGATTTAAAAAGTAGAAGAGGTAGTCAGTGGAATATATTAGATAAGAAAGAATAAAAAACAAATGAACTCAATACGCCAGTGTTAAGTAAATTCCAGAACACAAACTACCTTGAAGAACTCCCTATTTGATAAGAGTTGCTAGGGAAACTGGGAAACAATTTGGAAGAAATTAGGTTTACACAAACATCTTACACCATATGCCACAATAAGCTCAAAATGGATAACAAGATCTGAACATTAAAGGTCAAACCATAAAAAATTTAGAAAGGAACCAGATTAGATAACTTTCATTGCTGTGGTTAGGGGGAAATTTCTTAACTAAGCAAGGGATTTCTTGATCACAGAAGACCAAAAAAAAAAAAGTTTCAGTTGCATGAAATTTTAAAACTCTTACATTAACAATTTACACAGGTCATTAAGAGAGGAAACTGTCATTTGGGAAAAATCTGAATCAAAATATCTCTGACAAGGGTCAAAAATATGTAGGTAACTAACACAGACAAATAAGACCAAAAGCTATTTCCTAATGATAATGATCAAAGGCTATGGATAGTCAGTTCTCAAAAGAAGTGCAAACTATTAATAACTGTATTCAAAATCACTAATAATAGGAGAAATGCCAACAGAAGCATCTCTAAGTCTTTATCATGCCCTCAGCTAATTGGCAGAGATGACAAGAAATGGGAATAGTTATGGAAAGACAGTGCAATACTGATGCACTGTCTTTGGAGCTGTAAATTGGTCCAACTATTCTTGAAAGCAGTTTCAAACTATGCTAACAAAGTGATTAAAATATCCATCTCGTTTTACCTAGAGCTCCAACTACTAGGCATATTGCCCATATGCTAAAATATTTATAACAGCCTTTTTTTTAATTGGCAAAGAACTGGAAATAAAGCAGGTTCTCATCAATTGGACATGGCAGAACAAATGTGGCACATGAATATAATGGAAGATTATGATACAAAAAAAGATGAGTATCTGAAGCATTGCATACAGTATTGGACTTGGTTGATATATTTGCTAGTTTTGCTGAACTTTTTTATTCTTTGTCATAAAAGACTGGTCTCTGGGAAGGGAAAGAGGGCAAAATATATTGGGAAATGTAAGTGACATAAAAACAAAAACTATCAATAAAAGAATTTTAAAACATTCCATTAGTGACTGGATTAGTTAGGCACTTGAACATGCAAGGGAGAGCTAAGAGGTCGAAGAGGAAGAAATAATAATCATTATCATTTATAATGCCAGCCTTCACATAAGGGGTGTGTTTACAGGTGAAATGATGGTATAAGGATTTGGATGGGTTATTTTATTTATTTATTATCTTTTTAGGCAGTTGGGGTTAAGAGACTTGCCCAGGGTCACACAACTAGTAAGTGTCAGGTGTTTGGTCTGAGGCTGGATTTGAACTCAGGTCCTCCTGACTTCAGGGCCGGTGCTCTATCCACTACAATACCTAGCTGCCCCTGGATGGGTTATTTTAAAAGGTGACTTACAGAAGCATTCTGGACACATAAACCTTAACTAAAAAGGCGTCCTTGACTCATACCAGGGAGGCAGTATGACACCAAGGAAGAGTGATCAAATGACCAGGGAACCTAGTGAGACAGATAAGGTGTGCAACCAAGAAGATTAAGGTATAGTCAGTACAGACAGGACAGTTTTCATGATGCATTTCTCCTTATGATACCTAGTTTTATTCACCCCTGAAAGAGAATCCTTTTCATGATTCACTGTTTCCTGTGTTCTTAGCATCTTAGTTTTATAACTAGAAGGCTATCTAATCCAAGGCTATCTAATCCAAAGCCATCTCATTCAATCATGTCATTTTACAGGTTAGAAAACTGAAGCCCAGAGACGTTAAAAGTCACGTAGGTAGTAAGTAGGTGGCAGGAATTGGGATATAGGCAGGAGTCCTTTGACTCCAAATTCATTTTTCTTTCTATTGGTTAACACTCTCTGGCCATTGTAATATGGATTCTATATACTTTGTATCACATCTATAAATGTTCAGAGCCTACACACAGACCATCATGTCATTGTTGTTCAGTCATTTTAGTTCTGTCCAACTCTTCGTGACACCATTTGATGTTTTCTGGGCAAAGATACTGGAGTGATACTACAGTGATACTCTAGCTCATTTTATAGCTGAGGATATTGAGGCAAACAAGGTGAAGTGACTTGCCCAGGATCACGCAGCTAGTAAGTGTCTGAGGCCAGATTTGAACTCAGAAAGATGAGTCTTTCTGACTCCAGCCCCAGCCCTCTATCCATTGTGCCACCTAGCTGCCCCGTTATCATCATATACAGATGTTATGGGGGTATTCCCACTCTATAGGGATAGGGTTTGAATTTATTATTGGAAGATGGAGCTTCCTTTATCTATGCAGGCTGGCATTTTCTCTGCTAATTGTAGTCTTAAGAACATTGCCTAGAGAGAAATGATTTGCCCAGGGTCACACAATCAGTATGTGTCCTTGGACCCAGGTCCTTTAGCTCTAAGGCCAGCTTTCTCTGTCCACCACTGCCTTTAGTCTGTATTCTCTGGATATACACACTCCCAGCCTCCCTATAATAAGTCACTAAGTGCCTGTTTCTGCCAAATCTCCCAAGCTGGTTCATTTTTTCTTTCTGACCCATTACAGAAAAAAGGAGATACTTCAGTAGTTTTTGAGTGTGCCTCCTCTATTCTGATTGACAGACACAAAGCTACATAGTTTGTCATTCCCTCTTGGGATGACAGCATGCTCAGGAGGTTTGAAGATACTGATGCTTTGGTACATAATGTAGGAGAGCTATTTTTTTTTTGTTCCATTCTAAATGTGCAGAGTTCAAAGCTCAGAGAGCTATAGCTTGGATTCTACTGAAAATGATGCCCCTGGCAGCAATAATATTTGTAATCCTAGAGTCTCTTTTCTTGCCTTGAAATGATAAATGGTCTTAATTGGTTGGTTAAAACCATGCTAGCCCATATAGGTCTCTCTAACTAGTTCGATTTAACTAAAAAAATCACAATGTTAAAGGTGAAATGAAAGTCTCTGTCTCTGTCTCTCTGTCTGTCTGTCTCTTTGTCTCTCTCTCTCTGGTTTTCTTGCCAGGACCCAAGCTGAGGCTTTCAGTTTCTTCATACATCTCTCAATATGCAACAGAGCATAACTTCTATGACACATTTAACACCCAAACTCTCAGCATTGCTGAAGATGTAAATGGTAGCATGGAAAAGAGAAACCACCAAAGAAAGACCTGTCTGAACAGGTCTTGGCAAGTGAATAAAGGCAGGGGAATTTAAATTATTAAAATCTTTCCCTTGCTCCCCCAGCAATTATTTAAGTTGTAGTTTTATTCTGTCAGCAATTTAGGCTTTTAAACACAGTCTGCTCTTGATCATGTTGTTGTGGAGTACATAGCCTGTGGATTACTCAGGGTGAACGTCTAATCCCAGGCAGGCTTTCCTTTACCACCTGTTCCTGGGCTGCCAGCAGTTGGTGAGAACTCAGGCATTGCAAGCTCATTTTAATATTAACCACAGTCAGACAGAATTAGGAAGATAAATCTACTTCCCCAAATAAAATCCTATGGTGATACAATCCAAAGTCAAACAAAACATTTTTTGTGTTTCCCTCACTGTGCAAAAGATGTTTGAAAATTGACATGATTTATTGGGGGGAGGAAGGAGTTGTTCCCCAATCTGTAACTGAAACTAAAATGTTAAAGCAGGACTTTAGTAGGCTATTGGCCGGAAATCAGAGGAAGGAGAATAATTTACTTATGGTTTAGAACTGTTCAACAAAATAATTATGGGTTGATCTTTTTTTTTCTTGCATACCTTTTTTGTTTTATTGATCTATTTACCATGGTTGGTTTTTTGTGTTTTGTTTTGTTTTGTTTCCTGGGGAGGAAGCTGTGTTTTCCAGGAAGAACCAGCAGTTATATGGCTCACGTTTGACAACATGCACCACCAGTGGCTTCTGTTAGCTGCGTGCTTTTGGGTGATTTTCATGTTTATGGTTGCCAGCAAGTTCATCACTTTAACCTTTAAGGACCCAGATGGTAGGTATATTTAAGCACTAATTGGGGTTAGTTAAATGAGTTTACTATAACATACCTATTGAATACTGCATATTATGTCAGACATGCTGTGGATAAGGTCCCTAGTTGGTTGATGCAGCTAGTTTTCATTATCTGTCATATTTGTGAATGCTACAATTGGCTGGAAACCTTACTTGCTTTACTGGAAGCCTTCCCCAATCCCTCTTATTTCTAGTGCCTTCCCTCAGTTAATTACTTCCTATTTATCCTGTATATAGTTTGCTCTGTATATATTTGTTTGCATGTTGTCTCTCCCATTAGATTATATGCTGTTTGAGCAGGGATTGTCTTTTCGTTCTTTTTGTATCCCCAGCACTTTGCACAGTGCCTGTCACATAGTAAGTGCTTAATAATGTTTATTGATTGATCTTAACATTTTTGTATCCCTTGAAGTGCTAAGCACACAGTGCCTTGCGTAGAATAGACAATCAATAAATTTTTGTTCAAAGAATTAATGAATGAATCATCAAATATTTATTAAGAAACTGCTATGTGCCAGGTACTGTTCTAGGTGCTAGGGATACAAATGTAAACTCTAGCATTGTGCCTGCAAAAGCAGTTATCTAGCAAAATTTATTAGGTTAGGTTTGAAGCATGGTGCCTTCTTTAGCCCTCTAACAGTTAGGTTGCACGGTGGATAGAGCACTGGGCCCGAAGTCAAGAAGACAACCTCCTGAGTTCAAATCTGGCCTCAGACACTTACTAGCTGTGTGACCCTGGGCAAGTCACTTAACCCTGTTTGCCTCAGTTTCCTAGGTCCCCTGATTCTATATCCGGTGGTTTCTACTGTACCATCTGCTTTGACATCCACAAAGAAACAAGAAGGTCTTGACTTTTAACTCTTTGTCCAAAGCCCAGATGGCATTTGAGAGAGAAAGAGAGGGAAAGGGCCAAGATTCAGAGATATATATTATGAGTCCAAGGTATTTGATGCTTTGTTGCTATGCAATACTGTCTGATATCACCTTGGGGTTAAGGTTCAGTAGGATGGGATCCATTCAACTCTATTTTGGACTGCAATGCATCCCCTAAGAATTAGAGAGGCTTATTGTTATTCAGTAGTTTCAGTTATGTCTGACTCTTCATAACTGCATTTGAGGTTTTCTTAGCAAGGACACTGGAGTGGTTTGCCATTTCCTTCTCCAGCTCATTTTACAGATGAGGAAACTGAGACAAACAGGGATAAGTGACTTGCCCAAGGGTCACACAGTTAGAAAGTGTCTGAGGCCAGATTTGAACTCAGGAAGATGAATCTTCCTGACTCCAGGCCCAGCATTCTATCCTCTGTGCCATCTAGCTGCCCAGGTATAAAGTCTACCACTTTCTAGCTTTTGAAGAAGTTTCTTAGGCCAAGCACATGCTGGCTCCAAATGGCAGTTTACAATTTGGAGAAATTAAAGCAAAGCAAATGATGAAAAATAATAGAAATAAAATCAAAGCAAATAATGAATAAGAATGAAAAATAATGAAAAAGAAAAACTTTTACTGCATATAAATACTCAATAGAGAGATGTAAACAAGTATTTCAACAAGTATATACATGTATATCTCTCCAGGTTCCTACCCACAGGGATGCACACAGATTAATAACAACAGCCTGTGTGGGAATAAATAGTTCATTAAATCCAAAGAACTACACCCTCTAGTTGATTCCAGTTTATATAGGATTCCCTCCAAAATGGGTCATTGTGCATTTAAACTATTCCCTCTTTCTGGGTCTTCATGACTAAGAGCTACTCATGCACATAAAGCACTTATACCTCTCAGTGCCCAAGGCTTGGACAGAAGGAACAACAGCTAAGGCAGTGTCGAGTGTTTCTTCTTCTGTAAAATGGAAATAATAGCACTTTGCCTGCCTACCTCCCTAGGTTATTGAGAGGATCAAATGAGATCATGTATGTGAAAGCACTTTGAAGATCACAGAATCCTCTGATTACTGTCATCTTCCAGCTGGAGGAAGCTCTCCTTCAGCAATGATGCTGAAATGATTCAGGATGAAAGGCATGAGGGGAACATAGGCAATGGCTTAGGAATGCTTTTAGGTTTAGCCTGTAATGGAAATGATGTGTGACATGGGTGACAGCTCTGTGCTTTTTGGGTAGCACTTTAAACCTCCTCCCTTCGATGAGAGCTTCATAAAGTGTGATTAAGAACACCAAAGCCCCAGCCATCAGTGTCCCTTACAGGCTATGAGAGTGTGAAGAGTGATTGACAAATAGGTAATAGGCTTTTCCTTAGCCTAAATAGCCTCTCTTATGTAAGGTCAGTAAGAAGTTGAATTCTGATTGATGGTACCACCCAACATGGTGCTACCATATTACTTTCCCTTTCTTTCCTATATGCATGGAGGGATGGTTACCGAAAAGTCAATCTTCTGGGAGAGAAGCGAGGAACCCCGAGGCCAAGGGCAAATGAGGCATTTAAGGGTCACTATTCCCACTGAGAAATACTTCAGCTTCATGTACCTATTAAACACACAGCTAGATGTTGTGCAGACTAGGCTTAACAGACATGGCCTTCAGGAGCACTTGAGAAATATGCGAAGTCAGTCCAGAATTGCTAATAAAGTTACAGCTAACTCACAAGTTTTTATTTGGTAACAAGGACTATGGGTATCAGAGGTGATTGAAATTTACACATTACTAAGGCTAGTACAGAGCAGTAAGATGGAATGGGAATTAAGAAGACTCATCTTCCTGAGTTCAAATCTGGCCTCAGACACTTAATAGCTGTGTGACCATGGGCAAGTCATTCACCCTGTTTGCCTCAGTTTCCTCATCTGTAAAATGACCTGGAGAAGGAAATGGCAAAGCACTGCAGTATCTTTGCCAAGAAAACCTCAAATGGGGTCATGGAGGGTCAGACATGACTGAAAAATGACTGAAAAGGACAAGCAGCCCTATATGCTCCAAAAACATCACTGTTATAACACATTACAATCCTTTATGTCTATAATGGTGACTTTAAGTCATGAAAAAAAAGCTGAAATGGTACATTCTGTTTGAAATAGTGGAGAAGCATTTAGTCTAAATTTGAAAGTTAGCCATCAAAATATTTAAAATAGAAAGAAATAAATGAGCTCCTTTTAAAGATAAATTCAAGTTAACTAGGAATTTTATTTAAGCATTATATCTCATGGGGTGAGATGCTGGGAAAACAAGGGGTAACTATACTAAGTATGTCCAGTTTGGGTTTTTAAAAGGATGGGTAGAAACAGAAGAAGAGGGTTTGGTCCAGGGAAGTGGAATCAAAAATATAAATGGATTGAAAATAAGCTCTCTAAGGAGAATATTCATGGAGAGTGTTTTAACCTGGTGGAGAAAATGCTGAGGATGTGGTGTAATGTCTTCAAAAAAATGAAGCATTACTTCATACATGCATACATGCATACACACATACATACATACATACACACACACACATTTCTCCACAAAGGACTAAACAAGAGGATATGGGTTTAAATTAGAGTGTTTGGTGGTTAGATATAAAGAACTTCTTGACTATCCCAGGGATTAAGCCCTGGAATAAGCTCCCAGTCACAAAGGAAACTGCACTACCCATTCCTGGCTAGCTTTAAAAACAGAACAGACTTTCATCTGCCTTGATTGTTGTGAGTCTTTACCTTCCTAGGAGTGGGGGCTCAACCAGAAAGTTCTCATGGTCATTCCCATTTTTTTTGGATTTTGTGAATGCCCATGCTTTGCATTTGGCAGTTGAATAAATTAATCACGGATGGGCTATTAGACATAGAGAGAAAATAGGAAGTTTAATGGATATGTGTGATATGGGGCTTTAAATCTTTTAATCACAGCTGTTACAGTTTATTTCTTTTGTAACAGCAAATTTCCTCTTTCAGACTTAAAGCCTATTTTAAAGCATTCTTAAATGGAAACACTTGGAGGAGAATCCTAAAATGCTGTGAAATCTGATATAATGAAATTTCATTTCTATAAAGCAGATGGAAAATCCTTCATTTGAGTGCTTAGCAGTATACCAGTTGTAATTTTGCTTATAGTGACAGTCTGCTTCTTCTGCTTTTGTGCTGTGGGGGGAAAAAACAAACAACTTTGCTACATAAATCTACTCTGTGAACATCTCTTTCTTTTTCACACACATATATATTTGATGACTTCCTCTGCTGCAAGAACCGATCAGAAAAGCAGATTTTTCCAAAGTTTGTCAATAAAATAAAGCAGATTTTTTTAGGGCAGGAATTCTTAACCAGGGGTTCATGAACTTAAATGGGGGGAAGGGGAAACTTACATCTTTCTTTTCACTAATTTAGCATTTCTTCCAGTTATTAAAAGTATTATCAGGAGAATGGGTTTATAGGTTTGCCCTCAGCAATGGCTAGTGTACAGGGAAGAGGCAATTGTAGAGTTCAGATAATCAGCTATTCATAGATTTAAAGCTGGAAGAGAGATCTTAGGAATTCTCTAACCAACTCACTCATTTAAAGATGAGGTCATGAGAAGCGAAATGACTTGCTGAATTTCACACAGGTGGTAATAGTAAATGGCAGAACTGAGATTCAAACCAGAGATATCTGGTTTCAAATCCAGTGCTCTTCCTATAACATTAGACATTCATGACTTTGGAGAATGTTTCCAATGAACCTCTCTATGAGTAAGAATAAGTAAACCTTCTTTCTTAACAATCAAATAGAGGTCTTTATAAACCAGCATTTTTTGTGAGTTTTTTTTTAAACTTTGTTTTCTTTTCCAAATCTTGACTATGTATTGAGGGCTCCTGGCAAGTAAATTATATTCAAAGATCTAAGAGCAGTTTTTAAATTCTACCCATAAGCTAAAGAAAAATTCTATCCCATAAAACAACCACCAGGCTGGTCGAAGTATATGAACATACAATCTTCAAAAGAAAAAATACAAGCTATAAACAACATCATGGGGAAATGTTTAGAATATCTAATGATCAGAGAAAAGCAACAACCCACCAAGTTAGATGGCCTTTGAGGAACTTCCAACTGTGAAATTCTGTGAGAGACTTAGTTTGGACACTTCTCATGTCTGATGGCACTATTAGCGAAGATAACTTGATTTCTGAACAGCTAGGAGATAGGAAATGAAGAAAGAAACCTTATTTCTAAATAGGTCATAAGAAGGCAGACACACTGATTCACTGCTGGTGAAAACAATTTGAAATTTGATGAAAAAAGTTACGAAATTATGCATACACTCTGACCCAATGCAGTGCATCTGTATCCCCAAGAAGACTGACAGTAAGAAAGAAAGAGAGAGAACAAAAGACTCATATGTAAAAAATATTCATAATAACCAAGAAAACAAGAACTAGAAACAAATAATTGCTCAACAATTGAATGGCTAAAAAAAAGCCTGGTTGTAGTGGAATATTAATACTATTTAAAGAATGACATATGAAGAATTCAAAGAAATGTGGGAAGATTATATAAAGTTAATTAGCATGAAAAAAGCAGAGCCAAAGAAGATAATGACTTAGAACAGTTTGTATATGTAT
The DNA here is from genome assembly GCF_900497805.2 of Vombatus ursinus. NCBI lineage: Eukaryota > Metazoa > Chordata > Mammalia > Diprotodontia > Vombatidae > Vombatus > Vombatus ursinus. Next base: position 1,232,629 of record NW_020954655.1, read on the forward strand.
GTGTGTGCGTGCGTGCATGTTCAGACATGTGCATAAAATTCAAAGCATTCTGCAAGATGGCAGCTACTCAAACTCATGGATTATACCCCCATCAATGTTTACTTTTACCATCCTGGGGACACAATAGTTCAAAGCAAAAGGCATTTAACCAAGTAGTATAGTAGGTAAGGTGACAAAATATTTCCCATGCATACATGGGATATACGTTTAAAGGATACATAGAGAATACATGGAACCAAGAAATATCCATGGAGGGCACAGATACAGGGGAACCATGACCAGAAAACACATAGAAATGTTACATTCCTACAATATGCTCTTTCATACATATTTCCAGAGGCATGTTTCAGGAATGCATGTGGCCAAGGCACACACACACACACACACACAAAAAGCAAAACATGTGACCAGGGCAACTCATACCTTCAGTACTGCACAACTACCAGTGTTTTATGCTAGACATCATGTCTTTACTTGGCATGTCATCTCTGCTGAGTTTTTCCATTAGTTTTATGATTGCTCAGCTGCTTTCTACTTTCATCTTCTGAACTTAAGTTATTTAATTCCTTCAAGACCATCTGCTACCCCATTCTCTACTATAATATACTGCCATTCTCTACTATGTTGTACTAGGTTACAATGGCTAGAAAACCTCTCCCTGATGAGGACAGGCTGTTATTTTTTTTTGTATATAGCCAAGGCTGTGAGCCACCTACTCTTCTCCATCTCTCCTTCCTCCCCCCAGTTAAACTACCATCAAAAGTTAACAGAAGCCATAGATTCACTTTAATTCTATTCATTTGGCTATCTTTCTCTTGTGATACCAACTGTCTCTCCATGGTCCCAGGTAACTATTTGACTTGAGGTTAGAAAATTCCTTTTAACTTGTGTTAAATCCCTGGTTGTAAGTCTACATAGACGATAGCTATGTGGGAACTTGGATAAGTGATAGTCCCTTCACACCTTAGAATCTCCCTGATTGGTGCACAAATAAAACTCTGGGCAAGAACAAGATTACATGAAGCAGATAGCACCATTGGCCTCCACCTCTGGTTTATATTTTTTTCTCTTAATGTACATATCTGACAGGAATTATCATGCTACATTTCAGCATAAACTTTGGCTTTCTCTGTGCATAAATGAAGTCAACATGGAAAGACAACAAACCTCCAGTCAAATACAACATTCAGTGTTAGTATCATCCTCCTACAGCTAAAGGACATATTCTTACTTTTTCTAATTATCTGTTGTTTTCGGAGAATTTATTTTTTTTAGGGGATTTATTAGGAAACATCCATTGTATTGAAATAAAATGGATTTTTGTTTAAAGAATCACTAGAATCACTTATAGAACGTCATTCTGGTTAGGCAATTATCTGCCATATTCATTTTTAGTAGATGTGTATAATTCTAGCTTGAAATACTGATAAAATCATCATCTTAGCTTTTCATATTCCTTTGTCTTTTAGTGTATGGTGCCAAACAAGAGTTCCCATTCCTGACAACTATACCAGAATTAGAAAAGTGGAGAGAGGAGAAACACTTGCCTAAAGAACTAAAGGTGAGTGTTGTCAAGGCAGAGAAATGGAATTTCTTTCAAAATTCATGAGAAAAGATGAAAAATGCTATATACTTCCAGATAGAGAACGGATAAGACTCAGAATACAGATTGAAGCATATTTTTTCCCTTTTTTCTTTTGGGTTTTACTTTTCCATAACATGGCTAATGTGGAAATATGTTTTACATGACTTCATATGTATACAAAGTATACATTCTTGCCTTCTCAGTAGGTAGGGGAGAGGGTGGAGGGAGGAAGAGAATTTGGAATTGAAAATAAAAGTACAATTGAATTTTTTTAAATCAGAATTGATGAGAAAAACAAATAGGCTTCATGAAAGAAGACCAAAACAGCCTGGTCCATTTGATTTAGTCAGCTTGCAAATGAGTCCCAGGTGAAAAAGAAATGAAGGAAGGAGAGAAAGAAGTGTGCAGACTTCTTTTGTTTTGCCAGAATAGCATTTTTCACCACTTGTTTTAGGGGTCGTGCTTTCATACAGCTAAAACTGTGGTAGGTGCAGAAATGCAAAGAAAGGTCCAAGTATCCAAGAGAATCCTGCCTTGGCAGTATTGGTGGTATACAGTGGTATACATTGGTGGTATACAGTGACATTAGAAGCAAGTGGCATAGAAACAAGTAAGGGATGCTTATAGCATACAGAGTGCTGGGCCTGGAGTCAAGAAGCCCTGAGTTCAAATATGACCTCAGGCTCCAGTTATGTGATCCTGGGCAAGTCATTTAATGTATTTGCCTCAGTTTCCTCAACTAAAAATGGGGATAATAATAGCACCTACCTCCCAAAGTTGTTGTGAATATCAAATGAGATGATAATTGTAAGGTGCTTAGCACAGTGCCTGGCATATAGTAAGCACTCTATAAATGTTTGCTATCTTCATTTATTCACTCATTCATTTGTTCATGTATTCATTCATTCATTCATTCATTTATTTATTGTATGATATAAACCTGCTATTTTGCCAAAGGGTAGAGTATATTAGGACTATTTTTTTTTCTTTTCCTTTCTGCTCATATGTTGGTGAGTACATCTTAGTTCATAGGTATTTGGGTTTCTCAGAATACAACCCCTTTTTCAGGTTCCAAACCTAAGGTTCCATTGGTGCTTAGCTTTAAGAGAAGGCAAAGAACTTTTTGCTTTTCAAAAGGATTGAAAAATAACGTAGTGATTTTTTTATGTGAAGGCCCAATTGCTTTCCCTCCTGTCTAGAAAATATTTCATTTAAAGAAATCTGATTTACACACAGTATTTTAGAGGAACACAACTCATATAAATATCCTATACCTGGCATATTAAGAGGTGTGTGTGTGTGTGTGTGTGTGTGTGTGTGTGTGTGTCTGTGTGTGTGTGTGTAAAACCATAGAGAAAACCCAAAGAAAACAAGGCCTAATCCATTAGAGATTTATGGAATGCATCATGACATATTACCAATGTGATAATATCAATGAGGAATACAAAAGTAATATGATGTGGTCCCTGCTCTTGTCGACCTTCTTGGGGAGAAAAGACTAACATACAAGACAGAGAGAAAGGATCATGGCTAACTTGGGAGACCCAGACTTTATCTGCAGGAACCAACAACATAGGTTCACATCGACAAAAAGAATCTTATGGAGGTAGGTAAAACTTGAGTTGGGCTTTGAATTAATGTTCCTCCTAAATCTTTTTGACTTCTGATCAGGTGATCATGCTGCCTGAGTACAGTAATAAAATAAAGTAAACATATGTAAACCATTTAGTGGGTATCAAGTACTGTCCATGAATTGAAGAAACCATTTTCTGTTAGCAATAGAAAATGAAGATGGAACAAATGTAGACAAGCGTTTACCATTATTAGGGGTTGTGGAAGAGGTCAACAATACTAACAACTCAGCCTCTCTATTTTTAAAGTATCTTTTTTCCCCATTATCTGGATTGGGTTCCTGGGGATTATGTGTTCCCTTCTGTCATTATAGACTAAGATATAGACTATAGTCTGGCTAGAATAGTTTAGGTTGCCAGTTGTAACTTGAGAGGATCAGCAGTGTAGAATGCCTCCCACTTCTCAGACAATTTGTGAAATATAGGTATGCAATGAAGCACATATTGTCAGGCATGGCCAGCGTGTTGATTTGTATTGCTTAACTGTCCTTTATTATAAGAAAGGATTCTATTGGAGAGGAAGGAAGTCATTAGGAAGTTATTTTAATGTTTGGTCCTTTCTTAACCCATCAATAAAACATTTTAAAAGTAGTTTAGGTTGCATTCCTACCAGGAGACCATGAGAGGAGACACTCTGTAATGTAAGTCCTCTCAACTTACAATTTGCACACTGAACTATCCCAGCCAGACTATAATATAGTCTATAATTAATTTGTATAGGTTTCCTCAACCCTGTGCTTCTGATTTCTATAGGTAACACAAGGGAAAATGGGTCCTGCCCAGAATCTGCAGTGTGAATAATGCAAGTAGAGTCTAGGGAAAAAGAGGATACCTTATGACAGTAAAAGGCATCAGATTTTCAATTCTGCTGTCACAAGGGAATTGATAGCATTAAGCTTACAAAACTCTGGAGACATTCAGGTTGTGGCATTATAGTGCCAGTAAAACAAAGAAAAACTGTAGATATTCAGAAAAGAGCAAGGAAAGTAAAGACTTTCAGTCAAGAAAGACGTGACAGAAATTATTTGACAGTTGCTTAACTGAGTCATATGACTGAGCTCATTACTTAAAGTATATAATGGCTTCTACAGAGGCAACTAGTTCATAAGACTCAAAAAGGTAAAATGATGAGATAGTAAGAGATGAAGATAAGAGGGAAAGGATGAAGATAAGAGGGAAAGTATGAAGAGAGAAGCAATTATCAGAGAATATTCTTAGATGAAAGGAGAGAACGAAGGAAAGTTTGTGGCAAAAATGAATAGAGTCAGACTGGAAGTCAAGTTAGCCTGGGTTCCATGTTCCACATCTGGCATATACTGGCTGTGTGACCTTGAAAAAATCACAGTCTTCCAGTGTCCCAGGAACCCTTCCAAGAAAATTGTTGACTTTAAATTGCAGAACAATTGCAGATCTGCTTTGGTAGAGGGGATTTACTTACCTGGGAATTCTCATAGGTTCCCAAAGTGGGCAATACTTCCCCCGGGGGGGGCACTGGAACAATCCAGGGGAGTGGTAGTAGCCTTAGGTGGAATTGGGGTAAGGGGGAGGTGGAAGCATAAGGAAAGAAGAGAAGAAACTTTAAAAAATTTTTATATTAATTTATATTGATTTATCAATAATCACTTCCATATGCTTTTGAGTTTAAAATTTTTCTCCCCCTTCCTCCCCACCACCCTCCCCAAGATGGTGCAAAATCTGATATAGGCCATACATTTATATTCATATTAAACATATTTTCACATTAGTGATGTTGTAAGTAAAAATTAAAACCAATAGGAGGAACCATCAGAAAGAGGAAACAAAACTCAACAGAAGAGAAAAAAAAAATAGCAATTCAACTTGCATAGTTCTTTCTTTGGATGTGGATAGCATTTTCCATCACAAGGCCTCTGGAGATGTCTTAGATCCTTATGTTGCCAGGAAGGATTAAGTTTATCAATATTAGTCATCACACAACGTGGCTGTTACTGTGTACAACATTCTCTTGGTTCTGCTCATTTCATTCAGCATCAGACCATACAAGTCTTTTCAGATTTTTCTGAAGTCAGCCTGTTCATCATTTCTCATAGCACAATAGTATTCCATCATATTCATGTACTACAACTTGCTCAGCCATTCCCCAATTGATGGGCATCCTCTCAATTTCCAATTCTTCGCTACCACAGAAAGAGCTGCTATAAAGATTTTTGTCCATGTGGGTCCTTTTCCCATTTGTATGATCTCTTTGGGATACAGCCCTAGAAGTGCTATTGTTGGGTCAAAGGGTATGCACATTTTTATAGCTCTTTGGGCATAGTTCCAAATTGCTCTCCAGAATGGTTGGATCATTTCACAACTCCACCAACAATGCATTAGTGTTCTAATTTTCCCACATCTTCTCCAACATTTATCATTTTCCTGTTTTGTCATGTTGGCCAATGTGATAGGTATGATGTGGTACCTCAGAGTTGTTTTGATTTGCATTTCTCTAATCAATACTGATTTAGAGCATTTTTTCATATGACTATAGATGGCTTTAATTGCCAAGAGAAGAAAATTTTGAAAAACTGTTCATATATATTTCATATGTTGTATAACAGAATTAAAGTTGTAGGGATTACATTATTTTCCAAATAAACACATAAAATGTGAGTTATAACCAATCAGTGGTCAAGTCTTCAGACAGGTCTTAACAAGCAACTGTTGGCAGGTGAGCATGTGCAAGTGTGTTGAACATTGTCGGGAAGCCCAGCATGGGAACCTGGGAACCTAACCATCCTTTTATAAAATTGACACAAATTAAAAAAAAAAAAAAAACCAAACTTTAAAGGATTAAAGAAAGTAGATTTCCAGGGGGCCACTGAGTAATTTTTTAAAAGGGGGTGGTAGGCTAAATAAGTTTGGGAACCTCTGCTCTAGATGAATGAAATCATAAGTCCTACCCCACTTCCCAATCACTCAACAAAAAGAGTAGAAACCGTTAAAGTTTGGTGAAAGACCAGGAAGTCCTCAACGACTTGTGTTTCTGAGTTTGTAAGTCAGTTATTTAGAACATGGAAGAAATTTTTACTAGAAACAATTTAATACATGGATGGTTAGGTTCCCAGGTTCCCACAGAAGTCTATTAACCCATAATCTAGCTGTACATTTGTAATGAAAAATAGTAGAAAACAATACTGCTCTAATAATAGTAATTAAAACAAAAATAAAATTGAATAAGAAATGTTTTTATCTTGAATGCTGGTGCTTAAGGAAAAGTAAGTTTAATTAGAAGATGAGAAAATAGAAAGTTAAGTTTCAAAATGGGATTTCTGGTATTCTCAAAGACTGGAAGTTGATGGTACTAGTCTAATATCATTTCAAAACATAGAACTTTTTCAAAAGTTTTTTTTTTCAAAACTGGCATTAAAAGCAGGTAGGACTACTCTTTAGGCTTATCATCCATGAATAGAGCTGTTGTTTGATTCATAATTAGAAGAGAAGGAGAAAAAGAAAACATGAGAGATTTATTTTCACAAAGAACTGAGCAGTATTGAAAAGGAAGAAGACCATGTATGGGGGGGGGGGGTGGGGGTGTGGGTGTGGGTGTGTTTTGTGTCTTTGTGAACCCAAAGGCTTCCCAAGAGATTATTTGAGGTAGAATAAACTGAGTTGTGAGCTGAGAGAGACCAAAGTAAAGAAGGAAGCAGAGTATATTTGGAATCTCTTCAAGTAGAAATAAAGAAGATTGTAGGGAAGGTGCCCTTTGTCCAGTGCAGCCTAATTAGTTTATTGAGCAAGCAGGAGTAAAATTGACCACCTGGAAAAGTTTATGTTCAAGAATCTAGTAAACAAAGTGGGTGTGTGGGTATGGGTGAATGTGGGAGTATGTGCACTGATCCACACACCCACACCCACCTTATTAAACAAGGTGGTGAATTGGAATTGGAAGGGGCAGGGGCAGGTGAACTCTCTGACTTTTTCCTTCTCTAGGATCTCTAGTAAGGGGTATATGTATGGGATAGGATATAAGCCCATATAGATGTTTACCATGTATATATAAATAGGATTAGGGACGATTTTATTGTACAAAGGCAAGAATAATGGGTATAGGTAGTATAATGGATAAAGTGCTCAATTTGGAGTCAAGAAGACAGGAGTTCAAATCTTACCTCAGGCACTTTGTGATCCTAGGCAAATTTCTTAACCTTTATTAGTCTTAGTTTCATTATCTGTTAAATGGGGATAATGATAGCACCCATTTCTCTGGATGGTTGTGAGGATCAAATGAGATAATATATGTCAAATGCTTTGCTAACTTTCAAGTGCTATATAAGTACTAGCTATTGTTAAATAATTGCATATTATATGATGTCATGTGACATAATATTTTATAATGTTAAAATAAAATAATTACAGATTAATGTTATGTCACATGTCACATATTAATAGCACACCTTATGTTATTACATATTTAACTGTTATTTTGTAATGTTATGATTGTATATTATGTGAGATGATAACATCATATGATATACGATATTGTAATAACAATATAATATTGTTATTCTATAAGGACCTCCCCAATGAAGAAGCTTCTTCTACCAATGCACTTTGGTTGTTTGTGTGTGTGTGTGTGTAGGGATTAAATAAGGGAGCCTTCAAAGAGTCATTTTAAGAGTTTTTTTCTTTTTTCTACAATAGAAACACTTGAAGGGGAAAACAGAAGAATTAACTTAAATCAGTGATGTGTGTGATCAGTGAAGAATGGGAAGAGTAAAAAAAACAAAAAACCCTGCATCAGTCTAGTGTTACTGCTGTGACATTATTTTATTGGACTTGTGAAGGCCAGCATTCTCCCCATTTGGTCCCTAAGTGGGTCTGTTGAAGAAAAGAAGCAGCTATGGCTCTTTCAATACACAGGATAAATTGGAAATAATCATCAGAAGAAAGGTTATAGAATTAAGGGGGGATAGGAAAGGCTTCCTGTAGCAGTGGGATTTTAGCTGGGACCTGAAGAAGTAAAAGCCAAAAGTAGTACTTGCTATCAAGGAGCTCACAGTCTAATGGGGGGACAACATGTAAACAACTATGTACAAACAAGGTATATATCCAATAAATAGGAAATAATCTCAGGGGGAACATACTAGTACTAAAAGCAAAGGGCTTCTAATAGGGCTTCTAATACATTTATTAAGGGCCTACTGTGTGCCAGGAACTGTGCTAACCACTTTACAATTATTATCTCATTTGAACCTCACAATTTTGTGAGGTAAGTGCTGTTATCTCTCTTTTACAGATGAGAAAACTGAGGCAAGCAGGTTTCAATGATTTACCCAGGGTCATACAGTTGATAAGTATCAGAAGCCAGATTTGAACTCAAATCTTCCCAACTCCAGGCCCAGTACTTTATTCACTATTGAGACTTAACAGGAAGCCAGAAGATAAGAGATAAGGAGGGACAGAATTTTAGGTATGGTGTACAGCCAGTGAAAATGTCTGAAATTAAGGTTAACCATATGCTAAAAAACTGAAAATTCATGAACTTTTTCATTAATTAGCCAGGATCTTCCCCTTTAAGAAATACTTCAAGAAATCAGTTAATTTGTTTCTGTGGGTTCTCCTGCTGCAACCAATCACAAATTTCACACACCTTTGTGAGTTGCTATGGCAAAAACAAAATAAATCATCTCTCAGTAGCCACCTTTCTTAGGGTGTTTGTCTCTGCTGGTTCTAGACTAATTAATCCACATGCATTTATGAAGTATTTACTTGGTGCTAATTGTTGTGTTCAATCCATTGGCTACAAAGATGAAATAGCCCTTGCCTTCAGGAAGTCTACATTCTCTCAACAAATTTAAGCATTGCCAGACCCATAGTTGCAGTCTTGACAGCTTGTTAGGACTTGCTAGAGTTTCTGCTTTGCTGTTTGAGCTTCCTGGGATCCAGGTTCGATGCCAGGATAAGGATGGAGATGTTACAGAAAAGCAAATAAATCAAACTGATATCCTTAATAGTTATTTGGTATTCCTCTCCCTAGAATTCAGAGGTTCCCAACCTTATTTGGCCTACTGCCCCTTTTCAAAAAAAATTACTCAGTGTCATTCCCCCAAATCTACTTACTTTAACCCTTTAACATTTTCTTTTTTGAAATTTGCATCATTTCATAAAAATATATTTTTTTTAAAATGACACATCTTAAATTTAATAATTTATTGTAAATGTGTGGGTTTTTTCCTGCATCAAAATTTTGATAATGCAGTATTGAGTCATGTAACCATATAGTATCATATTGTAAACAAGTCATTACCCACACATATTCCTGCTGATACATGTTGGACTTCCCCACAATGCACAACACATTCACCTACCAACACTTGCTTGTTAAGACCTGTCAGTGGACTTGACCACTGATTGGTTATAACTTACATTTTGTGTGTTTATTTGGAAAATAATGTAATCATTATGACTTTAACTCTGTTACACAACAGATGAAACATATACAAATGGTTTTTCAAAATTTTACCTTCTCTTCTTTCCTTATGCTTCCATTGCCCCCTTATTTTTATTCAATATCCCCCAATTGCACCAGAGGCTACTACCGCCCCTTCCGCATCATTCCAGCACCCCAAGGGGGTGGTATTGCCCATTTTGGGAACCTCTGTGGTGGTGTACGATTCTGTAAGTTGGGGCACTGTTTATGAGAAAGGAATTAAGAAATTAAAAGCTTCTTTTTTCAGTCCAAAAAGAAGGGAGAAAGAAGTTAGAGTATCATAAATGTTGTTATTCAGTCATTTTTAGTTGTATCTGACTCTTTGTGACCCCATTTGGGGTTTTCTTAGCAGATATACTGGAGTAATTTGCCATTTTCTTCTCCAGCTCACTTTACAGATGAGGAAACTGAGGGAAACAGGGTTAAGTGACTTGTCCAGGGTCACACAGCTAATAAGTGTCTGAAACTGGATGTGAACTTAGGTTTTCCTAACTCCAGGCCTACTGCACCACCTAGGTGCCCCAGGATAGGTAGACAGACCTATTCAAAATGAGACCTCCCTTGATGTTTTACTCCGAATCCATTTTGCTATCTGCTTTGCTTTTTAAAAAACTGGAATTTCTAATTGCATTTGTGATTAGGCAACTCCTTTCCAGAGCATCTCTTCCTAAAGAAGGCAGATGTTGAGGCTACATTAAAGAAAGCCAGGAAGAGAAGACTTCAGCCTTGACTTTGGTTGCTAGAAGGAGGAGAGGGAAGAGGACCATGCAAGGCAACTTGAGAGATATTTAAAGAAAGGGCAGAATAGTTCAATTCCCTAGTGATTTTATTATTGTTGTTGTTGTTGAGTCATTTTTCAGTTGTTTCTGACTCTTCATCCTGACCCCACATTTTATCCACTGAGGCACCTACCTTCCCTATTAAAAGCACAATCTTAAAGTCAGCCATGATTATTACCTTGTATGATGAGACCATTGTATGTGAAGTATTTATTGTCTCTTGAGGATTATTGCCAAGTTAGTTATTATTATTATTATTATTATTATTATTATTATTATTATTATTATTATTATTGCATTCTGAGTAATCTCAAGAAAGGATGCTCCCAATCACAGAAGCTTAGGGACTGGACCTGTGATTTCATTGGCATGGGGAACTCCCAGGTGAGGAAACTCTATTTATTAATGCAGGTCAGCACTTTCTCTATGATAGAAAGCTGCCTAGAACACTAAGAATGACATACCCAGGGTTGTGTTCATTTTGTTCTTCATTATTTCATGCAAGTCTATCCATGTTTTTCTAAGATCATTGAGTTAGCTCAATTTGTAGTGTGAAGGCTGATTTTTGTTCAGTTGTTTCAGTCATGTCCAACTCTTCAGGACCCCATTTGGGGTTTTCTTGGGAAAACTATTGGAGTGATTTACCATTTCCTTCTCCAGCTCATTTTACATATGAGGAAACTGAGGCAAACAGTGTAAAGGTGAAGTGACTTGCTGAGGGTCACATAGCTAGTAAGTGTCTGAAACTAGATTTGAACTCAGATCTTTCTGGCTCCAGGTCAGGTGTTCTATCCACTGTACTACCTAGCAGGCACACTTTAGGGGCTTGACAAATGCTTTTTGATTGATTGATTGATTGATTGAGATATAAATCTGACACCAGACAAACGTGACCTCAAGTTAATCCAATTTTCAGAATCCTCTCATGCTGAACTTTGCCCTTTCCTAAACTCCACTGATTTATCAGTAATAATAGTGTTTTCTTTTGGTGAAATGGGAATTAGGAGAGCTAACCATCCATAGAACCTCTCCTGAAGGGAGAAGAAAGATCTTAACTTGAATGTTCTCCTGCCTTTGGACACAAGACATGGTCCTTTCATTAAGGAATGACTGAAGGATTACACCTAATCTAAGCCTCTTTTGCATCTAGCATTTAGGAGCAGGAGAAATTTGAATATGTAGGATATGTGTTCTTTTTCCATCTGTATATTTAGTTTCTGGTGATGGAGTAAAAAAAAAACAGCATTTAAATAGTGTTTTTAAGGTTTGCAAAGCATTTTACAAATATCTCATTTTTTTTATACCCACAACAACCCTGGGAGATAGATGCTATTATTATCCCCATTTTATAGATGCGGTAACTGAGGCAGACAGTGGATAAGTGACTTGTCTAGGATCACACAACTAGTTCATGTCTAATACCAGATTTGAACTCAAATCTTTCTGACTTCAGGTCCAGTGGAGTCTGCTTTATCCACTCTACCATCTAGCTGCCTGAAAGGGTATCCCCCACTAGAAGTTCCTTAGCTTTGAAAATCAGTTCCTGATGTTGGTCTTTGGATTACCATTTGCATTTGGGGTTGGTTGCCACCTATTGGTGAATTGCCCAGATGCTGTAGTAACATTTATCCCAGGATCTATTTTCTGTATCATCAGAGATATGGTAGTGCTCTCTGGCAGTCACTGTGGAGTCTGTTTCTCCATGCTGACTGCATTTTACTTCTAGGCAAAACTCATTAAAAAGGTAGTAACCCTTTATTGGACTAAGCTGTTCTTTCTTATAAGCAGACCGTTTAACCATCAGCTACAAAATCCTCCTTCAAAAGCATCATTGCTAGCAAGAGGTAGCAATGGTACAACAGAAAGATTATCAAATTTGGAGTCACAGGTTTTTGTTAATCAGTTGTTTTCAACTCTTTGTGACCCCATTTGGAGTTTTCTTGGCAAAGATACTGAAATGGTTTGCCATTTCCTTCTCCAGTTCATTTTACAGATGAGGAAACTGAGGCAAACAGAGTTAAGTGACTTGTCCAGAGTCACACCAGTAATAAGTGTCTGAGGCCATATTTGAACTCCACTCCTGGTGCTCTATCCACTGTGCCACCTAGCTGTTAGGACCTGGGCTCAAATCCTAGCCCTGTGACTTAGTAACTGTGATACTTGAGCAAGTCATTTAACTTTATGAGACTCAGTTTCCTCATCTGCAAAACAAAGGGTTGTACTAGATGTGCTGTAAGGTCAGTCCCAACTCTCATATTCTGTTTTCACATTGTTGTGTTCATCAGAGTAGTCTGTAATTATCCTTCCTGAAATCTGCAATTAAAACAAATATTTGCTCAGCATTTGCTTTGTGTTCAGAACACTGCTAAACACTAGAGACATAAATTTCATCTGATATCTCAAGAGATCTTAGGAATATGTCATAAAATTAAAGGTCTTTACCTAGCATTATTGAAAGATAACTGTTTTCTTCAGGTTACTGAGAGAGAGAGAGAGAGAGAGAGAGAGAGAGAGAGAAGTTCAGATAGAAACCTAAGGTTTTGATCTAAACCTAAGGAGCTGTCCAAGTCCTTTTTTATTACTGGGATTTTGTTTCACTAAATACTGCTTCCTATACATGATATTTGGAAATGTTTTTGTCACAGAGGCATTTATTGTCATAGAAATTGATCTGGGGGTGTGCTAGAGCTAGCTTGAGAGTGAGAATCAATTGTTAAATTTTCAGGGTGAACCTTTACACCTTGGAAATCAACAAACACAACTAGAGCTTGATTTATTGTTTTGTTTCTAGAATTAAGAAAGTAATGGAGAAGATATCAATAATGCAGATTAAATTTAAAAGTGCATCATGCATATTTTTGAAGAGGTGGTTATTAAACATTTACCAATACACCACTGATTTGACCTGTATCCCCCCAAATCATCCCTCAGTTCATTGTCATGTAGACATGGGCCCTGGTTTTTAGTTTACCCTATGCACTTAAATTCAGAATTACATGAACCGCAAACACCTGAAGAACTTGGGATTGGGGGTGAGGAATGAAATGAGAACAGCATTTATTACTGCAATTTCTGAATGAAAAGATTCCTATGCTTTCAGGAAATCATACATCATCATGCCATCAGCACAGTAATAGGCAAACAGCCCACCTGTCTCATCCATTTGTCCAAATACATTGTGAAGTGAAGAGGAATGCTCACGTGGAATGGCAAATAGGGCTCTTCTCTCTGTCTCTCTCACTTTCTCTCTCTCTCTCTCTCTCTCTCTCTCTCTCTCTCTCTCTCTCTTTCTCTCTCTGTCTCTTTGTCTCTGTGTCTCTGTGTCTCTGTCTCTCTCTCACACACACACACAGTTGTGGCTTAGCATCCACTTAACTTGATGTCAGGAAAGGTGATGGATGAATACCTTAGGCCCTACTGGAGCGACTACAAGCCAGGCATGTTGAGAGCCCTGGTTGTAATGGGCATGCCATTTCAGGAAGTAATCAGGAAGGCAGCATGGTAGACCTGGAGGCAGTTTGGAGCATCAGGAACAGCACTAGCTCTTGAACCAGAGGACCCTGCTGAGTTGAAGTCCCACCACTGATACTTATTAACTGTGCAAATTAACTGGGCAAATCACTCAACCTCTTTAAACCTAAATTTCCTCATTTGTAAAAATGGACTGAGACTAGATGACTTTAGAGGTCCCTTGAAAGAGACCTAAATCTGTGAATCTTGAAAGAGACCTAAATCTGTTATCCCAGGATCAATAGACTTGGTTCTCTATTTACTAAGTCATTTGCCATATCCCCAGACTACACCTCATGTTTTCTGGGTTCAAGTCCTTGTGTCTCATTTGCCTCATTTTAAATCTTCAGCCAACTGGAAAAGTGCTTTCTGGAAACCACCTTAATCAACCCTTGGTCCACATGGAGCGTCTGGAACTACTCAAAAATGTCTGCCAGGATGCAGCTCTGAGGAATCTCTCACACACCACAGTCTCAAAGTTTGTCTTAGATCGAATATTTGTCTGTGACAAACACAAGATTCTCTTCTGTCAGACTCCCAAAGTGGGCAATACACAGTGGAAAAAAGTTCTGATTGTTTTAAATGGTATGTGAGGGGTCTTCAGGTAGGGGTTGATGTGGGCATGTGTGATTTGGGTAAGGGAGGGGCATGGGAAGGAAAAGAAAAAGTAAAAGTGAACTCTTGTAACTTTTGTAAGAAACATACCCTACTACAAGGACAGCCTTGAAGATATTTATATTTTCCCTCTTATTTGTGCTTAAAACCATTTTTAACTGGTTGGAGATTAAATTAGACACTAATGTGTTATAATTGTTCTTTAAAAGGATACGTCCAAGGCTAGTTTGCCTAAATGATACTGAGAGCTGGCATCTTATATGTATAGTACTTTAAAGTTTGCAAAGTGTTCTACAGATGTTATCTCATTGCACGGGAAAACCAAGATAAATCTTGACCTCAAGCAGCCTGACTCAGGTCAGTGATCAGTTTTTTTCTGCCTCATTGGACTTGCTAAATTTGGTATGTGTCAGTCTCTATTGCAGTTATGAGGTGGGCAAGCTAACCTGTCTGAGTTACTCCATTTCTGATGACACACAGGTAATCTGTGAGAGGAAACCTCCACCACATTCTACTGTCTGTGTCTGAAATCAGGGCTTAGAATGAGACTAGAACCTGCTTAGTTCTCCATCTGCAGACAGAACGTTTGAGCATGAACACAGGACGTGGGAAGGGGAGGAAGGAAACAATCATTTATTAAACACCAACTGTGTGCCAAGCCCTGTGCTAAGCGCTTTACAAACAAGGAATCATTCTGATCTCCCACTATGCATCTGCCTCATCATCTTGACATATAAAGAGGCCATACCCTTTCTGCTGATGAAAGTGGGACTTCACTTGACAACAAGCTGACTCAATGGAAGTGACCTTATTCTACGTAATGGTATAGCTAGCACCTCTTTTAAGGATCCATTCATTTGTTTGTTTAAACAAAATGGTCAATATTCTCTTCTATAATTCAGGTTAATTGTTACCTTGATCCATTGAATTCCTTCATCTCTGAAAGGCACATATTTCAAATAAACAGTAATGGCAGTCCTAGAAAAAGAAAAACCAACATAGAAGTAGAAAATCCGTTTTGTTTCTCCATCATCCAACCTATTATTTATCTATGTAGCTTAGTTTCTAATTTGAGGCAGTGATATAGCGAACAAAGAGCTTTCTTTGAAGTCAGGTAGATCTAGGTTCAAATCCTGCCTCTGATAGCTTTGTGACCTTGGGTAAGTCATGCAACCTCTGTGCCTCATTCAGCTTGTTAGGCCTTCCCTACTAAGTCCTGATTGCAGTTTGCATAGGTAGATGACTTTAAATGTTTTAGGTCATTTGCATTTTTTTTAAAAAGTGGGACAAGAATAGAAAGAGAAAAATGAAAGCATTTATCCTTTCAGTCATAAAGTTCATCATCAGTGTAAGAGATATGTTGCATAAAAGCCTGAATGAGTATTTTGGCAGCGTGTCCAATCTAAAATGAAATTGCAATGTGTGTCTAAGACAATGAGTGTATAAAAATGTCTCCCTAAGTATGCCATGGTAGCGTGAGTCACAGCATTCTGAAGAAGTAAACACCCACTTACAGGGGCAGGAATCTTAGCTGGTGAACAAAAATAGACGGCTAATTTGCACAGAGCTACGTAAGAGAAAAATGAATAGCTGCTTGGAATTGTGCTTGAAATAATTCCTCATAGCATCCTGTACCTTATGAGCAAGCAAATAAGCAAGCCTAGATAGGACATCTATCTATCTATTCACAGAGAATTTGGTGGAGTGGAGTGGATTGGGCATGAACTGGAATGGAGAAGACCTGGTTTAGAATCCTGCCTCAAACAGTCATTTAATCTCCCCATGACTTAGTTTCCCCATCTATGAAATGAGAAGTCTTGATGGTCTGTAAAGGTCCTATCCACTTCTGAACCTATGATACAATAATCATAAAGCAGACGGGGCTACAGACAGTGATTAGATTGTCTAGGGAAGATTCATAGGATCAGAGACTTAAGACTGGAGAGGTTCTCATTCCAAACCCACTCATATTACAGATGCAGAAAATTAGATTCAGAGAATGAACCTGCCAAGGTTACACAGGTCACATGGTCACACAGTTATAGAACTTGGATTCAAACCCAGGTTCTCTTAATCTAAATCTAATACTCTTTCCATATTACCAGTCCTGTATGGTAGGTTCCACAAGTGTTATTTTCTATATTTTACAGACCAGAAAACTGAGGCATGGAGAGGTTCTAGGACTATAGCTAAGTCCTGTAGCTAAGAAAGGTGAGAGTCAGGATATGAACTGAGGTCTTTTTTTTTTTTTTGAAGCAATCAGGGTAAAGTGACTTGCTCAGGGTCACACCGCTAGTAAATTTCTGAGGCTGGATTTGAACTCAGGTCCTCTAGACTTCAGGGCCAGTGTTCTTTCTACTGCACCACCTACCTATCCCAAACTCAGGTCTTTTTGGTGCCACATCTGGCACCCTCTCTACTTGTCCATGGTGAAAACTGAAGTCTTTTAAACCATACATTTATAGGGCAGAACTAGCACTGAGAAAGCTTTAGAGGGATAAAAAAGAATTGGCTAAAAACTTTTCAATATAATCACTATAATTTATTCCCATTCAATGTCTTTCCTGTGTGGAATTAGGGACAGCTTGATGGGTACTGTTGCTAGGGCTCTAGACCTGAGTCAGGAAGACCTGAGTTTGAATCCTGACTCTCAATTGAGTGACCCTGAACAAAGGTCACTTAACCTTTCTTAGCCTCAGTTTCTACATCTGTAAAATAGGGATAATAATAGCAACTACCCCTAAGGTTATGAGGAGAAAATGAATTAATATCTATAAAGCACTTTGCAAACCTTAAAGCTCCCTATAAATGCTAGCTATTATTATGCAAGTTTTTTTTTAAGCTATGTAAGCATCTACTCAAGGAAGAACAAATATGAGAATAATCTAGCTCATAGCATTCTGTTTTGAAGTCATGTCCTTTATCCCACCAGTGTCTACACTGCTATGGACTGTTAGTATGGGTTGGGAGCTGATACTTTAGCAGATTTTTGCAATTTTGGGCCAGTATAAACACTACAGAGCTTTAGAAATTGAATAGAAGGTCCTTAATTATATAACTATAGCAATTGTGTACTATTTAATTGTGGATTGAACCCAGTTAAATTCATTACAGGCTCCAGATTCATCACAATTTTTCACACTTTTCCCCCTCATTTTTAATCAACACTCCCCTCCCCCCAAATTGGCTACTGGGTTATTTAAAACTTTTTCTCATCCTGTTAATTTGGAGTCTATTCAGCATCACAGCTTCTGAGAGTGATACAATGACAAGATGACTAACCAGAACTCCCTAGCTAGACCTGTAGATCTGTCAGGAAAATTCTTCAGGGCTGGTAATGATAGGTTAGCAAAATCCTCCAGAGAAAAAACTGTCCAGAGGAGTCCATGAATAGAGTTGCCAGGAATAACTGTCTCCCCCAGCATTCCAGAAATAACCTGGAGAACTTATTGAGATAATCACGCCCAGGGTACTTAGAACCAGTCTGTGTTGGCCCTCTGTGTGCCAGTTTGGGTTATTATCTTCTAGTTATACTATGCAGTATCCTTGGGAAGCCAGTCAGGATTCTTCCTTATGCTGAAGATAGGGAAAGTGAAGACCAAGGCAGGAATTATCCCCCTTCTCCCTCCAGAAGTACATATATTTAAATCTCTAAGTGCCTTCAGACTCTTTCCAAATTGGATTTGAACACAAACTGCTGAAGGGAAAGGGATAAAGGAAGTAAGGTCTTCTCTATGACTAGGTAACCTTTTTTTTTTTCCATTGGAAGGAAGAGTCTTGTCTTAGCAAGTTGTCTCTTTCTGTTTGCTTCCCAGGAGTTTTTTCTTCCATTGAAGAGATCCCAGAAAATGTGGTACATGACCATGAAAAAAATGGCCTGCCACGTTTGTCTTCTTTCAGTGACTCTGAAATTCAGAAACGGTAAGAGATTTTTCCTAATCAAGGGAGAGAGCTATCAGAGTCAAGTGAAAAATGACTAATATTCACTGCCCAAAATACAGATAGAACCAGTCTTCATTTAAAAAAAAAAACCCAATTCCTTGTTGGCCAGTCATTCAAAACTCCTTTGATATTGGGGGGGGGAGGGCTTGTCCATCAGTAAGAAATCATCATCACCGTCCCTGCTTCCTTATTAATTAAAGTATTTATTCCCTGAGCCAAACTTGACATGAAATTATGTAAACAATAAACAACAAGATGGATGATCTGTGAAATCACAAATTGTCGTTGTGATCAGTACCAGAATGTTCAGTGTTCTAAAATCTACCATACTCAAAGTGGTTTTGATATGACAGTTCCCCTTTTATTTGAACAGGCTTTAACTGTCTAAAATGTTTGCTTTTCTTATTCTACAAACTTCAGAGAATTTTAACTTAACCTATTTTTGATAACCAAATTTTTTTTTAAAAAATTCAGAACACGTTTTTTGATAACCAAATTTTTTTTAAAAATTCAGATCCTTAGGAACATTTGGAAACTCCTTAAATATTGCAGCCAAGTTTCATTTATATAATCTATGTTAAAATAAAGCCATTTATAAAAACTGTTAATAGCCTTGGTTACAGGGCAACTTTGTACAGGCTTTTTCCACTATTTCTAACGCATATTTTTGTTGCTGTTATTTGTGTCTTGATTGCTCCCACCAGGTGATTTTGGTGACAAACCAGAGCAGTCCATGCCCACAAGTTAGACTTACATCAGATATATGTAACTGGAAGAATAGGGACCATGGCTTCTACTTGCATTTCTAAAAGTTGTGAGTTTGAGTTCACCAGCAATAAAATCCAGCAACATTAATTGGTTTACTGGCCCCTTGTGGGGTAAGATTGTCATTCATCCTTTTTTATAAAGCAAACTGTAATTGTTTATATAGATAATACCATATACTAAATATATAGTACCTTTTTTCTCTGACTCAGACTTGAATAAAACCTAGTGTTATTTTTCAGTATTCCTTTCTTTCTTTTAAAGAGATCGAATTTTGGGGACCCAACCTACATTCACATCAATAGTGAAATTGGTTAGTTTTACTTTAAATTGAGATTGACCCCAATTAGAGTAATGGTTAGGGGGAGAAAAAAATTGTTAACTATATTGTCACTAATTTAACAGTGAAGAGCATTATTTCCTTAAATATTCCACCTTCCAAGGGGCCATGTTTTTTCAAACATTCTTATTCTGTCCAGTTTATGTTGTTGTTCAGTCATTTTCAGTCTTGTCCAACTCTTCATGACCCTGTTGGGGGTTTTCTCGGCAAAGATTGGAGTGGTTTGCCATTCCCTTTTCCACGTCATTTTATAGATGAGGAAACTGAGGCAAACAGAGTTAAATGACTTACCCAAGATCACACAGCTAATAAGGGTTGGTCAGTTTTGAATTCAGGTCTTCCTGACTCTAGGCCCAACGGTTTATGATACCACCTAACTGTCTAATTTATACTCAATAGCTGTTTAGAGTACAGGTTCATGAAACTAAACGACCAATATTTTATCTAGTGCATTGCTATACTCTGCTACTCTTTCTAAGCTCTAAGTTTCTTTTTATTTTCTTCCTCCCTTCTCTTTTCTAGGTAGCTCAAACTACCTCACAAAATGGACAGACTTAACATTTATAACCCTTTAATTCATTCAAGACCTTTCTTTCCAGATGAAAAGAGACAATACTCTTAATACTTCTGTTCATTTTGAAACCATAAAACAGGGTTAAACAGAGTTTTCTTCACCCTATTGCTGTAAAAATTACCCGCATTCCTGCAGCAATTGACTTTTCCTTTGTTTTCTTCTTTCTTCTTTAGCTTGAAATTATACTTCAAATTTTTTATTGTAAGAGATCCCTTTGAAAGACTCATTTCTGCTTTTAAGGATAAGTTTGTACATAACCCTAGGTTTGAACCTTGGTATCGGCATGAGATTGCTCCTGGCATCATTAGAAAATATAGAAGGAATCGAACAGAAACCAGGGGTCTTCAGTTTGAGGACTTTGTGCGTTACCTGGGGGACCCAAACCATAGGTGGTTAGATCTTCAGTTTGGGGACCACATCATTCATTGGGTGACGTATGTAGAACTCTGCGCACCCTGTGAAATAAGCTACAGTGTGATTGGACATCATGAGACCTTGGAGGAAGATGCTCCGTATATCCTGAAGGAAGCTGGGATTGATCATCTAGTATCTTACCCCACAATTCCACCAGGCATTACTGTGTATAACAAGACCAAGGTGGAACACTACTTCTTGGGAGTAAGCAAAAGAGACATACGCCGTCTGTATGCACGTTTTGAAGGAGACTTTAAACTCTTTGGGTATCAGAAGCCAGATTTTTTGCTAAACTGATTTTTGGGACCTATGAAGAGAGAAGTGTCTTCCTTAAACCAAGGGATATCCAGCTGTGTATCTGAACCCAGAACTGGTTTCCTGAACTGCACCTTCATTTTCTAAAATTCCCAATTGATAACCATTGGCCAGTTGTTAACTCTTTGGCATGTAAAATGGAACCCCTCTTAGTAATCATCCTTCATTTGTGCATAGGGGGCATTGAATGGCACCATGATAACCAGGACATCTCTGGCCTTCCATTCCTCCAGGAACAAAAAGAAGAATCTAATATGTAAGGCAAGAAGTGGGGCTTGAGGAGAATAATACAATTTTAAGAGTGGTTTTGGACAGCAATCAAAGAGAAAGACTTAATCGCTAATGAATTAATGGACTGTAGGTGGAATTGTCATTTGTGAGTTGCCAGTAATGGTACCTAGTGCTGACAGGAAGAATAGAAAAGTTAACAGGCTGTGAAAATTGTAAAGACTAAAATTTGATGATAAAATTATACCTCTGGGTTTCGTTTTTTTTTTCTTTTTACTTCTATAAAAACTGAGGAAAGACTTTTTTTTTGTTTTTTTCATAGTCATGTTGGAGAGAATTTGATTTCTCCCCCACTCTGATTCAGTTATGTCCCAAAGAGCAGCTTCAGGAGATTTTCTTAATGGAAAAAATGCACCTGTGTAATGATGTCCTAAATGCTGAGCCTTTGTTGGCCAAGCAGTTTACCTGATCCCATCAAAGAATTCCAAAGTTCATGGTGTTAGATTGCTTGAGATCAAAGGGAGAATGCAGATTCTTCCTCTCTGAAAAGGAGAATTCTTTGTAGGCATTAAGGAAAGCATAGGATGGTTTTTTTAAAAAATCTTTTAAATTTTGAAGTTTGGGTTTAATAAATACCACCCTGACACTGCTTTTTAAACACTCTACCCATTAGCAACCAATATTTGAATGCCCAAATCTGAACAGGGGCAGTACAGTACAGGGTGCTTGGTAGGGTCTCCTACTACTCATTCCAAGGTGCCTGTCCTGGTCCTAGGCCTGCATTGTTAGTGTAGGAGGAAAGCAGGGATGTAATTTATTGTCCTTGCCTTGGATCTCAGCAAAATGCCATAGAGTGGGACCATGGCTTCTACCTGCATTTCTAAAAGTTGTGAGTTTGAGTTCACCAGCAATAAAATCCAGCAATGTTAATTGGTTTGCTGGCCCCTTGTGGGGTAAGATTGTTGTTAGCAATTTTAGCAGTATCAGAATAGACCTCTGAGGTGAAAGAGGCAACAGGCAGAGGATGATCCTTCCCTGGGGTATCAGTCTCTCTCTAGGCATTGGAGGAGAATGAGTGGAATATAATTAGATCTTACCATTGCCATCACATCTAAAGAAATACCCTAGGTATCACAGATGAACCATATACTATTCCATTTGAAGATGGAGTTTAAAAAAAGCTGAGGGAATTTCCTCTAATAGATGAAGTAGTAAAGTCTTGACCCCCATAGAGAGAGCTGTGGTGCTCTCTCTGCCTCTCTCTCTCTCCCTCTGTCTCTCTGTCTCTGTCTCTCTCTCTCTCTGTCTCTCTCTCTCTATCTCCTCCCCTCTCCCCACTCTCCCCTCTCTCTCTTTCTTTCCTTTCCCCCCTCTCTTTCTCTCTCTACCTCCCTCCCCCTCTCTCTCTTTCTCTCTTTCCCTCCCTCCCATTTGTCACTTCAAAGACTGATGACAGTGGTATGGGCCTGATAGAAAGAAATCATTTAAAGCTCAGGTGCAGTATGGCCTGGAGGTTAGCTACAAATGCTGTCTTCTTGCTGCTTGAGACTATTTCTCAGTATCTTATCTGTAACCTGCCCTTTGAATAATACTGTGTATGTGTGTGTGATATGCAAGGATATCAAATGATGCCAGTGATGGCAAGAGAGGTCCAGACTTGTTGGATTTGGGGTCAAAGGACCTAGGTTCAAATTCTGACCCTGTCATTACCTATGTGACTTTAGATAAGTCACTTGACTTCCATAGGTCCCAGTTTCCTCATCTGTAAAGTGAAGGGGTTGGAATGGGTAATGTCTAAGGTCCCTTCCACCTCCAAAGGGTTACATGATTTTTACAACCAGTCACACAATTTGTCCTGATGGCATCCTATGGAAGCAAGAAGGGGCCTCAATACTAGAGAATAGGAAAGAAAAATAAGATTTAAAATATGTGCCAAACCTGACATGTGCTGTAGCTCATAAAAAGGTAATATAATAGCTGAACATCATCCTGGACACATCTTGACACACCAGTTGGTCTAAGGGAGTAGCACTCAACTGACTACTGTTAACAGTAGGGTCTGAAGTTGCAAAAGCTTAAATGCTCTTATGTGGTGGGTTTTTGTTTTTGACAGATGCAATTACAGAGTCATAGACTTGTTAGTCCTTAACCAATGTGTAAAGGATGTAATCTTTGAGTTATTTTTATATGAAGTCTTAGCCAAGACCATTGTTGAATACATTTCAGATCTAATGACTTGATCGATTACCTCTTTGCTGACTTAAAATGTAACAATGTGAATAATGTTATTGTGAATTAAGGCCTTAAGGTTAGTCCTAATAAAAAAACAAACAAACAAACAAACATACAAAAGATAGACTTTTCTTTCTAAAATGAGCTTTGGGGATATTTATCAGTACCTTGCCTGTTCCCTTAATGTAGAAAACACACCTATGTAATGATGTTCTAAATACTGAACCTTGGTTGGCCAAGCAATTTACCTGATCCAGCCCAAGAATTCCTCTGCAGAATGTTCCTGGTGCCATATCTGTCCAAGGCAAAGCTCATCAAACCCAGGAGTTGCAGGGAGTTTGCTTAGAGGAATGTGTGGCCAACCTGTGATAGAGAGAGGCCTGATGCCAAAATCTCTAAACTTCATCGAGTGTTGTCTTCATCAAATACTTATTGGGATCACCATCTGTTATGGATAAAGCACTCAGCTAGGGGCTTAATAAATATATGCTGTGAGAAGCAACTTAGTGTAGGGGAGTACCTTGGACAGGAAGTCAGGGAGACCTGAGTTCAAATCCTTATTGCACCCTTATTAGCTGTGTGATCCCAGGGAAGACACTACCATAAGTTCCCAAAGTGGGTGATACTACCCCCGGGAGGCATTGAAACAATGAGGAGGGGTTTGTAGTAGCCTCAGGTACAGTTGAGGGGGGGCATTGAATAAAAATAAGGGGCCTGTGGAAGCATAAGGAAAAAAGAGAAGATAAGAAAATTTTGAAAAATCATTCATACATGTTTCATCTGTAGTGTAACAGAGTTAAAGTCATAGTGATGACATTATTTTCCAAATAAACACACAAAATGCAAGTTATAACAGATCACTGATCAAGTCTGATGACAGGTCTTAACAAGCAAGTGTTGGCAGGTGAGTATGTGACTCACTATGGGAAAGTCCAGCATGAATGGGCAGGAATATGTACGTGTAATGACTTATTTACAATGTGATACTATATAGTTACATGACATAATATTGCATCACCAAAATTTCAATGCAGGGAAAAAACCACAAATTTACAATAAATTATTAAATTTAAGATGCATCATTTTTAAAAAATACATATTTTCTATTTTTTGAAGTTATGTATTTTTTTTAAAACTGCTGCTTAGTATATATGCTTATGGCCCAATGAGGGGCCAGTCCAGAGGAGGTCTAGGTGGGCCTTGTCTATCATTATGCCCACACATTTGAGGGATCAGGAGGGAGTTTCAAGTTGCTATGATTTTTTTTTTAAATTCAAAACTTTGGGAAGTCAAGTTGCCATACATATATTCAGCTCCCTTATATGCCTTATATTTTGACTTCCTAATCCTCCTCAGATTTGTATCCTTGCCCCAACAACCTGCCTTCCCATTTATCTCAATCCCCCATATCTAAGAGCTTTGCAAACACCCTAGTACCAAAGCACCCTGGATTTTTGGTTTCCTTTCTCCCATCTCAGACTGACACATCAGCCCTTCCCCTTGTCCAGTCACTGGTACATGTTGGCCCTACACAAAGTAAAAAGATGAAGTTCTTACCCTGGACAAACTACTTTTAGCCTCTGTAGGTCTCAGTTTTCTCATCTAGAAAAGAACTGTGCTAGATGATTTCCAAGGGCCCTTTTCTGTTCTAAATCCTATCATCATTACACCTGTACTCAAGTCTTTAATCCATCAATTCAACTTAACAAACATTTAATAAGTGCCTACATGTGCAGGCACTACCACAAAGGGCCTCTATCTCTAAGTATAAAATGAGGGGCTGAATGAGATTCTCTCAAAGGTTCCTCCAACTCTAACATTCTATGATTCTACTCCTTCTCCTTCACCTTTGTATATGTAATTTTTTGTAAGGTGGGCTTTGGTAGTTGCTGGAAGGTAAAGGGAACAACCCCAACACCCCAACATCACTTGCCAATATACTATATGATTTTATATATGTATATATATATATGTGTGTATGTGTGTGTGTATAATATATACGAGTGCATATATATATAATATGTATATGTATATTACACACACACATACCTACACACACACACACACACACACACACACACACACACTAGTTTCCATGCTGGTTAGCCTTTCACAGAGGCATGAATAAGTTACTACTGATTTTCATTTCTAAAACATAATAGGAGAATTATCTTAGCAACCACGAACAAAGAAGTCTCTCTATCTTTGTCCTAACTGGAGAATGTTTCAAGTTGTTAAGTTTGGTTGGGGGTAGAGGCCCTTGGAGGAGCCACCACATTAATGAGCTAAAGCAAAGACAACAGCAGTGAGGGAGGGAATGAGGAGAAATGTCAAGGTATAGGGAGGAATAGCCCAAAGAGGATCGAGACAGCATACCCTGGAGGAGTTCACCAGATAACAGTTGTGAAATAATGTTTTAAGTCTCGTTTTAAAAGAAAAAAAGAGCAGAAGAAGCTAGTCTAGCTGCCTCCTAAAAAGTGTTTTAAGTCAGGGATGGCAATTTCCGAATTTAAACCTTTAATGTTGTCTGTGCCATGAGCTAATGGTCTCTGTTAACAGAGCCAAGAGGAGGAGTTGTCATACTCCTTGCTCCCCATTGGCATTTTCAGATTCTCCCTTTGCAGCCATTCAGTAATCTTTTCTCCTTTGAAGTATATACCTTCTGGCTTTTATCACTTTCATCATTCTTATAAAGAGGTTGGTCTAGATAACCTCTAAGGTCCCTAAATAGGACCTTGTGAATGTTGACTCTGCTCCTTTCAGTATGTGTGCCCATTGGGGCCCAGTCTAAGAGGAGGTCCAAGTAGGCCTTGTCACTTATCATGCCCACACATTTGAGAGACTGGGAGGAAAATTCAAGATTCTGTGATTTTTTTTTTATCTAAAATAATGTTTTGTCCTACCCTGCCCAGGGTCACACTGCTAGTAAGTATCTGGAGGCAGGATCTCAACTCAGGTCTTCTTGATTCCAAGTCCAGTGTTTTATCCATTATGCCACATAGTTATCCTCAGATTACCTGGGTGCTCTCAAGCAGGACATGCCTTCTGCCTTCAGAATGGCCTGGCAGATGTAGCTAGGTCAGAAGAAGGCTTGGGGAAACTAATTCACTGGAATCTCTCATTCCTGGAATGGACTTCTTCCTCATCAACACCTTTCATTATCCCCATCTGCCTTCCAGGTTAAGTGCATGTGTCACCCATATGAAGCTATCTGTGGTTTCCTCCCCCACGTCCCAAAATATTCTTTCCCCTGATCAAATTTTCCCTGGACACTTTACCTAGATCTTTCCTTTATACCATTGCATTTGGCCTTGTATTATACCAGTGGTTCTCAAAGTGTGGTCCAGGGACCTCTGAGACCTTTTCAGGGGAATCAGATAGTCAACTATTTTCATAATAATACTAAGACCTTTTAATTTTTAATATGGTGTTGTTGTTTGTCCTTCATTTTCAAAGAGGACCAATGTCCAAGACCCCAATGTCATGAATCTTGTGTGAATTGAATTTAAGTGAGACAGTTGCACAGAGTCGTCATCCTCACTCTTTCTTCCAGAGTCATCAAAGTCCAGTGGCAAGACTAAAGTCAGGATGACTGGTGATGGCCCCGGATGCAGTGGATGATCTTGGCATCTTTGATGTCTGACTGATGGGGTATGGGCCCAAAGTGGGACCCGCGTGATCTTGGGATTCCAGCACCTCTAACCTCTAGACCTCATCATGACCAAGCTCTAAGTGCTCCATAGCACTTGCTTCATCTGCCTTTGTGGCCATTGGAGCAAATTATTCTCATTTGCCCATTAGGCCAGGAAAAGTCTTCACATGATTGAGGCGGACACTCCCCTAACTCACTGACAGGTTTGGGGCCTGTCAGTTATCCTCAACCTGGTTTAGCCCATCTGCCAAGATAGTTTTACTGGAGTGTGGCCTCTGGGCATGCTACAACTTCTTGGAGCCACAGATGAGAGTTGAGGGCCAGCTAGACACCAAAGGTGGATGAGCAGCCCTGAAAAGGGCTTGGCAAGCCCTTACACCAGAGGTGCTAGTCTTCCTTAAACATCCCTTACACCCCATCTAATTTCTAATATGGTAAACACTGATAGATATAGTTCACATAAACAAAAGCTTTTGTGGGGGGTTCTCAATAATTTTTAAGACCACAAAAGAATCCTGAGACCGAAAGCTTGAGAACTACTGTAAGGCTATATTGTAGCTTTTCCCACCCTTTCCCCTAAATAAAATACAAGCTCCTTGAATAAAGAGGCTTGATCTTTTAATCCTTTATCTGGTCTTTTGTGTGATGCCTGGAAAAATGGGTGAATCACATTGAATTGTGCTAAATGGCCTTTCTTTTCTTTTTACCTCTCCCATTGCAGATATGCGTGTTTTATTCAGGAGACCAGTCTGTGGAATGTTCTAAACCATGAAATCCTTCAGAGACCATGCCATCTGTTTACATGCCATATTCTCAATATCCTCATTGCCTCATCTGCTTCAAAGAATCTATACATGAAAAATTCTACTCTGATGACAACCTCCTAAGCCTTCTAGTTCCCTATCCATTACCCCTCAGTGCATCTATTATCTCGATATAGGTACCCCCTCTAATAGTGGATATCACAATTCATCCATGTGTCTCATCCTGGGAGATTCTTGGCCATAGTCTCATATGAATTCTCCATCAAGGATATACATCTACCCAACTGGATAGATAAAGGCTTTTCTCTGAATCTTTTGCATTCAGTGGGTACCACTGTGGATACTATTTACATTCTCCATCTTTTATTCTTTCCCCTGCTACTGGTTTGATCCATCCATTTTTCTGCTCATACATTTCCTATCTACCTGTCTACCACTCAAATTTGGAGCCTGGTTCTATTACTTGCTACCTGTGTGACTATAGGCAAGTCACTTCTCCTATACCTACCCTAAGTACTCTCTCTTCAAAGCAAGCTGGATTTTCTTGGTTCAGTTCCCACCCCCCATTCCATTTTTTCTTATGCTAAGTTTGTAAGAGAAATAAGTCCAGGGTTGAAATAGTCCCTAATAAAATTCATAGACTTTTTCTGATTTTCTTTGACCCCTCACTCCTAGCTTCTCCTGAGGTTAAAAAAAAAAAAAGGGTTCCAACTGCTTTAAGGAACGGGTGCCCTTACTCTCTTACTCTCAAACCACATATATTCAATGACCAAGGAGGCTCAGGTTGATGGCCATCAATTTAATTCAACAAACATTTATTAAAGCACCTACTATGTGCCAGGCACTGTGTAAAGTGCTGGGCATAGAAATAAGAAAAAGAAAGACCCTGCCTTCAAGAAGTTTACAGTCTAATGGGGGAAGACAGAATACAGGAAAAAGCTGAAAAAGAAGAAGGGCACAAGGGGATACCTGGTATGGGGCATGATGTTCATGGAGTCAAAACAAAGCTGAGCAGCTGATGGAAAATAAAGAGTTACGTGGAAAGTTCTGAGCCCTTGTAAGGAGGCAGAATCTGTTCTGACCTAATTATGCTCATTGTAGGATGGCATACCCTCGAGATATCTAAGAAAGAGGGGTTCATACCAGCTTGGTTATTAATAGGTTTTATTAGGGTCAATTAGGTTAATTGGGGGAGTTTACTCACAAGAGGCCAGTTGTCCTGGGTAGCAGCAGGAAAAAGTAACATCATGAATCCCTGCACCAATCCTAGGCCAGGTCACGTATTATATAGAAACAAAACAAAGAAGGCATAGTACCAAGGATGGCCCAGGGTTCCCATGGGTTTCTTTTGCTGTTTACAGTCTTCTGTGGAGTCATAGGTCACATTTCCACTCTGCCTGCCCTTGGACAGTCCTCTATTAAAGAAAACTTTGGGAAGAATTTGTTGATCCACCCTCCAGCCCTCCAACCAGAGGGGCAAGGCAACTGTTGGAGCTAAGAAAATATTGAGTATTAAAAGCCAAGTCAATCTACATGGTGATGAGAAGTGAAGAAGACGAGATGGTGAGGTACTATTATAATAACTTTGAATAGTGTAGGAGACAGAGGGAATAGAGAAGTGGCTCTCTAACTTTTGTCTGTTTCCTTGACCTCTGCTTCCCCACCAATACTGCCACTGTTCCTTCTTCTAGGGCAAGATGGGAGACTGCTTCTGGTGCAGTAATCCCATACTTTCTTTTTCAGAAATGCATTCAGGAAGGGGAAAAAATAAAGTAAAAAGTGCACAGCAGAGAACAAAAGAAAACCAACAAGGAAGCAAAGAAAAGCTGGACAGCTTTAAAAACAATATTTATTATATAGGTTTTCTTGAAATGGAAATTTATTGTTTTATATTGAATCCTCTCTTATGGTCTGCCGTGTACCTGGCAATTTTTTTTCTTTTCTCATTTTGTATTTAAGTTTAAAATTTTTTTAAAAATTAAAAAAAAGAAATACTTTGAGTTAACATTACAGATTCCAAGGACCTTGAGAAACTGATGAATGATTCTAATGTTCATAATATCACTGAACTATTTTTTATGTGTCTCTCTCTTTAGTAGTTTAAAATCTACATTTTGTAAACACCCCACCACCACCACCAAAAAAAATAAAGAAAAAAAGAAATCCATTCAAGGTCACTAAAAAAGAAAAAAAGAGCTCTGGGCACACTCTAGGTATTATATGCCCAGCCCATAGGCAGAAACCTAGACTTACCACATCTCCATGACAATAGCTATTGGGAGGACAGTCAAGCCCAGGATTAGATTATTGATACTAACAACAACCCATGGTTTGTTTGTCTTTTTTTAAATAATTCTTTAAAGTTTTATATAAGCACTTAATTTGTTATGAGCACTATGGTAAGTGATAAGAAAAATATATAGTTCAGATTAAGACCTGGGTCACTGTCCTCATGAAGCTTAGGGTCTCACAGGATAAAAAGAAATATGATACATGATAAGGATATTATACAAGTGCCAAGCACTTCTGCAGAAGTTTAATGAAATAGGTGGTATTCTACTTGGGCTTTAAGAGATGGGAAGGAACTCAGCAAGAGAGGAGGTGGAGACAAGGCATTCCAGGTATAAATTACTGTTTGAGCAAAGCATTATCGTTGTTCAGTCATGCCTGACTTTTCCTGATTCCATTTGGAGTTTTCTTGGCAAAGATACTGGGGTGGTCGGTCATTTCCTTCTCTAGCTCATTTTACAGATAAGGAACTGAGGCAAACAGGGTGGAGTAACTTGCCTAGGGTCACACAGTAAATGTCTGAGGCCAGATTTTAACTCAGAAACTGAAGTCTTCCTGACTCCAGTCCCAGCACTCTATCCATTGAGCCACGTAGCTGCCCAAGCAAAACTACAGAAGTAGATAGCACATGTTCAGGGGTCAGAGTAGGTCCACTTGGATAGAATGTAGAGTATGTGGAAGACAGTAGATGATAAAAGATTAGAAGGGTTTAGGGGCAACAGATTGTGGAGGGCCTTAAATGCTAAACCTTTGAAAGGAGTTTTAATTTTATTCCATAGGCAATAGGGAGACAGTGAATATTTTTAAGAATGTGAGTGACATGAACAGATCTATGCATAAAGATAAGTATGGCAGCAGGATAAAGGATAGAGTAAAGATTGTGGATAGCAGAGGTGGAAATACATTAAGACAGCTATTGCTATAGTTAAGACAATGGGAACTTATCCTAGGGGAGCAGCAGTAGGGATGATGATGATGATGACAATGATGATGATGATGATGATGATGATGATGATGATGATGATGATGATGATGATGAT